>NC_041231.1:58576712-58602969 GCF_002837175.3 Physeter macrocephalus
CCCTCCCCATGTCCTCAAGTCCATTCTCTATATCTGCATCTTTATTCCTGTCCTGCCCCTATGTTCTTCAGAACCCTTTTTTTTTTTAGATTCCATATATATGTGTTAGCATACAGTATTTGTTTTTCTCTTTCTGACTTACTTCACTCTGTATGATAGTCTCTAGCTCCATCCACCTCACTACAAATAACTCAATTTTGTTCCTTTTTATGGCTGAGTAATATTCCATTGTATAAATGTGCCACATCTTCTTTATCCATTCATCTGTTGATGGACACTTAGCTTGCTTCCATGTCCTGGCTATTGTAAATAGAGCTGCAATGAACACTATGGTACATGAAGTCTTGCTAACTTTCTAAATTTAGAATTAGGACCTAGCCTTGCCAAGCAATGGTCAAAGCTAATAAATGCCAAGTTGGTCTCTTTTATGAAAAAGATATATTTCATCTTAACAGGTAAACTCTGCTAACTCTTGAGTAGAGATAAAGTATAGTGGCATATTTGTTTATTCCTCTCAAAAATCTAAATTCTTCACTGAGGTCTGTTTTTTAGTAATTATTTCATTCAGAAAGCTTGTAATCAGCAGAGCAATTTGAAAAGTAATCTCAGCATTTTAAAATAATGACAATGCAACTCGACTTCCAAGGAAGAAAAAAAAAGTACCAATCTTAAATTGGTTGAATACCCACTAGGTGCCAACCACTTTACATGTATTTTCTCACAATATTCCTGCAAAATAGGCAGAATTATTGCCATTTTACAGATGAGGAAATGGGGACTTCAAGAGGATAGGTCCCTTGCCCAAGCTGGCAGAAATGGGTTGCTTCTGTTGCTCTTGGCGACCTGTTTTTACCTTTTGAAAAATGGTGAGGCATTTAAAAGAAAATGTGGTAAGTGCCATAATGCATCTGTATTTCTATACTGGGAACACTTAGTCAATAAATAGCTCTATATATGCCAATTCTTTCCTGGAACATACACACATATTTTATTTTATTTTAATGTTTAAAGGTTATACAGGTCTTTCGGGCTCTGACTGGGAATCTGGAATCTTGACTCTCAATCTTTTAAATGTATCCTAATGAGGTGAGTTTCTACCTACTTTAATATTGATGAACTTGCTAGACATGGAATGATGAAAAATAATACCTTGCTATAACATGGCACTACCTGGGTAGAACTTTAAGCCAACCACGTGTACACATATTGTGGGCATGGTGGAAATGTTAGCATACATGTACCTACCTACATGAACCAAGATAGAAAGTTCCTACTCATAATATTTTCCAGGTGACAACCAGATGCCACTCTTAAATAGCATTCATTAAGTATCTGATCTCTTCAGAATGTTTGCTATAGTCGATGTTTTTTATAATTTCACCAGCCTTTGTGTCAAGGCCCTTCTCCCCCACTGAATTAGAACAATATGTACACATACTAACCAACTTCAAGCAATAGAGTTATGCCTGCTTACTTCATCTTAGTCTCCATTGAGGTGCGTACAACCCAGTAGTGAAGTGAGTGAACCTTGGGACCAAACCACCTGAGTTCAGGTCATGCTTCTAGAACTGTGTAGTTCTACGGCTGCAGAAGTGTAATTCAACCACATTTTGATGCAGTGTACTTAACTGTAAGTGGGGATGATGATAGTATACAAATACACCTCAACAGGTTGTTTGGAGTGTTAAATAATACATTTAATACATTTAAAATGTCTCAAAATAGCGCTTGTGTCTAGTACTGGCCTCTAGCACTGACATAAACACTCATAAATGTCAGTCATTATTCAACTCTCCAGGGCTCTGAATCAGTCTTTTCATCCTTCACATGTGCTAATCAGGAATTCATTCTTCAAGTTGCAGTGAGTGGCTTTCGTTGAAGGTTTTTGTGTCTTTTGGTGGGGAGTGGGGGCGGGTTGACATTCCCTACCTAAAACTTTTTAACTGTTCTCCATAGTCTTAAGAATTAAGTTCTAAGGTTTTAGCTGGCCCTGACTTACCTCTACAACTTCTTCATCCTCCTCAACAACATGATGCCTCCATTCCCAGCATGTGAGCGCACACAGACACACACAGACACACACATTCATAATCTCCCCTGGTATATCCTCAAGACCAGATTACTTGAAGTTCCCAATTTGCCTTTTCCCCCTTCTTTCTCTTTCTCTTTCTTCTTTCTCTTTAAACCTTCCTACAAGATATTCCCTCCTTCCAGGATCCCCTCTCTTTTTTCCCCCTTGGCTAATCATACCTTGTCTTCACTTTTCCTGGAAAAAAAATCTACAATAGTGAATTATGATTCCCTCCTCTGTGCCTACTTATAACTTACTATGACATTTATCATCCACAAAGCTCTATAATTACCAAGTATCTCGCCTGTCTGACCTCCTAAACTCTAAGATCCTTTGGAACAGGTATATTTGCTACTCACAGTTGTATTCCTAGAACCAGCCAGCCAAATATTAGGATAAGAAAAATCTGGGAACATGGGCCTTGCAAGAGATGTAGAAAACATGTATTCTGGGGAAATTCTGAAGTCTCATCAGATCTTGTCCCCCCACCTGCCTCTCTGGAAGGGCCTCAAACACAACACAGTTTGGAGTTAACTCAACAACACATGAACAGAATGAGAAAGCAGTCCTTACTATCCCTGCCTTCACAGGGAGAGGTTACCCCCTAGCTTATCACAGCAAAGAACCTCCATATTTTTATGTTGAACTGTAACACATCTAAAATAGGCCTAAGGGCAGAAAAGGCAGACAAAAGTGTCCCTGGGGTTAAAGGTCTCAGAAGGAAGAAAGAACATCCAGAGGTCACACTGTCCAGTAGCATGACTTTATTTAGGATTTGGCTAAAATACCCTAAAATGAGTTTTTACCTTGAAGGTATCTTAGAAACTCAATAAATATAAGTACTAGGGTGTCTATTCATCTGCTCTAATTACACCTGCTAAGTCCAGCCCCCTTGTTCAGTCTTAGAGGAAGTAAAATAAATAAATTACTGGGCCATCATCATCCTTTATACAAGTGCTGTTTGAAATACTATTCAAGGGCCAGCAGCATTGGTTCACCTGGGCATTTGTTAGGAATGTAGAATCTCAGGTTCTGTCCCAGATCTACTGAATTTCAATCAGAGTTACAGTCTCCTGAACAGGTAGCATAGGTATCGTGCACTGATGTTTAGAGTACAAATCAGAATGTCTTTCCTTAATTGTAACAGAGCAATATGTATCAGAAGGTGTCATGTGTCTACATATTATGGAAAAGTTTTTAAGGTAATTACAATATGATACTATGCAGACATTAAGATAATGTTTATGGAGAATTGTTTTTGACATAGGTAATACTTAAACCACAATGCTGACTGAAAAAAAGGCTACAGGAATCTATATATATCTTAGTCTCCTGTGCTCTTAGGGTTGTGGGTCTTTGAAAACAGAACAAAAGCTGGAAGGATGAGGTTAATAGTAATTATCTCTGGGTGTTTTTAATACACAGTAATTTGGCTATAAATCTCCATTGGGGTATATACCTTAGGGAAAATAAAAAAGAACTGCAAATGTATTTTAAACTTTCAATATCATAGAAAGACTTTATTGTTATTTTAAGGCTCATTTTACAAATGAGTAATAAGCTAATAGTCACCTTAAAAACAAAGATTTTTGATATAAAGAAAAGGAATACAGATATAAGATCAACGAGGCTAAAAAAAAGCCAATAATACTGAATTTGAGTTGGAAGTGTATTTATAAAATCATAATATATTTTATCTTGGAAAAAAAATCCTGTTTCTGTCCATTGAAAATGCCTAGAAATAAGGACCAAAACAAAAGCAATGAGCACTCTTAGTGCCTAGATTTTGGCTTTTAATGACCATTTCCCACTAAAAGGAGCCAGAGCTCCTTGAAAAATTAGCTGACTCCAGTGCTGGGATAGGAAAAGTGTAAAATGAGCTTGGATTATCTTGTCCTACCTGAAAGCAAAGAAACTGAGACTCCTAAGATTGGGTCAAAATGACTGCTATGCACTCAACTGTGCCCTAACCCCCATGTGATGGAATTTGGAAAAGAGGCCTTTGGGAGGTAACTACGTTCAGATGAGGTCACAAGGGTGGAGCTCTTGTGTTTTTCTCTCCCCCTGCCACATGAGGACATAGCGTGAAAAGTGGTCATCAACAAGCCAGGAAGAGGGCTCTCACCAGAACCCAAGCATGCTGGCACCCAGATCTCAGACTTCAAGCCTCCAGAACTGTGAGAAGCAAATGTTGTGTAAGTCACCCAAGCTATACCATTTGTTATGTCAGCCTGAGCCGACTAAGATGAAGACTCAGAAGCCAATTTGCAGAGGTTCTCGCTGATCTCACAAGTGGGACAATTTAAGCATCATTAAGAAAATATAACTAGAATGGATAGAAACACAGTAAATTTAGTTATTTCTGTGAGTTCATAATGATCTTTAAAACAAAATAAAACAAAACATAACCAAAAGAACCTTTACTGTTCACCATTACAAAATGTTAGGGAAGGAAATTGTTATATTTGATTACAAAGAAAAAGAATTAAGCCTTTATCTTGCCTTTCCTATACAAATGATCTTGATCTTACTGAGTCACTGAATAGTGGAAACACGGCCTTTATACAAGCATCCTAGCTAATAAACAAGACAGGAATAACAGAACTGGAATATCACCATTTTGCCATTCCTAATAGATTAATGGAACTTGACAATAATCTTCAGACTGTCACTTCACAAGAAATTCGGATAACCAGACATTACATCCCTCCTGACACCACTTATGAAGGAATCTTTCTAAACCACAAAGTCTACTTAACAATCCACAGAAAACACAGGGTCAGAGGAGCATATTAAATGTCACCACATGGATGCTATAGCAAAATCCAGCTTACAGCAAACTCTACAGGACAAATAACTTGGCTTCTTCTAAAAAAAATTCAGGGGGGAACAAAAGAGAGATGAGATGACCTACAAGTAAAACAAGATTTAAGAAATATGTCAGCTAATCACATGTAGAGACATTCTTTGGAAGCTGATTCAAACAAACTGAAACTTTTAAGAGATGATCTGAATACTGAACATTTAATTGTTATTAATGGACTATTAATTTAGGTTTTAAGTTTGGCATTGGGGCTTTATATTTTAGAAGTACATGCAGAAATATTTACAGATGTTATAATAAATGTTTAATTTGCTTCAAAATAACTTGGAAGGAACAGGAATGATTGGAATTATAAATGAAACTTGTTGGGTGATAGAGACCAAAGTCTTCATTATACTACACTCACTGCCTTTGACTGTTTGACATTTTTATAATAAAAATGGAAGACACATAAAAAAACAATAGAAAAGTGAACAAAGCACATGAGCAGATAACTCACAGAATCAAAATGGCTAATTCACATATTTTAGAAGATTAATACCAGTATACAGAAAAGTATAAATTAAAACCAGAACTTATTTTTCACCTATAAGATTAATATAAATAAAAAAGGAGAAAGGTTTCAAAGCTAGGTTCTGTGTTACTTAATCTACTAGCCTAAGATATGAAAACAAACAAAATCTCAGTTTTTTCTATGATACACGTGCTGTAGCAAGCTGCTTCTGAATGAAGACCTAAAGGCCGCACTGGGATGGAAATAACCAGTATCATGAATATGGTTCTGAGTGACTGTCAACTCCACCACAAATATGAGTCCTGAAATAGCCACTAAGTCCCTCTCCAGGGTCCCCCTTTTAAGTGTTACTTTACATAATTTGCCAGCTTTAACTCAAACTTGCTGAAAATGGGATATTTTTCTTTTTGTTGCTTCATGAGGAATGACTTGATTCTGAAGGCTTCTAAGATGATGTAATGAACAGAAATATGAACTAGCCATACTATGATATTGGAGAGAGAGAGAGAGACAAAGAGAAATTTAAATAATGTTGAACCCTTAATCTTTCTCAAAGAGCTACCAGAGCACAGACAGCCCAGCCACAGATCCATGGACCAATGGGATTCAAAGAATCAATCACAATCATTCTTGTGAACGACGGAGTTTTTTCATTGGTTGGTTGCAGGTATTGCAGTTATTTCATTGGTTGGTTTATAGGTATGTCAAGGTCATTTCATTATATTCTATCAGGCTCCATCCCACTGTATAGCATATCTTGAAAGTTCAACTCTTATTATCCCTAAGCCAAATACAGTAGCAACTGAAGACAGAAGTTTCATAATATTCTTTAATATGGTTATGTAATTCTATAAATTGTTCTTACAACAAAGATATGTAATTACATTTAAATGGTCAAAACAATAATTAAGAGTAGGTTCTATATATTAAGCAAAATGTCCCCTCCTTAATAAGCCTTAAGAACAGCATAGTCCACATGGAGTACTTCTAAAGTTCTTAATATGGTGAAAAAAATGAATGGGAAGACAGTAACAGTAAATGTTTGCACTCATTTTTCCTTAATGTTTTGGTAGACATACACAAATTCTCTTCCCACTCACATGAAATACTGTTCCATTTAAGCCCACATCTTGACCAAGCATCCATAAAAACAGGCATATTTCAATGAGTAAACAAAGAAGGAAAGAGTGTTGAGAAGAAGTCAAGTTTTCTCCGAAAAACTGTAATTCTCCGTTTGCCAATTTCATGACAATGCCCATTATATCCTGGCTATGGAATTTACATGAAAAAAAAATCTAGTTTACAGCACTTTCAGACACAAACTGCTCCAGTTTTATTATTCCAATTAAAGCAACGGATTGTTGATTCTCTGTTTTTCTCTCTCACCAGGGATTACATTTTGCCAAGGCTGCATTTACTGTGTATGTATAATTCTGTGCATTACTCAGAACTTTCTGGACACTTATAAAACTGAAGCCCTGTGGCTATAAATAGAATAAGAGGTGTCTGAAGAAGGAACATTAATTTCACAGGAATGTGGACACAGCCACAAGCCTGTCATTTCAGGTAGCCCACATAAAATAAAGCACCAGGTATGATGATTTCTGTGTTGCTTTTCTTCCGTAGTTTTTAGGACTGAGGTGCACATGGTACATGTCAGAGGAATAACAATTATCAGCAATATAACAAAAGGACAGAAACTGGCAGAATCTGCAAAGTGAATGCACTACCAGGTGGATAAGGTAGCAGAATAGTTACCTAAGTTTTTGTGTTAATAAGTTTCCTCCTTTGTGAAGCAGAATAACAGATGAAATAAATTGTACCCTGCCAGTTCATGGATAACATATTGATATGCAAAGTAGTTAAGAGTGTAGAAAAGAGAATGAAAAGAAAGGGAACTTGTATGAAGCTCTGGTCATATTCCCCCAAAGTTTCAGAGAGATCAAGCATGTGAAGTAAAACTGATAAAGATGATGGTACAGTTGGTCCATTGAGGAGCAAGTGCTCAAGGATTGATGGTTTGGAAGAAATTGTCTAAAGTTCCGTAGGCATGTTATAGCTTTTCTTTATGCAAACTACATATGTTTCTAAATCAAACTTCAATATAAACCTACTGTATCCTCAAAAATATATATTCAGGAAGGTTCTCATTAAAACCTTATACAAATAAGTAATTGAAACAGATGCTTTTGGTGCCCATTTATATGCCCTTCTTTTTCCCACCACAGGGCACACAGACCCTGCATTTCTTTATGTAAGGACTTCCCTGGCTGGCCAGAGCTACACTGTCCCCCTTTGTAGCAACCTAGAAGAGCTGGAGAACTAACAAACCACTAGGTGTGACCCTTAATTGGTGACTCTCACGGGTTGGTGTATAAATACCTCAGCTCCCTCGCCCCTAAATGTGATGACAATGAGACATGTTATGGAGTTGCCCTAGTGGGATTAAGCTCCCATCACGCACAGTGGTGGCTAGCTTGATGAGGTATTCTTCCTTGTCACATTCCCCCACTCCATCTCTGATGTTTCCTTTACTTCCCAGATGAATACCTGTTTTTGAACCTTTATTTCAGGGTCTGCTTCTTGTGGAGCCGAAGCTAACAAAATAAAACCATCAACTTTCAAGTATTATTAATGAAGTTGTTTTGTGAACACCTAACTTTCCATCTTCTTCCGGCTTCTGTTCAAAAAGGAGGAGCTGGCAGTCACCTGTGATGCAGCGTGGCTGATATAACAAAAGATCCCTCCTTCCACGCTCTGATACCATGTGTAACATGCTTCATAAGGGCCTTTCCACAATGAAAGCTTAATTGCTGAATAGTTTCAATGATTGCCATAAATTAGCTCACAATAGCAGGTATCATCTATCTAGTACTTACTATGCTCCATTCTGTATACTCAGATAGTTTATTTTACTTTTAAGACAGGAATTATTATAGTCCTATTTTAAAGATGAGAAAAAGTGAGAGCCTGGGCTTCCCTGGTGGCACAGTGGTTGAGAGTCCGCCTGCCGATGCAGGGGACGCGGGTTCGTGCCCCAGTCCGGGAAGATCCCACATGCCGCGGAGCGGCTGGGCCCGTGAGCCATGGCCGCTGAGCCTGCGCGTCCGGAACCTGTGCTCCGCAACGGGAGAGGCCACAACGGTGAGAGGCCCGCGTACCGCAAAAAAAAAAAAAAAAAAAAAAAGTGAAAGCCTAACTCACGGGAAGCCACACAGCCAGTAAGGGGCAGCGCTGTGCCTAGAGGCAGGACTGCTTCAGTTGGATGTGCCTACAAGCTTCCATAATCAAGGATCACCATCAGTCACTGTTGGGTCAAGATTCTAAGGGACTTGTTTAATGAAGAACAAGGAGAATTCTAAAAACACCAGTGCCTAGGGGATCTTTATCTAAGGCAAATAGGAAGAAAGAAACATTGAAATCCTGGAGACTGGTCTTGGTTTAGGGGAAACACTGCAGCGAGTGACCCCTGGACCCTACTGTTCGTCCCATAACCATCTTGCTGCTCAATCTGATAAGCTCAATCAACAGAGAAATGGACAATAAATAAAAATCAAATTGGAAATCAGTAAAATTTTTGCTATGGGAACTGGCTTATATTTTGGGGTAAATTTAAGTTTGGGTTTGTTTGGGAAACTAAATTAAGCAAGAGCTGGCAGTGTATACAAGCAGAGTTTGTTCTCTACTGTTGCCTACAAACAATTTCCTAATAATAAAAAGAAAATTAATCATCTGTCAGTAACAGTGAAGTTTCATAACTTCCTGGCATTACTCTGATATGACATTATTGTTAATTTTTCACATGAAATTGTTACCTGAAGACTGAGGGTTTGCTTAAAATTTTGCACTGGGGAAAAAAAGGAGAAGGGAAGAAAGGGAATCCAGCAGAATAAAAACTCTGGAAGAGAAGGACTAACATTCAAGAGTCAAAATAATAATAAAGAGTAAGCTCTACACATGGAGTAAAATGCTCCCTACTTAATGGACATTAGGAATAGCATAGTTGACACAGGGTTCTAAGAAGTTAGACAAGAACATGCATTTATAGAATGCCTTCTATGTGTCCAGCCAATTGCCCACATTATTTTACTGGACCATTGTGGGAATCCACTAAAGTCAGTAGGACTAACCATCTTTTATGATAAAGAGAAGGCCACATATCTAAGTGCTGGAGCTGTGTTATTTTTGACTTCTACAAGTTTGTTTTATTTACTCTTTTTCACACTAAACTTTTACACAGCTGGAGTAAGAATTCATTCTTCCTATACCATCCAGGATCCCAATATGAACAAATTCGACTTTGGTACTAGTCATAGTAAAACTCAAAAAAGGAAATTTCCGTTTCCTTTGAGCAAAGGTACTGTTTCAAACAAACTGCCAAACTTGCTCTCGAAGTGAAGGGGTGAGTGAGCAGGTGGCAAAAATCACCGTGGGCACAGAGAGGCTCCCAACCACTGAAAGGGCAGGGACAAACAGCAGGCGTGCTTAGGTTATGACAACCACACCAGGAAGTGCTACCCATATACTATGCACCCAACGATTGTTACAAGAATATAAAGTCATCTGCTATGTTTTCTTTTTTTGTTTCTTTTTTGTATGCATCTTTTTCACTTTACTAGATATTTTTAATTCAGGGGTTTGGGGTGGGCAGAAACTTTTTTTTTTTAATACTTCCTCTTCTGTAGCCACAGCATCTAGGACAGTGACTTGCATAGAGAATTAGTTTGAAAGACAACTGAACTGTAACTTCATGCAAATCCTGCATTGCCTAGAAATTCAGAAACCACCCATATTCATTAGAATTTTAAAAACTCAAGCAGGAAAATACTTTGGCCACTTGCATTCATACACAGATTTCCAGCCTTTGCTAACAATGTGTCCCAATTAACCCAGAACAGAGTACCTCTCTCTAACTAGTTCTACAGTCATAACTTCTTAATAAGATTAACTAAGTCAGCCCTATAAAATTTTCTAAGGCAGGTTTTTTTTTTTCTCATGGATTAACAGTGGTAAGAGATTTGCCTACTTATGGTATGAAGCTGCCTCCCCCAATCTGTAGAAGTTTGTTACAAAGACGAAGGCTTCTGTGAATGATTTTGGGGGATGGGAGTTAGAAATGAAAGACAAACATAGTTTTACATTTGAGTTAAAATGTATGTGACAAACAGGTGAAACAATTAATCAAAATTTATTGAAAACTGGATATCAGAAGCGGAGGTTACCCGGACAGCTATGACAACCCAAGGACCTTTTCTCTACTCTCCAAAGGCTGTCTTAGCCTACTAAGTCATTGACTTCACCTTTTTCTCCAAGAAGGGAAGATTTATAAAACAAAGTGAATATACAAGTGAAGTATGTTAGGCTTCCATATGTGTTAATATCAGTTAATCTTTGCACTAATCTTGTGAAGTATTACGGTCTATTCTATACATAGGGAAATACAGATCCAAGAAAACAAAGTAATTTGTGTAAGATCACAGTCAATAAATGACTCAACAGAAAAAAATCTGTGTCTTTTTCTTGTCCCCCACCCTTATTATTGGACAGTTATTTGCTCATGACTTGGGCTATCCATTAGATTTAGGACTGCAAAGGGTGGTTATATACAACCTGATCACAGACGAAGGACCAAGGATTCAACTATTTGAAGCACGTGAATGAATTGACTAAACATTCTTTTTTGACCTAAATACTCCTGGACATACTTTTGAAACAAAAGTAATTAGACTCTTCTGTGTAGACCATCTCTAATAGTTTCAACATCTCATGTCAAAGAGCTAACATTTGTCCTCATTTATATAGAGCTACACATAGATAAGCATCCCCACAGAGGCACTCACGTGTGTATATGCGAACATGTAATCAATAAATGCCATTATTCCTCAGGCATTAAACCACCTTAAAATATCTAACTATCCAGAGAAAATTATATTCATGAATCTGAGATCCATGTATTAGTCTGAATTTGCCATCAAACATTACCATCATGCATTCTTAATAAACGTTTTCTGGTGAATAGATGTCTTTAATTCATTCTAAATTTGGGGAAAATGGAAAAGAAGGGCCTTGTGTTTTTATCAGATAACAGAATGCTGATTTGTCATAGAGGAAAGTGTCTCAGCAGAAGATCACTTTAGTCTCAAGATGATTATAGGGAAGGGTTTTAGCCATTAAACAGAATGAGTTATGGTATATGCTTATGAAAATATACAGGTAAATCATGATCTCTAGTCGGTGATTTTAAAAATATTGAATGAAGTGATCTTCTAAAGCATCCTTCCATGGCAAAAAAAATAAATGAGCACAATGCACTTTTTATAAAGCAAATATTAAGTATTGAATCTGAACATTCATCACTTACCCTAAAGAAAAGAAAGCATAATTACTCTCAGTGTTATATTTTGTTGTCTTCTTTGCAAAAGATCCATCTTAACATTTGTCCCCTTTGGAGTTACTAGTATATTAGTTTCTATTATGCAGAAGCAATATAGCTATTTGCATTTGCACGTGCTTCGCAACAGTATTACTAGGTGGTCTGTGTAGAGGTTCAGAGAAATTATATTATTATATACTGTCTTCTCTCCTCCTGTCTCCCCACTGAGGGAAGGATTGAAAAGGAGGCTAAGGATCACATTGATTAATGTCTAAGAAATGACAGGAGGGGATCATAAATAGCCAGTTCTTTAATTAGGCTACCAAACAAGTTCTCTTAGTGTAGAGGTTTCATGAATACTTGAGATGGTTCTGGTATAATTCCTTTGTTCTGTTGTTCCATTTTTAATGTCAGCAAGTCAGGACATTCAAACATATTCATATTCGATTCATTAAAGCTTTTAATGCTTATTGGTATACCTCATTGCAAATGAGACCCAGACAATAAATACTGGCAAGAGGTACCAGAGAGTAAAAATTATACCTTTTTAAGTTTTAGTAAAGTTAAAATAGAAACATGGCATTTTAAAGAGTATAACTAAGGGTCACACATAAATAAGACTTTTTTTTAACTTGTTTGATCACTACCAGCATTTGATGGCTATCCACAGAAACTCCTAGGAGAAAATCCACACTGATTTGTGCTGGGGAGAAGACATTTTCTACAGATAAAAGCACGCCATTTACTTTCTTTTTTAAAATTTATTTATTTATTTATTTTGGGCTGCGTTGGGTCTTCGTTGCTGCACACAGTCTTTCTCTAGTTGTGGCGAGCAGGGGCTACTCTTCATTGCGGTGCGTGTACTTCTCATTGCCATGGCTTCTCTTGTGGAGCATGGGCTCTAGGCACACGGGCTTCAGTAGTTGTGGCTCGCAGGCTCTACAGCGCAGGCTCAGTAGTTGTGGTGCACGGACTTTGTTGCTCCGCAGCATGTGGGACCTTCCCGGACCAGGGCTCGAACCCGTGTCCCCTGCATTGGCAGGCAGATTCTTAACCACTGAACCAGTAGGGAAGTCCCAAGCCATTTACTTTCAATAAGTGTCTTTTTCATTAGATTTAACTCTAGGGCAGAAGTATGAGTCTCTGTCAGAGAAACCAGACCAGAAATAAAAATTTAACCTGGCACTTGTCCTTCTTACATGACAGATGAAAGGAGACTCTCCTTTCATCACAAATAACACAAATTCTTGATACTTAAATCACAAGTGTCAAGAATTCAGCCATTTTGTTTGGTTTTGTTTTTTTCCTTTTGGGTATTTCTGCAGGACTTCTAGACTTTTCTTCCCTAGATGAGTAGAAATAAAGAACCCACTAAATAAATGGTTGGCTATTATAAAGGACTGCTTGATTGCTGTTGCCAGAAACCCACAAACAAGTCATGAGAAGTAACAAGGGCAGATGTGATTATTTCTAAATAGGAGAGCAGATAGAGAGGTCACCTTCGAGCTGTATTTTGGGCCTATCTTACAAGGTGAGAAAGTCATTCCTCAGGTGAAGGGCAGGTGTTTTGGAAGGAGGTACAGAACCCCTAATCATCTGGTCCATTTTCTTCTTGGTGCTTTTGTGACCTAGAAGACTTAGTCTAAGTACAAGAGAAAACTTTTTCTCTACACAACACTTAACAGAAACTTATGTGTCAAGATTAATGTTTTATTGTCTCATGTTTTGATGGAAGTGTCAACACAAGACTCTGATGTCAAAATATGATTGGCTTATTTGTGTAATGTCTCTTCCTGCCTGCAATTCTGGAGAGTTAAACTTGCCTTTCAAACCACAAGATAACAGAACGCCCTCTGGTAGACTGTATTTTCTGGTACCCAATCCTCTACACACATATAAACCTTGCTAAACATTGCACATGAAGAACACAGAAACCCTTTAAAGTAGATGCAAATTCTGAAATTTAAAAAACTATATATACCTATTCTTTTGGATTGAGAAATGAGAGAGATGTTTAGTTTGAGTTATAGTGACATAAAAATACCTAAAAGAACATCATTTTCTAGTCAATGTTCATGTGTTAAAATTAGCCCAGATAATCAAACTGTAGCAAAGAGGCAGAAAAATATACACAGAAGTTTAATGACAGGGCACAAAAGTCAAAGTGCTTAGACGAAACACACAAAATTCAAATACTGGTATGGAAAGTACAGAAATTGAAAGAGGATTCTGGGCTTCTAACATTTCTGATCAGGATAGCACTAACTAACGGCAATGACTTTCAAAACATTTTGGCGATGTGAATAGAGATGATTTGGTACTTGAATATTGTAAAAAATGAGCCATTAAATATACATAATCAATTTCAAAGATAGATAGCAAACAAACAAACAAAAAAATCAATTCATTAAAGATTCCTAGGAGGTGAAAGGCAATTTGAATCAAAATTTATAAAAACAAAATTAACAAAATAAAAAAATGTCATTTTACTTTCCCTTAAACATCTCTACTGATATCTTATAAATATATCACTTATATTGTTTTAATATAGTGAGAGACATGAAAAATAAAATTTATACTCCCAAAATGCACCATAAAATCAACATCTTAAGTAATGTGTCATTTCTTTTGGGTAGCTAGTGGCTAGACTGTCAAAGAAGCAGTCATCTTGTACCACTTCCCTTTAAAGAGATTCTTATAAACATGTAAAATGTGCATGCAAAGATTGCTCTGTAATAAAAGTGATTTTCTGTCTCTTTCTTGGTCTAATAACCCAGAAAATAAAATCATTTGCATAGTGTTTCCTGACAAGGTAGGCAATCAAGTTAATCAGGATGTGTAAACAAACTCTATTGAGGGCTCCATTTTGCCAGTGTAGGATAAACCTTGTATATATTCCACCCTGCTTCCCTGGTAAAATTTCCCTAATGAAATGTTGTAAAACTCATAAACCATCAACTCTCACCATATGAGTAAAATTAAACCCCTGAGAATATCTACTGCTTTTTTTTATTAGCCCGATTTTGAATATTCAAAATGTATGGGTCATAAAATTAAGCTTAAGGCTATGTTTTCACATAAGTTGTGTATTTTAAAACCATTAAAAAAAGAATCCTAAATAATTTCCACCTAAATCCTTCTCTGTAGTCATGGAGAGAACAGAAGCAATGACAGAAACAAGATGTCGGTTCTCCTTCAAAATTATGCATTTTGCTGTAAGACAAGAAGAATATCCAAGGGAAATTCTAATATATAAGTTTAAATAACTAAAGCAATTCATCCTTTAAAAAAATATTCCTTTACCAAACTCACAATCTCTAAGAGAGACAGGAAACCAATATAAATAAAAACAAAAAGATCAGCTCTAGGAATTTTGGTATATGGTTCACAGACCACAGAGCTGTGAGTCTGTCCCATGTAAAGTCTGAATCATGATCTCCTCTTCACAAATTCTCAGTTCTCTGATTTCCCTTTAAAGAGCAGATCTTCCTATAAATCTTCATCGAGAAACATCCTGTGACTTCCTGTGCCTGACTTGACTATCTCCATTAATCCATATGGAAAAATGTAAATATATCAAACTAAAGATTAAATTTAAAATGTGGAAACATGTACTCTTCCAGAGTGTAAGCAGCCTTTTAAAGCACTACAATTTGAAGACAGGAAAATGTCTCCTCTGTCCTCTTCCAAACTGACAAAAGAACTCTTATCAACAAGAATGCATTATGCCCTTCACATTGCAGTAAGAATTTTAGGAAACTACCAGAGAAGCAAATGATTTCTCTATCCTCAAGAAAATGGGGAAATGAAATGAATGCATGTGAAATCATTGGAAGACTATTCATTGTTTGAGAATGTGGTACTGCCTAAGTATAATGGGAGATGGGAGAAGAAAAGAAAAAAAACAAAAGCAAAAAAAACAAAAAACAAGTGAAGCCTGAAGAGACCATCTTATTAAATGGAAAGATGGTTCTTGTTCTGGGAAAAGCATTGCATAGCAACGGTGGAGCTGAGTGAAAACCAAATCCATTTGGATGTTCCATGAAACTGACTGTACTTATTTTTTCTACTCCAAGCAGTTTTCTCAAGTACCATTAAATAGTAATGTGACTGTTGTCTTTTCTGGCAAGAAAATATTAAAACACCTTTAATCTGGAAATGTTCTAATATGCGTAATTACTAATCAACATTCTACAGACTTGACTTCAGTTCATGGAGCTAATAAGCCCTTCAAGGCTAGTTGTCACCACAATTAAAAAGGTAGCATATCATTTTATCATCTTTCACAACTTATTTCTAGCAAATCACAATTGTGAAAAATTGGTATTTTTTTCCTGCAGCCCAAAAAATGGGAATGCAAAGTTTGATAGACTCATTTTTTTCCCTCAAATTCCTTATAATGTTTTACATTTAAAAAGAAGAAATATTTTCCCACAAATGCCAACACAGTATTCTTCCAAAGCCTAATTGTCAGTTGTTATTTATCGTTTATTTCTCAAAAAATAATTAGCTCAGTGCCTTTATAATGAAGTAAAATGGGGATTAAATTGAGACACTTCATGTCACATAGGAAACAGACACTTTGCTCTACAAATCTGAACTAAATGTCTCTATGTTGAAAGAAAAAGAATTCCTGTAGATAATAATGTTCAAATGCCTAGATGACTTTGTCAAAGCTCACTAAATAACATAATACATATTGCTGATGGACTGGATTCTTTAAAGATTCTACCCTTTTGATTACTTGCAGATGATTGTATGGCTTTAAATATTAGGGGCATGAGATACATTCTGAAGGGACTGAATTAAACAGAAAGCTAGCTGTTCTGGGGACTTAGAAAAATCCCTTTATGTTTGGTGGCTTTTAAAATCACTTATATTATCTGTAACCATGTCCTCAATTGATGCAATGTATAAGATTCTGCATAAAGGTATAAGTGAGACCTAAAAAGGAAAAGAAAAAAATCAGACTCAAAAGAAGCCATGCATAAAGAAAATCCACAAAATATACTGCACTTTCAAAACGCATGACCTCATTCTTTCCTAGTACTATGCGGAATGCAAAACAAAACCAATGACATATTGGTAGAGGGGAACACCTAGGCAGAGCCTGCCATTTTATCTCAGAGAAGGAAAGATAATAGCCAGGTTTACTAAGGACAGCAGGCCCCTACTCCTTAAACAAAAGAATGAGTCCATTTCTCCTAAACCCTAGAATTTTGTTGCACACAGAAATTGAAGAAAAAATAAGAAATTGAAGAAAAAAGTAAATAATAAACATTACAAATTAAGCTGCTTAAAGTTACACCCTATTATTTTGGAGTTTGTATGTACCAAGAAGGCTGTGTAAAATAAAAGGAAGGTATATGTACTAATGTAAGCAATCATGTTTTTATATTTAATTTGTTATCTATTCTTTTTCATATTTTTACTTAAAATATTAGAATTGTCCATAATATTCTATCCAAGAATAGACATGTATACCAGCCCACTCACAGACACAAGGAACTTGCAAAGATGGAATGAAATATTTCTTGATATGGAGGGACACAAGGAAATATTTTCATTGGGAGACATGCAAACAATTGGATTAAAATGTGCTCTTTAAAGTGACAGAAATATAGTCAAGATGGGCAAATGACAGCTCAAAGGAAAAATCTCTTTTGTCTGCCTAAGTACCCAGAGAAAGGCTTGGGATGAGAGCCCTCCTGAATATGTACTAAGTCCCAGTTGGTGATCACCTTTCAGATCTGCCTATCTGAGGGCAAGAGTGCTTGCCATGGCATAGTGCCTGCCTCCACCTCCAAATGAAGCTCCAGACAGGGATAGCAATGCCATCCAGTTCAAAGTTGGGACCACTAAACCCCTTTGGAAGGACTGTCAGTAAAGTACATCGGACAGAAAAACCTACATTAGAAGTCTTCCTGGGTCACCCAGCTGCAGAAGTGCGGTGATGGTGCTAGTGGTGCAGGTGGGGGTGAAGTGGGGGTAACCGTGCCCACTGAAGACTGTCATGAAAGGTCACTGGAGTTCTTATCAAAATGAAGAGGCAGGCAAGACTTAGATAAGTCTTAAAATAATGCATAAAACCTCTTAAAGAAAGCTCACTTAAAGAACCTAAATTTTTCCTGGCCATTATGCCTGCATGTTCAAGATCCAGTCCGGTGGTTCACGCCTGTTTCTGTGAACTATTTCTTTCTAAATATATGTATATACCTCTTGCTCTGTCTCTTTATCTGTCTATTTCCATGACTGAGATGGCTAAAATAATGGCTAAAGAATGGTTGCAACTAATGCTTTTTCCTTTTTTAGAGAATAGAATAAAAAAACCTCGGTTTTGTTTGTGTGAACTCCCATGGGGGTGGGGAAAGTAAACTTGGAATAGAGTTTAAGTAGTTGAGTATTGTATCAAACGTATAGAAGAAAAACAACAGAAAAACTCATATCAAACATATTAAACCTCCCTTTACAAAAAAATGCCAGAAGTTGTTTTTACCACTGAAAGATATAAACAGTTAGATGAACACATATACACACACACAATAAAAGAAAAATCGAAGTCTAAGAAAATAAAACTTGCAAAATAAATGAAAGAGAATTGTATTTGGTTTTATCAGGAAACAGTAAGAAAAAGAACTGTTATTCCTCAAAGTACATAAAAACCAGCCTACTTACCTCATTGTGTGTGTGTGTGTGTGTGTGTGTGTGTGTGTGTGTGTGTGTGTAATGAACCCTGAATTTTAGCTGTTCGAATTTTGGTCCACAGCTGTACCTCTCTAAATTTTTCTGATATCCTCTGATATCAGAAGCCATGTAGGATAATGACATTCAAATTCTGGATAACAGGCAATATTTAAAAAAATGTTACCCTATGACAATAAAAATAGAAGGGAGAAATCATATGTGAAAATAATCTAATATCCCAGAATTTATGAGAAAAACTTTTGTTCAAAGTCCCTTTATCTAATAATAGAAAACAGAAAGCTAACAATGCATTCCAGGAAAAATGGCCATCCTACAACTCTCTAATGTAATTTGATACATAGTTAAAGAAATCTACTAGAAGTGATCTTTTACCAGGCACAGTTAGTTTTATTTGATTCTATAATGCTTTAACCATGTGATAAAACTTATCATACAGCTACTCACAAAAATACATTGATATACCTCTCTTCACAGAGCTATATGTTTTTGAAAACCTCTCCTATTTTAAAACATTACAGTGCATTCTAATATGGCACTTGAAATTCTTCAAGGTGTCAAGAAAACAATATCAAAAGTCAAAATTTAAACACTGGGACTCATCTTCTAGGAATGAGGATTGCATTTATTTTATTTTATTTTTGAGTTTTACTTTGCAGACTACCCAGCAGAGCACCCTACTATTAGAATGTTTGTCTGCCATGTTACTAAATGTATCTTTGAATGCATTGAGAAAATTCTATGTCGTGCATTATTCAAAACAGAAAATGAACCATACTTTGACCATGCTGATATGGATAACTAATTGGCTTCTCATAAGAATATACTGTGTGGCTCCTTTTGTTTATTACACTATTCACACCTTTCCTGGAGCAAAGAGTCCTCTGCTTACAGAGCCACTTATATCTAGAGAGGAACAAATAGCCTCCATCTGTGATAGACAAGGAAACTGTCAAGCCAGCAGCTCTGGGGATAGTCATTTTCCAGAACTGCTTAGTCATCCCTGTCTAGCCCTGGGATGCCCACATATCAGCTGCTGAGAAGCCATATCATGAAATGTTAATTTGGCTCTTAAAGATAACATGCTTTTAAGAAGTGATAACAAAGAAAAGTTGAGCTGGGTTCAGACAGACTGTCTCTGTTCCCAAGTTCTGAAAATGCACTCCCAGAAATATTTTCTGTAGCCTTATCATCAGCAGCATTCCTCAGCAATCCTGATGAATTAAGAATGTTCTCCCTTCAAGGAGGTGGGGTGTGTGTGTGTTTCCCCTCCTGTGTATTTCTGGTCAGGCATTCACAGGAGACTCGGTAAGAAAACCTACCCTCCAGGCATGCCCCTTAAACTTCACACCTTGCTAAAATGGTTCTTTTAACTTTGCTCTCATCTGAGCCCTCCCTCCCCAGCCCCGCATCACTTCCCCTCTGCTGTTGTTCAGTTTGGTAATGCACTATGGATGTAATTTTTATGAGACCTGCCATTCAAGATAAACTCACACTCTGTCTCAGCATCCTCCCTTCTCTCATCTATCCCCCTTGGAAAAATGTGATAACCTTTGTTTTCGAAAGTACTACTGACTTATGTGGGTGTATTTGCTTTGAAAATTGAGTCTTCAAAAAATGCTTCTGAGCCAAGCAACTCACACGTGGGGAACACTGCAGTGAAGAGGGATAGCACGGAGGCTACGAGCAACAAAACACATTGTCTTGACATCTGCTGAGGTGTTACAAATAAAGCTGGCGAGTAAAAAGACGAAAGCAAAGCTGGATTCCTCACCTTACTTTCCTGACCCCCACGCACGCACAAAGAATAATCTTGACTGACCCCATATCTATTTGCTTCTTAGAGAAAAGCAGAAAAGTTGAACTGGGCATTATGATCCCACAGTAGCAGTGATTCAAATAGTTCACTACTTAGAATTTTATACTTTGCATAAGAAGGGTGACTCCTGGAGTATATCAGCCTTAAGGCAAAT
Organism: Physeter macrocephalus; assembly: GCF_002837175.3. NCBI lineage: Eukaryota > Metazoa > Chordata > Mammalia > Artiodactyla > Physeteridae > Physeter > Physeter macrocephalus. Next base: position 58,597,170 of record NC_041231.1, read on the forward strand.
AGTGACACATTTGCATGCTTAGAATGATAGAACACATCTGTCCCTGCCTTTCCCTCTCTCTTTTTCCCCTGCCTTGTTTGTTTTTTTGGCTGCACCACAGGGCTTGTGGGATCTTAATTCCCCAACCAGGGATCAAACCCAGCAGTGAGAGAGCTCGGAGTCTTAACCCCTGGACCACCAGGGAATTCCCCGCGCCTTGTATTTTTAAATGCGATTTAGACATCCTGTTTGTGGGTAGAACTGTTGCAAAGCAACACTGATTATTTTAATGAGATATAAATATGAACTAGGACAGATGTTTTAGACTGGCATTCAGTGTCGTTCTGCCCTTTTCAGTTGCCTGGTTCAATCTAGACGTGGTTTTGGATGGTTACATGGAATAGTCCAGGAGCTCACACAAGTCTAGTATGTAAAAGGGATGACACGCCTGCTGTTGCTTCCCAGCCCCAGCTTCTACCTGTGGCAGACAGCACTAAGCAATTGTGGTACTTTCTCACTAAGTATAGACAGAGCCTCAGGATCCTTCCTAACACAGCACTCCCATCAACCAGCAGTCATTAACAATGAACCAGAATTGGTTTAAAAAATAACATCAGATTGCCTTCCTGCATCTGGCCATCCTTCCTGAGGAGCAATGAGCATGGAGAAAGTTGTGGATCCATTAGCATGAGTCTATTTACTTTTACTGGAGGTGGCTGGTGAGGGGAGGAAGCTGAATAAAGTTCACTCATGTATCTTGGCATTTTTCTATTAATTCTGATGAAAATTAGAAAATTAAATCATGAGCTAAGTGTAGGATACGTAGGATGGCAATTAGACTGAGTAGCATGTCATTTTCATTAAGTAAGAGAGTAGAGAAAGATAGCAGAGAAGATAAACACGTCAGCCCCCAGAGTTTCCACGTGAAGCCCTAGGGGAGCCTCATTAAATTAAGAAAAGTGTCAGAGGTCTAGCAATATGTATACATCAATTCAGAACACATACATTAATTCATTTTTAGGGTAATGAGCAATATTCTATATGTGGATAGGGTTTGGATTACGCAGATGGATACATCTGGCAAAGCACTTTGGATGACATACTTAAGGTCAGTGTATTTCATTTTATGAAAGTTTCACCCCCAAACCAAAAAAACAGGTATTGAACTCTAGCTAATGACATGTATGCTGAGCATTTAGAATTAAAGTGTACTGCTGTCTGCAACGGATATCTTATCGAAAAACATAAGATAGATTGATGACTGAATAGAGGGATGAGTGTATAGTAAAGCAAGTTCAGTAAAAGATAAATTGTAGAATCTAGAAGAGTGAGTTCACTATAAGCTGATTTCCATTTTTCCATATGTTTGAACATTTTCATAATAAAATGTTGGCGAAAAACTACCACACATACCTTATCTTATTCTGAATAGTGTGCAATCTAGCTGTCCTTTCTCCTGTTTCTTTCTGATTAGAAGCAAGAAACAGCCCAGTCTGCACAAGATGCAATTACATGGAATGATATGTTACTGAAATGTCTTGACTGTCTTCATAAAGAAGAATTCGGATGTACCCATGTAACTCTAGCCAGGGGAGAAGAAGACACACAATTTTACTTAGACTCTGCTATCCTCATCACACCTAGAGCAATGGAAGTGGTCCACTACACTGCATCCTAATCCAGCATTTCTGATAGGCAAAGCATCACTGAAATGCAAATTTCCCACCTTGATTAGAACATCGCCGACCTTTTCTGTTCATCTTTTTCTCAGAGCGAGCATTGATGCTGACTTGGCAAACCATGGTTGATAAACTGCTGCTCTGTCAAACCTAGCCTGGAGATTTCAGGGTCTAAAAGATGGACATCGTGGGGCACAAAGTATTCAGAGCTCAGGCTTGTGTAAAACAAGTGCAAAGAGCTCAGTGAAAACCTACCACCACTGGTAGAATGGAGGGGGCAACAAAAATGGTCCTTCACCAGCAGTGGCCATCATCAAATTTACATGAAATGTCTTCCAATTTTCAATCACACTTCTGCCCAGTTTAGTGGTTTGAGGGCAGCTGGACATGGCATGCTACAACAGGGCATTTTTAAACAAACAGAATCAAGAACAGGATGTTTAACCTATTCTATTAATTCTCATAGCAATGTGTACATTAATCTGCCTGGCAGTAATTTATAACCCTTGACCGAAGAAAGATATTGCTATCTTTTTTTCCCCCACTTGTTCTAGTCTGGTTTTGGGAACTACAAGTCCCAAGGAACAGGATGATATTGAGATAATACAGCTAATGAGAATAAGCGGGCACACTGCAATATGCTTCAAAGGGTCACTGCTCAGTCTATGATTCCATACTTTTTAATTTCTTTGTACAAGCAGGGAACTGAAAAATAGGAAAATCCATTTGGCTGGTCTGAGCTGCAAATTAAATCCTTGATTAAATTTAGGCAATTATATCTCCAGGTTGTTTCCATTTAAACATTTTAAATACATTTGAATAAGCTTCTTAATCATGATCTTGGCAATCTATTCTATGGCAAAATGGACTCTAAGAAATACTATTAAAAGGTTAGCTGACAAATAAAACAATGTAAGGGTCCTGCAAAGAAATACTTTACCCTGCTTTTAACTTGTTTGCATGTGGGCATGTGTTGCCAAGAGGTGGAAAATAAACACAAGAAGCTCATGTGGGTTCTTAACCAGTAAAGAGCAATCAAATTCAGTCATTCTCAAATTTTATCATGTATAAAAATCACCCAAAGGGCTTGTTAAAACACCGAATCCTGGAACTCCAACCCTAGAGACACTGATTGAGCAGGTCTGGGCGGTGCCCATGAATCTGCACTTCTCACCAGCTTCCAGGCAATGCTGATGCGGTGACCACAGGACCACTTGGAGCAAAGCTTAATGTGTGCAAGCACAGTGAAGTGGCTGTCAGAAAGTTCAGGAAATACCATAAGTAAGGTAACCATAAATCATTTGTCCAGCTTTTAAAGCTATCCGGAAAGGTGACTTCATCATCCCACCCAAAGTTAATGGTTAATACCTCCTGTGGAGGGTTGGATCGCAATAAAATGGAGAGGCAGGTGGGCCCCCAGACTCCCCTAGGAGGTGATGTAAATTTCTTCCCACTTGAAGAACCCAGTAACCTATTGCCTCTCCAGTAGCCATTCCCAGTCTCCCCATATCCCAAGGGGGTGGTCCCTCCCTACAAGGAAGCCGAAACTTGCTTTCACTGTCTGGAGATTATCATCATGCAACTAAAATCAATTTTCATCTGCCTCATTATCACTGGAGACAAAGAATCTCAGTTGGCTATTAATCTCACCTGTATCACAAGTGGTAGAGTACGAAATCTCCCCGCTGACTTTCTTCTCCAAGGAAAATCCTATTAGCTTCTTTAGTGTTTGGTGAAAGAATGGCTTCCTAACCCCTAGTGATATTTATAAATCGCCTTTGAATCCTCTCAAAATTGATTGCATCCAAGTACGTGAAAGTCAAGTTCCAATGTGATATATTTTTAAAAACCTTTCTCTCTACCTCTCTCCCACCATCCCCAATCCAACAGAATACTTTCTATCAACCAGAGCTGCAATGAATCATGTTTTGGCAGGGGATGAAGAATGGGAAAAGAGGACTTCCAAACAGACCTAAAAAGAGCCGAGCACACTGGAAGGATTGCTGTCTGGTCCTGCATGGATGGATCTTACTTTCTATAGCCTGATGGTTGCTTTTCAATAAATACGATAATAGTAGCTTGCACTTCTATTTATAGTGGGTATACAGGTAACTTCCTCATAACTTCAAGTAGGTTGCTTATTTAATCCTCAAGACAACCTTGTAAGGAAGCAGAGATTCAGAGAGTTTTGGTTGTCTAATGGGGGCCACAGAGCTGGTGTGTGACAAGACAGAGCCCTGGTTCAACCTGGGCCTGACTCCCACTCTGGGGCTGGGCTATTCCCCACACTAACCCAAAAGTATGACAACTCTTACAGGATTACCCTTCATTAGATCTAATTTTCAGGAAAACCATCCCAGACTGCCTGTAGAAAAATAAGCATGTTTTCCAGAAAACCCAATGAAATGAAAATAATAAGAAAAATCTGAGAAGCTGAGGCTACACAACAAGACTGGGAAAACACTAAAACTCCAGACAACAGATCTTGAGGTATATCTGCCAAATACAGAGAAATTTGGAATGAGAAGTGGAGTAGATATTTCTGAAAACCAAGTCACAGATCTGGTGGAAAGGCTTTGGGGAAATCCACCTAACAAAAATATTCAAGGTTTAACTAAATGTTTCTAAAAAAACTAATAAAGACTTTCATAAACCTACATCAAAATGGAATATCACATTTTAGGAAAAATTTGTTACAAAACAAGCAATAACAAATGAATTTCAGGGATAGAAAGAATCCTTGAGGCATCCATACTGAAAAAGAAATTTAGCCATCAGGTAGAAAATCAGGATTACTTTAGCAACACCAATACTGGAAAAAAAAACAAACAACAAAGCAAACGAAAACAAAACAAAGAATTGCAGTGCAATGAGTTTTGAAGGGGGAAAGTGACATGAATTTTATACCCTATGTATCGGTGTCATTTACATATGAATGTAAAATATAGACATTCTGATATATGCACAGACATTGTACTAAAACACACACAATGGCTTCTCTAAAAACTACCAGTTTATGAAATTCAGAAAATTGTGACATAAATAAAAATGAAAATTCAAGAATTGCATAGCCATATTATTAAATGATTGAAAATGAATACTGATTTCGTTTAAATGCAGACCTAAAGTTGAATAATTTTGATTATGTTATGTAGTAAAATGTAAATATTATGAAGCTGGATATAAAAACAGTAATATGAATAAACAAATTTGGAAACTGGAGAAGAGAGGTAACAGCTAGAAAAGTAAGTTTGCTAATTTTTCAACTCTCTAAATAACAAATTTATCTATATTATTTAATTTTAAAAAGCAATGTATAGAAGAGTTAAAAAAACTTACAAATGATCAGAATAAGCAAGAATAACAACAAAAATTAAAAAAATACATAATACAAAATAAATCAAACAAAGGCTTTTAAAAACAGGATACATAAACATGAAGACATACATAAAAATTGAGATGTTCTATTGAAAAACAACATCCTGGAGTAGAACTTTACTAAATAAAATGAGTTTCATATATGATGTAGGTAGGAGGACAGATGAATTCAGGCCTCTTTTTTTTTTTTTTTCTTAACATCTTTATTGGAGTATAATTGCTTAACACACCATTGTGTGTTAGTTTCGGCTGTATAACACAGTGAATCAGCTATACATAAACATATATACACATATCTCCCCCATCTTGCGAATCCCTCCCACCCTCCCTATCCCACCCCTCTAGGCGGACACAAAGCACAGAGCTGATCTCCCTGTGCTATGTGGCTGCTTCCCACTAGCTATCTATTTTACATTTGGTAGTGTGTGTATATGTTCATGCCACTCTCTCACTTTGTCCCATTTGACCCTTCCCCCTCCCTGCGCCCTCAAGTCCATTCTCTATGCCTGTGACTTTATTCCTGTCCTGCCTCTAGGTTCTTCAGAACCTTTTTTTTTTTTTAGATTCCATATATATGTGTTAGAATACGGTTTTTGTTTTTCTCTTTCTGACTTCACTCTGTATGACAGTCCATACAGTCTATTTGTAGTGAGGTGGATGAGGTCCATCCACCTCACTATAAATAAATCACTTTTGTTTCTTTTTAAGGCTGAGTAATATTCCATTGTATATATGTGCCACATCTTCTTTATCCATTCATCTGT
>NC_041231.1:58611219-58652359 GCF_002837175.3 Physeter macrocephalus
GGGAGTGTTCTAATTTCATTCTTTTACATGTAGCTGTCCAGTTTTCCCAGCACCACTTACTGAAGAGGCTGTCTTTTCTCCACTGTATATTCTTGCCTCCTTTATCAAAGATAAGGTGACCATATGTGCGTGAGTTTATCTCTGGTCTTTCTAGCCTGTTACAGGGATCTATATTTCTGTTTTTGTGCCAGTACCAGACTGTCTTGATTACTGTAGCTTTGTAGTATAGTCTGAAGTCCAGGAGCCTGATTCCTCCAGCTCCGTTTTTCTTTCTCAAGATTGCTTTGGCTATTTGGGGTCTTCTGTGTTTCCATACAAATTGTGAAATTTTTTGTTCTAGTTCTGTGAAAAATGCCGCTGGTAGTTTGATACGGATTGCAATGAATCTGTAGATTGCTTGGGTAGTACAGTCTTTTTCACATTGTTGATTCTTCCAGTCCAAAAACATGGTATATCTCTCCAACTGTTTGTATCATCTCTAATTGCTTTCATCAGTGTCTTATGGTTTTCTGCATACAGGTCTTTTGTCTCCATACGTAGGTTTATTCCCAGGTATTTTATTCTTTTTGTTGCAATGGTAAATGGGAGTGTTTCCTTATTTTCTCTTTCAGATTTTTCATCTACAAACATTGACAGCTTTACTTCTTCTTTTCCAATTTGGAATCCTTTTATTTCTTTTTCTCCTCCAATTTCTGTGGCTAAAACTTCCAAAACTATGTTGAATAATTCTGGTGCAAGTGGACAATCTTCTCTTGTTCCTGATCGTAGAGGAAACAGTTTCAGTTTTTAACCATTGAGAATGATGTTGGCTGTAGGTTTGTCATATATAGCCTTTATTATGTTCAGGTAAGTTCCCTCTATGCCTACTTTCTGGAGGGTTTTTATAATAAAACGGTGTTGAATTTTGTCAAAAGCTTTTTCTGCATCTATTGAGATGATCATATGATTTTTCTCCTTCAATTTGTTAATACATTTTATCACATTGATTGTACATGCCTATATTGAAGAATCCTTGCATTCCTGGGATAAACCCCACTTGATCATGGTGCATGATGCTTTTAATGTGTTGTTGAATTCTGTTTGCTAGTATTTTGTTGTGGATTTTTGCATCTATATTCATCAGTGATATTGGCCTATAGTTTTCTTTCTTGGTGACATCTTTGTCTGGTTTTGGTATCAGGGTGATGGTGGCCTCATAGAATGAGTTTGGGAGTGTTACTCTCTCTGCTATATTTTGGAAGAGTTTGAGAAGGATAGGTGTTAGCTGTTCTCTAAATGTTTAATAGAATTCGCCTGTGAAGCCCTCTGGTCTTGGGCTTTTGTTTGCTGGAAGATTTTTAATCACAGTTTCAATTTCACTGCTTCTGATTGGTCTTTTTATATTTTGTATTTCTTCCTGGTTCAGTCTCAGAAGCTTGTGCTTTTCTTAGAATTTGTCCATTTCTTCCAGGTTGTCAAATTTATTGGCATATAGTTGCTTGTTGTAATCTCTCATGATCCTTTGTATTTCTGCAGTGTCAGTTGTTACTTCTCCTTTTTCATTTCTAATTCTATTGATTTGAGTCTTCTCCCTTTTTTTCTTGGTGAGTCTTTTTTTCTTGGTGAGCTAATGGTTTATCAATTTTGTTTATCTTCTCAAAGAACCAGCTTTTACTTTTATTGATCTTTGCTACTGTTTCCTTCATTTCTTTTTCATTTATTTCTGATCAGATCTTTATGATTTCTTTCCTTCTGCTAACTTTGGGGGTTTTTTTGTTCTTCTTTCTCTAATTGCTTGAGGTGTAAGGATAGGTTGTTTATTTGACATGTTTCTTATTTCTTGAGATACGGCTGTATTGCTATAAACTTCCCTCTTAGAACTGCTTTTGCTGCATCCCATAGGTTTTGGGTCATCATGTTTTCATTGTCATTTGTTTCTAGGTATTTTTTGATTTCCTCTTTGATTTCTTCAGTGATCTCCTGGTTATTTAGTAGTGTATTGTTTAGCCTCCATGTGTTTGTATTTTTTACAGATTTTCTCCTGTAATAGATATCTAGTCTCATAGCCTTGTGGTTGGAAAAGATACTTGATACAATTTCAATTTTCATAAATTTACCAAGGCTTGACTTGTGACCCAAGATATGATCTATCCTGGGGAATGTTCTAGGAGCACTTGAGAAGAAAGTGTATTCTGTTATTTTTGGATGGAACATCCTATAAATATCAATTAAGTCCATCTTGTTTAATGTTATCATTTAAAGCTTGTGTTTCCTTATTTACTTTCGTTTTGGACGATATGTCCATTGGTGAAAGTGGGGTGTTAAAGTCCCCTAGTATAATTGTGTTACTGTCGATTTCCCCTTTATGGCTCTTAGCATTTGTCTTAAGTATTGAGGTGCTCCTATGTTGGTGCATAAATATTTACAATTATTATATCTTCTTCTTGGATTGATCCCTGATCATTATGTAGTGTCCTTCTTTGTCTCTTGTAATAGTCTTTATTTTAAAGTCTACTTTGTCTGATATGAGAATTGCTATTCCAGCTTTCTTTTGATTTCCATTTTCATGGGACATCTTTTTCCATCCCCTCACTTTCAGTCTGTATGTGTCCGTAAGTCTGAAGTGGATCTCTTGTAGACAGCATATATACGGGTCTTGTTTTTGTATCCATTCAGCCAGTCTATGTCTTTTGGTTGGAGCATTTAATCCATTTACATTTAAGGTAGTTATCCATATGTGTGTTCCTATTAACAAACCCAAAACAATTAAGAAAATGGTATTTTAAGTGTTTTCCTTCTCTTGTGTTCCCTGCCTAGAGAAGTTCCTTTAGCATTTGTTGTAAAGCTGGTTTGGTGGTGCTGAATCCTCTTAGCTTTTGCTTGTCTGTAATGGTTTTAATTACTCTGTTGAATCTGAATGAGATCCTTGCTGAGAAGAGTAATCTTGGTTGTAGGTTTTTCTCTTTCATCACTTTAAATATGTCCTGCCACTCCCTTTTGGCTTGCAGAGTTTCTGCGGAAAGGTGAGCTGTTAACCTTATGGGGATTCCCTTATATGTTATTTGTTGCTTTTCCCTTGCTCCTTTTCATGTTTTTCCTTTGTAGTTAATGTTTGATAGCTTGATTAGTAAGTGTCTTGGTGTGTTTCTCCTTGGATTTATCCTGTATGGGACTCTCTGTGATTCCTGGACTTGACTGACTATTTCCATTCTCGTATTAGGGAAGTTTTCAACTATAATCTCTTCAAATGTTTTCTTAGTCCGTTTCTTTTTCTCTTCTTCCGGGACCCCTATAATTTGAATGTTGGTGCATTTAATGTTGTCCCAGAGGTCTCTGAGACTGTCCTCAATTCTCTTCATTCTTTTTTCTTTATTCTCCTCTGCAGTGGTTATTTCCACTCTTTTATCTTCCAGGTCACTTCTGTGAGCTTATTATGATTTCAGGCAGTCTCTCTGCTAATGGTTGGTGTTGTGTTCCTGTCTTGCTAGTTGTTTGGCATAGGGTGTCCTGCACTGTAGCTTGCTGGTCGTTGAGTGGAGCTGGGTCTTCGTGTTGAGATGGAGATCTCTGAGAGCTTTGGCTGTTTGATATTACATGGGGCTGGGAGGTCTCTGGTGGACCAATGTCCTGAACTCAGCTCTCCCACCTCAGAGACTCAGGCCTGCCACTCAGCTGGAGCACCAAGACCCTGTCAGCCACATGGCTCACAAGAAAAGGGAGAAGAAAGGAAAGAAAAGGAAAGAAAAGAAAAGAAAAGGAAGAAAAAAATAAAATATTTATTAAAATAAAAAATATATTATTAAAAATAAAAAAATAAACGTAATTTTAAAAAAAAGAAGGAAAGAAGAGAGCAACCAAACCAGAAAACAAATCCACCAATTAAAACAAGCACCAAAAACTATACTAAAACAAACAAACAAAAAATACAGACAGCACCCTAGGACAAATGGTAAGATCAAAGCTTTCGGGAAGTCTGAGGTCTTCTGCTAGCATTCGGTAGGTGTTCTGTAGGAGCTGGTCCACATGTAGATGTATTTTTTATGTATTTGTGGGGAGGACGGTGATATCCATGTCTTACTCCTCCACCATCTTGAAGCTCTAGCCCCAGACCTGTTTTCTAGGGCTATCATAATGAGGTATCACAAATTGTATGGGTTAAACAGCAGGAATGTCTTTTTATGGAGGCTAGAAGTTAAAGATCAAGGTGTCAGCAGGGTTGGCTATTCCTGAGGGTTCTGAGGGCAAATCTGTTCCCTGTCTCTGCTCTTGGGTGCTGCTGGCAATCTCTGCTATTCCTTGGGTTTGTAGAAGTATCACCCCAATCTCTGCCTTCATTTTCACTTGGTGTTTTCCCTGTGTGCATGGCTGTTTCCAAATGCCCCCCTTTTATAAAAACATCAGTCATATTGGATTAGGGGCCTGCCCTATTCCAGCATGACCTCACACTAACTTAACTAATTATGTCTGTAACAACCCTATTCACAAGTAAGGTCACATTCTGAGATACTGGGAAGTCAGAATTTCAACATACGAATTTTAAGGTGACACAATTCACCCATAATAAGGTCTCTTTCAGTCTTTTATGCAGTTGGAAATATATTAAATACTATTTACTGTGAATGAAAGATTTTGGCCATCACCAGAGACCAAGGAGCAGTTGCCAGCAATGACTGTATGGTCCTTCTATTTTAGAACAGGTCAGATGCTGACAAGACAAAACAAAAAACCCCTGACAAATGGCAGGTAAAGGGCCTTTTATAAGACCCTGTAATTTGAAGCTTGGCAAGGAAAACCCTTGGAGAATGTCTTCAGAAAGATGGTGAGACATGACACTATGAAGGAGCCCTCGCCATCTGACTCCATGTGAAAGTGCTGGACGAAAGGAGATTGATGTGTCCTGTCAGCTTCAGGAAGAGGCCTGCTCTCCATTCTTTGGCACAGGTGGTTTAAAAAATAAAAAGAAAAAACTAACACTGAGTGTGGGAAGAAAATAAAAAGGAGGAAGTAAGTGGAATGAGGGGAGAATCTACAATCATATCAAGGCTAAACAAATCACCCACAGAACCCTGGAAATGGTCTGGGAGTCACCAATACCCTAGTGAGGTCTCTGTTCTTAAATTGTTAATTTTTATCTACCAGCTGCTCTGGACTCCCACTTTGGTGGGGTCTAAGGGAAATTACAAAAATAGTCAAAATGGTTGTGAATTGTTTAATTTTTCTGAAAGCAGTAACAGGGACTACTGGGTCAGTCACTACAGTGACCCCAGGATCAGAATATCAGGTTTATTCCCACTCAGATAGATGGCTTCCTGGGACTCACTCTGCCAACTCAAGTGCAGCTCAAAGATGAGGGTGAAGAGAAGAGTATGGGCAATGTCTTAGGGTAGGGTTAGGGTTAGGGTTAGGGTTAGGTTGTGTCCCTAGACACAGTCCTGAGGCAGGAATCCAGGTGTACATGATTTACTGAGGGGCCGATGCAAGGAAAGTGAAACAGGAGAGGAGATAAGGAGGAGCCGGGCACAGCTGTGGGCTCAGGCAAAGTCCGGCCCCGGTCTCTTCCATGGAGGGCTCTGGAGCATCTTCCACACCACTGGGCTTGTCCTGCCTTGATACGACTGGATGGCTTTTTGTACACCTTATCAACCGGTCACAGTAGTAGGCTCCCCTAGTAGTAGGCGGGAGGCCACACTCTGACCCAGGGCAATGCTCCAGAGAACAGGGCAGCCCTGAGCCAGTAGCAAGCAGCACTGCCAGCCACGAGAGGAGGGTGTCCTAGCCTGGCAGAGAGATGGAGAACAACCCATTGCAGGTAGGGAGCTCATCTTCCAACACCATCTTTTGCCCCAGCTTTGCCTTTATTTTGTAAATGAACAAGTCCGCAGATTTCCTCTCAAACCCTCAGTTCCGTAGCTAAAAATTATTTGAAAAAACACCACATGCAAAAGAATTCCAAGCTTCCCTGAAGCTCTGAAACTCTGTGATTCCATGAGTTCCAAGTGATTGTCTTAAGATGCATCCTCATGTCTGGGCAGGTCATTTGCCCCCTTTCTTTAAGCTTCATGTCCTCCTTTTGTGTATTATTCAGTATCCCAGACACTAGGACCTTGGAAACTACATTTCCTGGATTTTCCAGCTGACTTCTGGTTAGGTCGGCCATAGGAGGGACTGGAGGAGAGGAGAAAGGGAAAGTGCACTTTCTCTTGGCTTTAGGAGGTGTCACCAGTGTTGGCAGGCAGCTACATGTTCCAGCAACTTCAGAAGTTCTGGTTCAGCTGCTGGCTCCAGCACTATTGCTGGAAATGGCATGGCTGGCCAGGCTAACAGTAGTGTCTAGCAGCTCTCGCAGTGGGATTGGTGGCCCTTTCAACAGAAGTAGAGTCTTCTAGCAGTGTTAGGGACCAGTGTGCCCTGTCATCTGGTGACACCACTCCTCAGTTTTGTTTGGCCAGCCTGAGGGGTATCAGCAGTTTCTTGTTATCATTAATCTCTGTGTTACTGTATCCTCCTCCTCTAGTTTCTTCTTCAGTCCTTCTAACATTTTGTAAACAATTCCTGTATTAAAGGCCCTCAGTCGGAAATACCTAGAGTGGTTTCTGTTTTTCTTGTCTGGATAAACAGGATAGGATTCCCTATCCACAAAGAAGCTAATATGGTTTACAATAAGAATGACATCAAAGACACTGAGTAGGTGGTTAGTTGCAGAGCTCAGAAACAATAAAGGGAGTGTCTTGGGAGGGGTGGTATCTGCTATCCTTATTCTAATAGGTTACGCCTTGCCCCACTTCCTGAGTCAAAACTTATATAGATGTCATTAAAAATGAATACTGCTTTTGTTTTGAGTTACAATTTTCCATGAATATAATGTGCTATCCATAGAAGATTACTTAAACTTTTCTATTTAATTTAACACTCTTTCACTTTACAAATTAAAAATTACAAACGTGGACTTAATTTCTGCAGATTAAAACGAAACCAAATATCAGAGAAAGACCATGTCAAGCTGTGGATCTCCACCAAGACTTTCCATGTGTGCCAGTCCAGACACTTCTGAAGACTTTCATCAGAGGCTTGCCAGTTAGTGTCTTCAGCATAATTTCCTCTGTGGGAGAATGTGTGTTTTGCATTTTTATTGCCCCACCACACACACAGGGTATTATTTTTTTCTTTTCCGTAACGGTTTTTACAGGATATTGAATCAGTGTTTTCTATATAATAAAGGCTCTATACATATTAACCAAATAGGATCAATCAGCATTTCTCAAACTAGCTGCATCAGAATCACCTCAAAGAAAAAGCTGATTTTGAGTGACTGGGGCCCACACTCAGAGGTCTGGGATGGGGCCTGAGAATTGACACTTCAAACAAGTTCACAGGAATACTGATGTTGTTGGTCCACCCTTCACTTTGGGAACCACTGGGACAGATTATAGAACCCTCTGAGAGTTAAACATATCCAAGTGATGAGTTCTTACCCAAGACAAATGGATATTTCTAGCCTATGTCAGTGCCAACCTGATAATAGGCAGAAGCTCTATTATTTCAAAACTATATTCCATCATATACAGGTTGCCAGACCTCAGCCATTTATCACTGATGTTTTCTACTTGTTTTACCTTCTCAATTCCTTTGAGAGTGGGGAGGGACAAGCACATTATTTCCCTGAGTTTTTGAGGCAAGGGAAATGTTTGGTTAGATATTAAACATTAATTTACATGTTCGGATAATTTCAAAAACTGACTTACTGAGTGCAAGATGGGGCATTAAAATCTTTTTTGTTCTTATTTGTTCTGTTCGGTGCAAGCAGGATCATCCTTGATCTTAGTAGATTATTAAATTGGACAGGTCAGTAGAGTTTAGGAGAAATATTGAACTTCAAAGCTAAAGAATGTTTTGACGGCTAATAATTAATAATTATAATGGATTAATTTCTACTTATACAAGAATGCTAAATATTAAAAGTATTTTTATACAAAGTGACTAACTTGAAAAAATATTCTCTTGGCAGATTTATATAGCTATTAATAAAAAGTTATGAAATTAATGCCAGTGAGGTAAATAACACCATATTCAATTATATTAATATTCAACAAATAGAGAATGATTAAAAGATAGTATTGGCTTTACAGAATCATATACTTGCTTATGTGACATTCCTCTCCATTCAAGTTATAAAAAGGAGTTAACCTTTTTCTCTAGTCCACCTATTTGCCATGTAAGATTCTAGAACTAAAAAATACACATTTCTACTGACATGCTGAATAAGTTCAAGAGCCCTGTGGAAATATAAAATGCAGTAAATATAAATTTGTTCATTCATTGAAGAAATACCTAAACAAATACTGGATACCCACTAGATTCCAGGCACTGTTCTGTCCCCTGGGCATACAGTAGTGATAATCACAAATGCCCTCAGCAAGGTTTCATTCTAGTAGGTGGAAATAAACAAGTAAAAAGTAAATTAGTTAATATATTACAAATGTTTTGAAGAAAAATAAAGTGGAGGTAAGGATGGGGAGTAGGGAATTATAATTTCCAAAGGGCATTCAGGGAACACCTTATTAAGAAGGTGACATGTGAACAAACATTTGATAGAGAAAAGGAAGGCAAATGAATATTTGGGAGAATACGGGTCAGGAAGAGGAAGTGCTGTGTATTCAGGCCCTGATGTCAGCATATATTTATGGAGCAACCAAAACAGCAGAGAACCCAGGTTCTCTGCTGGGAGAGATGAGGAGAGGGTTAACTATGGACCAGCGATATTCCAAGGTCTTGTAGATTATTCTAAAGACTGGCTTTTACTCTGAGTGAGATGGAGAGCCATTGAAGGGAATTTTATTAACCATGAGATATAGCTGGTAGTTTCAGATAATGGCACTGGTATTTAATTAAGATTAGAAACTTTATCTGTGCTGTACAGTTGGAAAGGTTCGTATAGAATCCCTACCACAGTACCAGATGTGAATGATAATTAATTAATTATTTTTTTCTTCTTTGAGCATACAAAACATACAAAATGAAAAAGATCAGACTGTTTATAACTGGTTACCAACAAGTTGTACTCAAAATGAAATATGTTCTAAGATATAAAACCTAAAAGAGAAATGTTGATGAACTTCAAGGCTTACTTATTTAGAGCAACTGTTTACATTGCCATCAGTTCTGTTTGTGAAGAAGAGGGCTATTATCAGAAAGTTTATGTTCACAATATCATTCCTGAAAAACTGACTAATTTAGGCTGGGAGGGGAAGAAAGGGACAGAGGATGGAAAGGGGAGGAGGAAAAGGAATCCTAAGATACTGAAATATTTCTTTGGCATAAAATAATAGAATCATCAAATCTAGCTAAGGCTAAAATATGCAAACTATTTCACTTTCAAAATATATTAATGTTTTACAAAGAACAAATGAGAGAATTCAGTTATTACATGAGTCACTGATATATAATGTCTTGTGTTTTTCTTGGGGTCAATATAGAATTTATTTATTCTTTAGTGGCCTCATGTTTAAAAAACACCAATAAAAATAGCAAAGAAGAGGTCCAATCTACCTAGATTCTCACACATGAAATAATATCACTAAATATTTATCTTTCAGAAATCTGGTAACAACTGGTTTCCAAAAGTCTGGATATGCCTAATTTCAGCCACTAGCATCTTCATCACTTATTCTATGCACTTCCTTAGCTGGTACAACCTGGAGAACTGGAATGTTATTTTCACTAAGCATTATTCCTCAAAATTATTTTCACTCTTCCTACTTAAACTGGGGCTTTGAATATTATTCCCTTCTTTTTCCTCTAGCCATCTCAAATAGCAATTTCTTTTCTTTTTTCTTTCTTATTCTTCCTACCCAGTTAGTTCTTACATTGTACAGAAATCTGGAATGATTGTCAATGCGGCCTCTATGAACTCTTTCTTACTTGGTGCTCAGAAATGAACCCCATTAACCTGCAAGTGTTCTAAAGGATGCTGCAATCCACATATACAGCTCGGCTTCAATTGCAAGATTATTGTTCAAAATGTTTAAGTACCTTCTAAAGATGCTTTTAGCTTAAAGTCTGGCTCCGAAGAAACATAAAATATTTTCTTCTCATCTGAGGGTATTATTTGTTGATATTCGGTAAGAGAGTCTTTCCTGGCTGGATTCTATTTCTCTGGATAATGCTGTATCATCCCAATTCCATTGGACTGCTAACGTATTTATAAAGAATCATTGCCTCAACTTCAGAAAAAATGACAAGTTATAATAAACATATAGGCTAAGAATAACCTTGATGAACAAATGCAGCTGGCATCCAGTCCCCTTAAATATCAAATTTCTGAATCTGAATTACAGACATTATCCTCTTTCTGTCTTAAAAGTGGTGAAATTCATGGTCAAAGAGAGAGTTCTAGATAATTTCATCATTTTCAAGGGGATTTACGTTTACTTATAGATCAATTCAATTGCAGTATTTAGTAGAAAACAATTTTAACAGATTTTAAAAGTTTATCAAAATTTAGGAAGATGAAGCCATAGAAATTATCCAACTAAGTAATTAATTCATTAATTCATCCAAAATATGTACTGAGCTCCTACTTTTCCGAGTACACTCTAGGCACTGGGAACACAGCCTTAAACCAATTAAGACTTTCCTCCCAAGGAACTAACCAAAACCTTAATATTCTCTTTATCTGAAATACCAGTTTTTAAAAAGAAATAACCTATGACTATCACTGACCATAAACTATTGTGAGGAGCTCCCCATGGTGTTGTCAGACTAATCACAAGAGTTCTTAGGTAGTATTGACCTCTTGAGGCCACTGGACCCCTTACATCTCCCAAGATTGCCTCTGGTGACTACCCAACCTTTAGTCCATCAATTGACTGCTCAGGGCTGTTGCATTATTCCAGGCCCCAAGAGAGAGGGAATTTGTTGTTGTTGTTGTTCCCTTTTGGAAAAATGCCATAACATTATTAGGAGAATCAGAAAAAATGTTTCATTAAAGGCAGCAAAAATATCTTCACAGCCACTCTACTAACCAGAACTATAGAAAAATTGCTTTTCTTCATATACCCCCCAAAATGGCACTACTGATAATCCAGAGTAGAAATCTTCAATGTGCAAAAAATTAATTACAGTTTTTGGAATATGTTATCTTTGGCTACTAAGGAATTTTAGAAGTCATCAGCCATTTGTGTACTTCATAGGGATGATAGGCATTAAATCTATCTCCCTCTTTCTCTTTCTCTCTCTCATGAAATGTTCACAGACACGATTCAAAACTAGAGACTATTTTTTATTTATTACATTATAAATCACAGGGAAAAGTGTGGTGAGACAACATTAATTCAATCCACATTTTTTTGAGTTCCTACTCTATGAGAGGCACTGTATGACCAAGGCTGTTAAAATAAGGCACAGCTTTTGTCTCCAAAGAACTATCCATCAGGCAGGAACCTCTGTTCAGAAAGACCCCACTGTCTTCCATCTTGGTAGATAGCAAACTTATACCAACAAAAACCCCAGACATTTATTAAAACTAGGTCAGATTTATAGTCACAGCTACAGATATTCTTGGAAGGATCAGATGTCTTATATCATTTATACTAATAAATAAAGTATAAAGCTGGTGTCGTAGCAGCACAAGCTTTGTATGGCCAACCCATTGGTGGATTACCCGTTTTCGTGAAATATCTTATCATTGCCATGTCTTTCATTCCTGGCTTCCCAAGGAGAGGAAACCTCAAGATGCGCAGTTTGAGAAGTGAGAAGAATCATATGGGTAGAAGTCAGAGATAACAATCATTTAGAGATGGGCAGGGCCATCAAACAAACTAGTGTGGTCAGAGAACTGTGGGGGATGAAAAATTTACTTACAACCCCAGTTTTCTCCTGGTGTTGGACTTCAGCTGTTCGCAGTTTATGTCGACAGCTTGGACCCATCATCAACTTTTGGTCACTTGGGGAATGCCTGCTTGTTTTTCATTGTCAAATTTTGTACCCCAAGAATCTGGGTTTCCTTTACTATATACATTTGAAATGGGCTAAGTTAATATATATAAGGCATTGCCTGTTACTCCAGAAAAAATAAAACATTTATTTATTGTCAGTTAATCTTAATGTTCTCTGTTTCTTTCTAATACTTAGACATAGGTAATATAAATTGGTACTATTGTTGAAAACACAAGAACATGTCAAAGTATATAATTAGGCTCTCTTTCAATGCTTTCAATTAAAAAAAAGTCACGACTCATAAATCTATACGTACATGGCTAATTCTAATCACATTTATCACATGCCTTTTCTTTTTTTCCATATGTTGTATTTTTAACAGAACAATCCCACATAATAAACCCTTAAGTATAGAAGGATGCAAATGCTGTTGCAAGATGTGTAGACCACTCAGTTGATAATTATGTAAAGTAATAAATACAACAGTTGGCTGTAAAGACAGAAAATATGTACACTGAGGGTACACAGTAGCCACAGGGCCTTGTGACGGGCAGTAGGGACTGAGATTTTTATCAGATGAGTGCTCTGGGTTCCTAGCTCCTGGGAGCTTCCTTGTTCATCTCTGAGTTATAGGCTTGTACCATTTGACATGGAAATATGGCAGAAGGACAGATGCAAGGAGAGCAAAGGGAAAAGTGGAAATTCAACCCTCTGTATAGGGTCTTCAAAGTCCAGCAGCAGGCCATTGCCAACATCATCAAAAACCTTGACTCAGCTGTACAATTCAACTAAAATAACGATAAAGGGAGAGAGGAAAAATGGAATGTCTAGAAAAATGACCAACAGATATGAAAAAGTTCAGAATCTGAATAAAGGAGAACCCTTAACAATGATATACATGAAGCAGGATAATGCATTACTAAGTGGACAATTAAGGGAAAAAGATATTAATGGAAAGAGTTGTGATCTAAATTAAGTAATCTAGCAGGAATCCCAAGACACTGCTCTGAAAAAGAATGTAACAAACTTTACCAGAAACAAGAGCCAAAAAACACTAGACAAACTTAGAAGTCAATTATTGTCTTCCATTTAAATTTTTAGTCTTTTCTTTAGCACACTGAAGAAATGATAATGCCAGATCAGCCAATGGTAGACAATAGCCCAAGGGAATCATGTTTAAAAAAACCCAACAAATCAGAATAGCAAAAAGTCTCATCAATGTTGAAGTCCATCAACCCTGTATCACTGACTCTTAAGACAACATTTCTGGGCCATAAAAATTCCTGACACAAAATGTGACATATATGAAATTTTGGATTACTTCTTTTGCTCCTCAGGCATCTCATTCAACAGCATCTCTTGCGCATTTATGGACGCTTTTCAGATATTTTACACCATGAAGGGCAATTTCTCTTTCTCATCATATACCAGGAATCAATTTATCACATTCCTAGATAAACAACAGACAACTCAAAATTTAGATAAGGATATAACTATAAAGTTTAATTCTTTATATTTAAAGCATAGTCCATGGACGAGCAAAGTCAATGTAATTTAGAAACTTGTAAAAAATACATCATCTCAGGCTCCTTGACAGACCTAATGAACCAGAATCTCCATAGTAACTTGATATTTAGGTACTGGTATGCCCATGACATTTTGAGAAGTATTGTTTTAAACCAAACCATTTTTCTCTGTAAGGAGATGCTTTTTTTTTCTCTGTGTGCTTATAACAACTAACCTTAACAAGTGCTTCCTACTTGCCATAATCTCTTCACAAACATCCTCTTATTGATCCTTGCTAAGACATCATGAGTTCCATTTTTGTTATCTTCATTTTACAGAAGAAGAAACAGAGTTTTTTGCAGAGAAATTCAGATAGGATCTGGTATGTCTAGCATTGAAACCTGGGGAGTCTGTTCCTAGAGCTCTTAACCCCTATACTCAACTGCCTACAGACATATAATTACTAGAGGATATTTTTTGTCACTTATTTACCTTTCAGTATCTTGAAGCTTTCCATTTTCATGAATTTTGAAGAGAAGCTCTGTCAAAGGTTAATTAAACCTATGTTTTTCATAGATACTTAGATTCTCAATTCTCATAACATTCACCAGCTTGGATGAATATGTGTTTATCTTCTTTTCCCTTATCATTTATCAACCATTAACAGCTGCATTGTGCTAAAAGAGCAAGACCATTTGTATTGTTTTGTGTGCACTGATTAGTATTGACTGCTTACACTAATCAAAGTCACTGTATAATTCCACAATATTCAATCATTTTATTTTTACATTACACATCACTCAAAATAGAACCCTGCCTCCCATGACAGTCTCAGAATCAAACACTAAAAATAACAAAAATGTATTTTTATTTCTACCCAAGAATCAACAAGTTCCACCAGGAGCCATAGCTAAGGACAGAGCAGACAGTAGCAGGCTATGTGAGTGGCTGCCAACGCTTCCTGACAACACAGGTATTCAAATTCAGCACTCACCTCTCAATGGAGAAGAAACCTCCCTCTTAAGCAATAAGATGAAGAACGAAGTTAGTAGATGGAAAGAACAGAAGGATTAAAACAGAACAAAACAAACGCCTACATGACAGTGTACAAAAAGTGTGTGGTTTAACAGAAAACCAAAAAACCAGTATGCTAGCTGCAGAACTGCAACAGAATAAAGGGAAGAACAGACTCTATCTCCAGTGTCTTCTGTTAAAGGAATCAACAGTATATTCAGCAGGTGATAAAATGGGAGGACAAATGTCTGAAAACATTTCAAGCTTGGCAGTGACTGTGGACAGTCACAAAAAATTTCCTCTTCTTTGGGGGAATGTGACGACATTTCCCAACCTTCCTTGTGCGGCAACGTGACTGAGTTCTAGCCAAGGGGATGTGAGCCGAAATGGCACACAGGTGTGGCTCATAATATCATCCACATGTAACACATTGCACTCTGACCCCACTTGCCAGCTAGTGGGGAAGCCAGAGGATGGAGAGCCATAGGATGGAAGGGCGTTGGTTTTCTGAATCATTATGTGAAATGCCACCCACCAACTGGGAGTATCTCAGAGAAACATCCCCTATCATTGGGTTAATAGTGATATGCTGGGGCTTGTTTCAGTAGTTAGTCTACGCTAGCTACGTACGAGGGAGGGAGAGAGCAATAAAAAGACAATTTGATTAGAACATAAAAAAGGATTGTGAGCCAGAGCCTTAGGTAGACAGTTCATCCGCATTTGCTCACAGTTTTCCAACAAAGTCACAAACTCACATAGTGAGAGTTTTGCTCTCTTCAGCTTACACTGCATTGTCTACAGTACCATGTGGACAAAGTCTCAGCATCCCCAATGCCATTTCGTAGTTCACCCCAGGAGGCAGTCATGAAGAAGTGTTTCCAGCCTCTTCCTCCCGGGTTTCCTCTCTTATAACTCCCTGCAGAGGGGGAGCTAAATGGTCCAACTCTCTTCCATGAAAGCTCACATAATTCAAATGCTGTTAGTATTCATAAGCCATCCTTCTTCCACCCAGCAAGGAGCGCTTAACCAAATGACCTCATTCATCTTCCCAGGTGCCGTGGTCCTTGATTTTTTGGAGGCAGAAAAACAAATACTCTTACCCCTATTTCACAGATCAAGACACTGAGGAAGAAGGAGTGTGAGGCAAAGGCTCAGAATAAAACAAAAGGGGATAAAAACAAAAGTGCAGTTTAGTGGCTACATGAAGTAAAGCAGGTGGAGCTAGAGGCAAAATTCCAATCTTCTGAGTCCACAGTCAATGAGGTCATGTTTGGGGGGATTAGTACTGCCTTAACAAAATGGTTGTTAATGTTTAGAAATCACACATACACACACCCCAGTTTATGTATTTTGACTTCTCTTAGAAAAATCAGAAGATGGGACCACACCCCAATTTATGTATTTTGACTTCTCTTAGAAAATCAGAAGATGGGGTCACACCCAACCCATATTCCTACATCTCAGGGCCCCTTACAGTAGAGGTGCTCCCCTGACCTCCAGGTTTACTCTCTTTGATTTGCTGCAGTGTCCACATGACAACCTGTGGCCCATAATTACTGGTGACCCTGAAGACATATGAGTCTGTGCCCCTATATATACTACACGTCATTAAAAAAGTAAGAAATCTCAATTCTTCCATCACTATTTCCCTCCCTTACTACATGCAGGTTTTATCATTTGAAAAATGGGTTTAAAATGATCAGAAGTGGGGTTATGTGCAGTGTCTCTTCTGTCAATCTTTCTCCCCTTTTCTTTTCCTCTTTTTTTAAAAAAATTTTATTGGAGTAGAGTTGACTTAACAATGTTGTGTTAGTTTCAGGTATATAGCAAAATGATTCAGTTATACATATACATATATCCACTATTTTTTAGATTCCTTTTCCATGTAGGTCCTTAGAGAGTATTGAGTAGAATTTCCTGTGCTATACGGTAGGTTCTTATCATTTGTCTATTTTATATATAGTATAGTAGTGTGTATGTGTCAATGCCAATCTTACATTTTATCCCTTCCCCCCTACCTGCTGGTAACCATAAGTTTGTTTCCTACATCTGTAACTCTATTTCTGTTTTGTAGATAAGTTCATGAGTACCCCTTTTTAAGATTCCACATATAAGCGATATCATATGATATTTGTCTTTCTCTGTCTGACTAAGTGTCTACACCTAGCAGAGGTAGCAGCTAAGTGGTATCTACAAATAGACTGAATGCCAATCTTTCTTTCTTGCAGAGAAGGAGCGGGGAGGAAGGCCACTCACAAGGGATGCAAAACACTACAGGAATTCTTGAGCACAGAACAGTAAACATGCACCAAATAAGTGAACACATAACAAGGTTTATGAAGACACTGAAAATGGGGCCTGACCAAGCATACCTTGCAGTTGAAGACTGAACAACTTCTGTTTTATGGAAAACATCAGACCTTCCCAAGCATGGTACTGTGGTCAAGAAATTTGACTCATGGCCAAATCACAACAGGTAGAATTATAACAGGATGATTACCAGAGATACATAATGGCGTTTGATATTGTTGGTTTGGAAAAGTAGCTACCAGGCTTCTTAGGTGAAAAAATATATCTCCAAATGATATGTGCAAATACCACAATGAAAGTGTTATCACTATGAAAGGATGATTATGTTAATTAAGATTTAGGCACAAAGACTAGAAGCCCATAAGCACATCTTCATCCTGGTCCATGGCTTGGAATCCTTTAGCTACCGGGAAACAAGACTAGTCCTGAAATTACTGCATCTCTGGCCTTGAGTAGTAAAACATGCTTCAGAGATATCTGCCTTCAGCTCTGTAACATCTTTTAGATTTTAAACAGGATTATGCCTCTCCAGTGATGATGAAGAGGAGAAGTTATAACTTAGTCTTTTCCAGGTTTTACATTAAAATTTGCTATTCGATATCAGTAGTCTTCAGAATAAACATGAAATGTAAGTATACTTATCCCAATTTTACAGATGGGGACATGTCACTTCAGAGAGTTTAAGTAGCTTATCTGAGATCTCATAGCTAATAAGCAACAGATCTGGAATTAAACGTCAGGTCTGTACGGATCTAAAGATTTGCCACGATGCTGCTATCACAAAGATTTCTAAGCAAATCTGAACAAGTAATTTTTATGAGGGCTTTTATTTTTCTCTTTTATTTTTCTTTTTCCAATTAATGACTCTTTTCTAACCAGTATCTCCAAATATCTGTCCTCTTCTTAATCCACTCCTTCCTATGGAATTTGACTATAGAGGCTGTTTCTAGTCCACCTGCCCAGCTACATGAATCCTGCTTCTGTCCATTTCCTTGCTTCCTACAAATTCACTCTTCTAACCTTCACATACATTCAGACCAAAGGGAATAAAATAGCCTTTGGGATTTAGAGGTCAGCCTCTAGGAGCAGAAAATGTGATGAAGTTTGCATTTCCATTGAGTTCAGAAATTCACAAGAGAGCATGTGACTTGGTAAAGAGGTTCCCTTGACACCTCTGAGATAAGAGGGCACCATCACAGGACAAACATTGGAAGTATTTGAGAAACAAATTCCAAATATTTTGCTTGTTAGACACCATCAACCTCCTTTTTGTTCACCTGTATTAATCTAGACACTTCCCAAAAGACCTTCCTTTGAGAAATTTTAGTTTTGTCTCTTGTTCCATGCATGTGAGCAATAAAATTCTGCCACACCTTCTTAGTGAATTCCTCCTAAAATGCATGTCAGGCATGTAATTATAAGATCATTACCAGGAGAGCCAAAAACCATTGATTTGTGATTAAATATTAAATGGCTGAAGGAAGTCACAGACATTTAAAATATTTTTTGATTCCTTAATTAATCTTCAGTGTTTATCTGGGCTCCATATACTTTGACAAGCACCCTAGGTGATATTTTAGGTAATTGCCATTTATATGTGTTTTTGGTTTTCTCTTTATGCCATCTCCCAACTCCCTACAAGGATACAAAATTGTGGGAAAATCTACAGGTTTGGGTAAAAAAAAAAATTTACAATGAGAATTTATATTTATAAAAACTAAACAGGATAGAATTATAGCAAGGATATTACGGCCATGTCCATCCCTATGTGTGTCACATATTTAGGAAAATGGGAATTTGCCAATACATTGAAATTTCTATATTTCTCGATTGTTTGGAATCAAGGATGTCCTAGTTAGCTAAAGTAAAACAAGAATGTGCTTACATGAGGTTAAAAATGCCATGTGTGGGCTTCCCTGGTGACACAGTGGTTAAGAATCTGCCTGCTAATGCAGGGGGCACGGGTTCGAGCCCTGGTCTGGGAGGATCCCACATGCCTTGGAGCAACTAGGCCCGTGAGCCACAACTACTGAGCCTGCGTGTCTGGAGCCTGTGCTCTGCAACAAGAGAGGCCGCGACAGCGAGAGGCCCGTGCACCACGATGAAGAGTGGCCCCTGCTTGCCACAACTAAAGAAAGCCCTCGCACAGAAATGAAGACCCAACACAGCAAAAATAAATAAATTAATTAATAAACTCCTACCCCCAGCATCTTAAAAAAAAAATGCCATGTGTTAGAATTTGGTGACACAGTTTGATTTGTTAACATGGCCTTTGCGTAACTCCAAATGGAGATAAGCCATATAACAAGATTCCCTGGACTTCAGGAGGGAAATTATCTTAATGATGGTCGGGATGAGAAGGAGATACTTCTTTACATTTACTGCCATGTGAACATATTACCTATTCAAAAAGTAAATAAAATATCAATTCAAAATTAATTAAAAGTAAAGAAACAATAACGTGGCAACAGAAGGGTGGAAGGAAAGGAGAGAATGAGGGAGGAACAGACTTTGAGAACCTTGGACCAAAGAAGTTATGTTTATTTAAAATCACAATTAGTTCTGAAGTTGGAAATGAGGATAAGTCACCATGTTAGCTGTGCCAAAGGCCGGCCTCAGGGCACCTTTTAATACTCTGAAAACAAGTGGTGATGTTCCATGGTTCCTAGGGGATTTTCCTAAAGCTGAGAAGAATGAGACTGTTTGTTCTTCTGTACTGGGTGTTTCAGTGACATGAATTAACTCATATGCAATTGAAAAATAAGAGACTGATGTAAGGACAACATGGAAGTGTGTTGGTTCCTCTGAGATTCTTCCAAGCATGCTAATGTTTTGAAGTGAGCAGAGGTAAGCTTTCTTACAAGTAAAAAAATAAAAGAAAACAAAACAAAGCAAAACAAGCAACCAAAAATATACAGTAGACATTCCCAGATGTTTAGGGAAAAAGCTTCAGAATTCTGCAAAATTGCCTTCCTTTCATGCAGGATGGTTTAGAAGTTTCAAGAACCTCTCTGCTTTCTACTCCACTTATCTGACAAAGCTGTGAATGCAGGTCAAGAAGCTGCAAAGACATTTCTCTCATGTTAAAACAATTGATTAATAAAAGGCAGCTGAATTTAGTTTTTAAAATTCTATCATAAAGCGTCTCTAGGAGAACTGAACGCCCTCCCACACCTATATCCAGAAGGAGCAAGTACTTACCTCAGGGTGGAAACTTGCACTGCTAGTATTTTTTTTGTAAGTGTTGGGGTTACGAATTTTCATAGGTTTCGTGGAGTCTGCACTATCTCTATTTTTTCCACAAGTTTCATTATTTTTAGTGTGTGATTTTGCAGAGCATGACATCCTTAAGGAACTCATGTGCTGTTAGAGTAGAAAACCCTCTGTATGACTTTCCATTCAGTGGGTCCAGTGAATTTCAGCCATCCTTATGTAAATCCTCACAGTGGAGACTGACTCATTCATTCAGTCTTCAGCTAGTATTCACATCCCTCTCCCCATGTAGCCACTGCACCAAAGATATGAAAACCAGTAAGACATGGAAACTGGTCACTGGAACTGAATGGGGAAGTGCAGTCATTGGTAGTATCAGGACTCAATGCTTAGCGTGTCTGGGATTGGCTGGGCCAGGGGTGTGTCTGGTAAGGAGCTTCTGACATGACTGTCGAAGGCCCCTCCCTCATGGTCTTTGTGTAATGCCCTCCCTGTGAGTGTGGGCTAGAACTAGTGACTTGTTTCTAATGAATAGAATGCAGCAGAGATAGGACGTCCTTGTCAAGATCAGGTTATAAAAGGCTGTGATCCTGTCTTCTTTACATTTTCTCTGGCTCTGCACACTTGCAGTGCTGTAAGCTGCCCTAAGGACAAGCCCATGTGCCAAGAATCTGAGGCCTCGGTAAAACAGCCCAGAAGGAACTGAGTCCTTCCAACAACTGGGTGTGTGATTTTGGATGCAGCTCCTCCCCTGAGTGCAGTCCTGGACAACACTCTGAGTACTGCCTTGTGAGACACCCTAAGCCAGAGGGCCTAGCCAAGCCACCCGAGGATTCCTGACCCGGTGAGACTGTGAGATCAAAAATGTTGTTGTAAGCCCCTAAGTGTTGGGGTCATTTGTCACGGAGCAATGGACAGCTAATCCAGGGGTGGTGGCACCTCACTATAAAGATGGAGCATCTGAGCAAAGGTAACTGATGAGTCCAAGTTCGCCAGGTAGCTGATGGGTAGGAGTGCATTCTACTGGTATTTATAGTGAAAGCAGGTACACAGGTTGCTCCGAGAGCTGCAGTAGGTTAAATATCACTACAAGATGAGGTGCTTATGGAGAGAGTTAGCAGATAAGACAGTAAAGGTAAGCAGTAGGACATTCATGAAAGACTTGAGGATTAAAAAACATATGTAATAACCTTTATATTTTCAGAGAAATGGGTGTGATCAGTTAAAAAACTATGGCAAGAATTCAGTTTAAAAACTCAGATATCTATATGAGAGAGCTATGAATTCCCCAAATCTTACCCTTTTAGGATTGTCAAAGCATGTTTCTGGAAGAGGTTACCTCCAGCAATGAATACACAGTCTGGTCCAAATATAATATACTCCTAATCGTCTCAAGTTCTTCAAAATCCTAAGCTTTTGAAGACACTAGGGAATAACATAACTTCTTTTATTTTGTGCATTTGTTCCACACTGAATTACTGTTATGAATTTCCCCTTCTACTTAGAAACCTGACAATGGAACATTTAGTCTTCTTTCTTGTGACCGTTTCATGTGAAAACTTTGACCAGTTTTTTGGAGTTTGATGAGTCCCAGCTTTCAAGGAGAACAAGTGTCCACGGAGAGTAAGGACACTTCGGGGCAGGGGCTACCACAACCCCGCAGGCATTCAGGGTCTAGCACTTGATAGAAGAGAAGAAGGATATTTCAGAAGCCTGATGTTTGCTCCCAGATCATCCTACCTATGTACACACACATTCAGAAGGAGGATGGGAGCGCAAAAGATAGCTGACTTAGCTCAAAGCCTTTTCCACTTAAATCAAGTGGGAGATTCCAAAAACAGAATATCTACTTTAAAAGACACATTTAAGTCTCCTCCCTTTCTTCCCTCTGATAACTAAACATCATCAAGGCAGAATTGCAGGAACGGGCAAGACCAGGGAAAGGGAAGAAGAGGAAAAATGAGCCCTTGGCTGGTGTGGGATAGGGTGACTTTGAATGAACAGAAAACAAAAGCATCTCTAAAAAGCCTTAACCAGTATTTGAAAGTGGACATATTTGTAAGAGTCCTTAGGTGACAGGCTAACAGTAGTGAAATAAAAAGACAAAGCTGTCAAGTGGCTGTTGGCCCTGTTCCTTTTAAAGAATGAATAAAACCAACATTTGAATGATTTCATATAATTGCAATGAGAACTCATGATGAAGTGTAATTACACGTGTGTTCTTTTGAGAGTCTCAGCTACTTGTATTGACTTCGCTGCTTCTGGTATTGAACCTGGAATTGTCTGGCCACACTTGCTCTCTGCCTCTGAGTCACTGTAGGCCTCTCCTCTGGAAGTCTGACAACCACAATGATGGAAATATTCTATATCTGCCTGTCCAGTCGGGAAGCCACTACTTACACAGAGTTCTTAAGCACTTGAAATGTGACTAGCGCAACTGAGAAATTGAATTTTTAATTTTCTAAAATTGAAATTAATTTAATTTCAATTTAAAGAGGCACATGTGGCAAACTGTTACTCTATTGGACAGCACAGATATAAGGGAACGTCATGAAGACAGCAGAATTGTGTGTTACCAACATAAAGTATGAGGCACACCCAGCAAATTGTACCCAGCATACTCAACAGATGAGAAGTAATGTGGGGCTTTGCAAGAATCCCCAAATGTAAGCCATGCCAAGGTGCACATAAGTAGACAATATAAATTTAAAAGACTATATTTTGGGGAGGAGGTGAAGGGCTTGGATAACGGCCAGCAATAATTAACCCAACTGCAGATTTTTAAAATCTCATCAAAGTCACTGAACAATTCCTATACGGGTAGTATGCCTTTCATGTTGCAAAACACCAAATATCACCTTGGAAATTTCTAATTGTGTAAGGAGGTACAACAATCACCAGCTTGAAGTAGATTTTGACTCAAAGCTAAAACATGTTAAATGAATTGACTTCTAAAAAAAGAAACCAAAACAAATGTGATGGGGAATAAACAGTATTAAAAATGATACAGTGAAATGTAAGATCCCTGTACATGGGATCAAAACTTGAAATAATTGCCTCATCTTGATTTAACTAAAGTTCAAAATCTAACTTGATTGAGGGCAGGCTGATAATTCCTATACGGTAATAAAGGAATTTATTATTGTTCTTTATATAAAGACCCTTCTGTCCTGGGACATTCCTTAGACAGCATCAGACACCCTAGCAAGGAATGAATAAAACACAAAGCTGAACTTTTACAAAGCCAAACTCATTCAGCAGATATTAATTTGAACAGAGGAATCAATAATGTATACTGATTTCCAGATAACAATCACTTGTGTAATTCAAGATCTAGTGTTTAAAGCAGAGAAAAGAGTGCCACATTAGCAAATACCTAGAGGTTCCATTGCTCAGATAAGATAAGCTTTTAATATGCAGTCTCCTTTGTGAGTCTCCTGCGTTCCCAAGTCATTTTAACTTATACTGAGAAACAGCCTTCAGAAAAAGAACCACTGGTTTTTTATTTGTGCCAATTATACACTGAGATGTGGGATCATTACAAGTCATCACTATAACATATTTTTTTTTTCTCATTCTGATTCTGTAAGAAGTAAGCAACATTTCTGTAAGGATTAACCACCATGGCATTAATTTCTCATGAATGCTTTCACATTTTCAGATGAAAGTTGTTATACAAAGTAATACAGAATTGACATGTTTAAATTATTGCATAAACATTTCAATTAGTGACCTAGAGAATACATTTCATCTGGATGGAAACACACATTCTGACTCATGGAAGTATTGATATAAATGGCTGGCATGAAGTACTCTTCAGATGTAGTAACGCTACTTTCATCTGTACTTTGGAGTCAAACAATTATAGTACTTGCAATCAGAGACTAAAATGTGCATATTATATTAGATAAGAGTGCCAAACTAGGGTTTATTTATAGTTTGAGTGAACTCTTTAGATAAACTTACAGTGACAGTTTTTGTGGAATCTACACCCAAAACTAAAGAAGAGATGACATCCTTAGGAGCAGAATGGTGGGTACTGAGATCAGTCTGCATGCTCTATCCCAGACACAACAGCCTCCAGGCCCACACGCTTCAGACTCTAGGCCCGAATATACCTGTGATTCAGCAACAGTTTCTGTGTGTACATAGAGGCACATCCAAACAACCGACCCCTAGGGGCCTATACCTCCTACAATTACAGGAATAAAAACACTTTTAAGTCCACAAAAAACTGAAAGCGAGAATGTACAAATTGTGGTTGAAACCTGTTCAAAATTACAACCAACAACTGAACACAGCATTTTACATTTCCTCTTTTTCGTGTCCACATAATATGTTGTGTTATGACTGCTAGAGGCTTTTTGGGAAGCCCATTTATCATGGATAACTTGGGGAAATTACTACATTATAAACCTATTAGTGCCTGGAATTCCCCTCTATTAGACTCAAATGTTTGGATTCAGAATGACCAAGCAGTGATTATGCAAAGTTGGAGAAATGTTCAAAGCACAGGAGTAGAAGAAAAGAGGTCTGGTGCTGGTATAATGATTTTTCAGAGACACCTCAGTTTTTAGAGTGTCAGAAGGCCATGCACTGGAAAAACATTCTGATTTACAGGAATAATATGAAATTATCCTAACTGAGGGTTTTCAGGGAAAGAAAACGGCAGGGTATTAATTACTGTGGCAACACAAGTTCCCCTGCTCAGTGGATATGTTTTCTTCTCTCCCTTTTTTTCAGTCTTCACATTCTGTATTAAAATTGTGATGATGGAGATGATTCATGATCGATATTGCCTAGAGCTTGACATTCAGAGTCACTGACATACTAAATATCTGCTCACTGTCTCTTTTCTCCATAAAACCTCTCTCCAAAATTGCCCACGCCAACAGAGAAATGACACGTAAAAGAGTTCACAAGCCACAGTGCTCTCCTTGTAGAAGAAGAACTTTTTCATCTTTCTTTTTCTCCTCTGAAAATTGCATAGCATACTTCATTTATCCCTGCACAAGGAAAGAAGCAAGTGGACCTGAGAGTCAGCCTCCTTCCCTATGACAGACATTCAGAAAGGAAGGTCTTGCCCAACTTAGAACTTGAGGCTGAACTAAGACCATCTTAGCCATGAAGGGGAGGAGTAAGGAGGAGAAAAACAGCAACAACAACAACAACAACAATAGCAACCAATCTGAAGAACCCAGTTTGGGGGAGGCTGACAAAGAAATCTCACCACAGTGAAGCCCATGCCGGCCCCAAACCTTGTTCCTGAAAGCTCCCCATGAGTGGCTGCCAACGCCTGGGCAATGTGATTAGCGGCCTGAGAAAGGCCTAGAATTACTCCCGTCCTGACTAGATTACTGCATAATTAGATTGCGAGCACTCTTCCCTGACTGGAGCTGTCAGATTAAATCTGGCTGGTTCTCTTCAGATAACTGTCATGTCCCGCAAAAACAACAGAGGCTGACGCAGTGAGGATCTTTCTTTAAAATGTTCAAAGAATCCAAGTGTCTCTGTTTTCTCCATAATAAAATATGAGAAATGTTCCTTGGACATAAGGGTTTATTCAAATTGTCATTATATGTGATGAAGAAATGCTACCAGACAAAGCCTGGCCAGACAGGCTTAACCTGTGCTGGTAACTGCAAATCACCATGCTGGACCAGCCACGTCTGGGATCTACGGATGGAAAGAAGCCTGAATTACTACCCAGAGAACGAAGCCACTGGTTCTGCTTTGATGCTCTGAGTCTCTAGGCCCTTTGTTCAAATGAAGTTAAACAGGGTGTGTTGAGCACCTTCTCTAAGCAGGAGCAGAACCTCTGGGGCCCTTCTTTCTTCTCCTCTGAGACAAGCACACTCACCCTTCACACTGCAAAGATGTCTCCCCAGTTCCTCCCGGACCACACAGACTAGAACAAGAACAAAGAAACCAGTAGGAGAAAGGCAAGGTCCCCGGTCTTATCCTGCCATCTATAGGGATTGCGTTTTTCCTGTTAGGGAAGCAGGGCATGGAGTGCTGTCCCCAGATGTGATCACCTCTGGTCTCCAGCAGGAGGTACGAGGAGGGGATGGAGGGGTAAGATGATTTTAGGTAGTACACATGAAAGCATATATTTTTATTTATGTTATTTATATGCAGTAAAAATTATTAATATTCCCTTTATGATAGAAAGTTTCCTTTGAAAACACTTTCAAAAATAAATATGAAATCAACTTAAGGAAGAGGAACATACAGCTACAGCAAAACTCACAAACGTACCAAAGACTGAAGGTTGAGAACCCAGGTGTAAATGAGAGTGGAGAGCTGGGAGTCACAGCTGATGGTGAACCCAGCACATCCACTTGACATTGCAAGCTCTTGGGCAAGTTAACTCACTTCACTGGCAGCTCCCAGGCATTATCCCCCACGCATTATCCCCATTCTGATTACAGGTGGTAGTAAAACATCAGCAGTATGCCTGTCACAGTACGCAGGTTCAACAGATGAAAGCAGTTATGGTTTTTAGTAAGGGAAACTGGATGTTTTCTCTCTATGAAAAATGCTCTAGAAATGTCAGTTCCCTTTGACCCCCTACACTGTTGGTGGGAATTTAAACTGTTTCAGCCACTATGGAATACAGTATGGAGGTTCCTCAAAAAACTAAAAACAGAGCTACCGTATGATCCTACAATCCCACTCCTGGGAATATATCCAGAGAAAACTCTAATTAGAAAAGATACATGCACCCCAATGTTCACAGAAGCACTATTGACAATAGCCAAAACATGGAAGCAACCTAAATGTCCATCGACAGATGAATGGATAAAGAAGATGTGGTACATATATATAATGGACTATTACTCAGCCATGAAAGAGAATGAAATCATGCCATTTGCAGAAACATGGATGGACCTAGAGATTATCATACTAAGTGAAGGAAGTCAGACAGATGAAGACAAATACCATATGATATCACTTATATGTGGAAAGTATGGAGGTTCCTCAAAAAACTAAAAACAGAGCTACCGTATGATCCTACAATCCCACTCCTGGGCATATATCCAGAGAAAACTCTAATTAGAAAAGATACATGCACCCCAATGTTCATAGAAGCACTATTGACAATAGCCAAAACATGGAAGCAACCTAAATGTCCATCGACAGATGAATGGATAAAGAAGATGTGGTACATATATATAATGGACTATTACTCAGCCATGAAAGAGAATGAAATCATGCCATTTGCAGAAACATGGATGGACCTAGAGATTATCATACTAAGTGAAGGAAGTCAGACAGATGAAGACAAATACCATATGATATCACTTATATGTGGAAACTAAAAAACTGATGCAAATGAATTTATTTACAAAACAGAAACAGCCTCACAGACAGAAAACAATCTTATGGTTACCAAAGGGGAAGGGGGAGGGATAAATCAGGAGCTTGGGATGAACATACACACTCTACTACATACAAGATAGATAACCAACAAGGACCTGCTGTATAGCACAGGGAACTCTACTCAATATTCTGGGATAACCTATATGAGAAAAGAATCTGAAAAAGAATGAATGTATGTATATGTATAACTGAATCACTTTGCTGTACACCTGAAACTAACATTACATTGTAAATCAACTCTACTTCAATTAAAAAAAAAAAAAAAGTCAGTTCCCTTTGGGTGGGACTTGTCAAACTTCCCTGTTCTAGATTCTCCAAGAGGGATCCCTTTGCTTCTAAAGGCTGATACGCATCTCCAAGGCCGCAGAGGTCCCAGGCATGGTGCAGTGGGCCCTCTCTCTCCTTAGATACCATGACTCAGCACTAGCATCCTGGTGTATCTGCTGCTCACCCCGCAGAGCGCCCACTTTCAGTGGGTGCTCAACTAGTGTCTCCTTGGTGAGTGTGACAATTTAGGAAGGAAAACATTCTAAAAGGCTCAAATATTTGTGTATATTCGCGAAAGTCTGGCACAGACTTTCTGGAAGACATGTTAGCAATATATAATAAACATGTATTAAACACATATTAAAAATATACCATTTTGTTCAGTAATTCTAATTCTAGAATTTGATTCTAAGGTAATAATCATGGATATGCACAAGTATTTAGTTTTGAGGAGAGTCAGTGCCGCTTTCTTAAAATATCAATGAAACAGCCATTAGGTCCAACAATATGATATTTAAATGGAAAATAATGTTTTGGAAGCATATTTAACGAGACACAAAATGAGTTAGTTTATATAAAGTTAGCAATCAGATTATATTATAATATATATATGAGGGTCCATTTTTGTATTTTTTGTTTAAACAAAGGAGGAAGATAAAAAGTCACTAAAATGATGGTACCTCTTGCCTTGGATTTAAGAATTTAGATCATATTTATTTCCTTCTTAATGTTTTTCCTCCTAAAGTTTCTATTATGAGCAAACACCAATTCTAATTAATTTATTTTGCACAATTGGCTGCGGAGTATGGTCAGCCCTTTATAGGCATTAACTTATGTGATCCTCACAAATGTCCTACGAAGTAAGAGGCATCATTATTTCTATTCACAGGTAAACACAGCTGCAGAGAGAGGAAACAACTCATCCAAGGTCACACAGGAGTAGGGGTAGAGGTAGCTTTCAAACTCAGTTTAACTGACAGCACAAACTACATGCTTATGGGCTATATACAATATTGTTTCATAAGTATTATTTTCTAAATAAGGAAAAAGTTATCTTTAAAAGAAGGAAAAGGAGCCACACATCACTGTATGATTGACAGTAAAAAGAACTGTACAGATGAATATAAAATCATTAAAATGTTTTCCCCACTTTGAACCAGTGGAATCCATGCATGATGCAATAGTTCAGTGTAAATTATTTTGTGTAGCACATCAGATTTTGAGAACTCAGGAGTTTGATTTTATTTATGACAGACAGACCAATGTAGGTCGTTCTAAAATGTTAGCTAGTGTAGCATAGCTCTTGGTACTGCAGGATTTTAAATTAGGTATTAGATTTGGCTGATTTTCTATCACATTTAGAACTTTTTTGTTGAAAGACTTCCAAAAATTATCGGTATTTACCAAAGTTTAACCACTTTTTCCTTTGTTATATACATCATAGATCATATATGTCCAGTGGAGGACAGCCACAAAACAAGATATGAAGCAATTTTAATCTCAACATGCAGATAACACTTCTACCTTTTGCTGTCTGTTGTTTAGTTCTTTCTCGTGTGTGTGTGTGTGTGTAACCAATATGCCAACTTCATGGGACTACCCAGGTCTTCCAGATTTCTGGTGTCACTCTTATACTTGGGGAAATCATTGAGATGCCTAACATTTCTGCATCTAAACCTGTGTCATCCTGATTTGTCAGTGTTCTCTTCCTCCTGCCTTGCAACCACATGTCTGTGGGTCATAGCAATGCCTTTTCTCTTAAATCTCCCCAGTGCATGCCTCCCGAAGGTCAGGGTATAGGAGGGGATTCCATGAAGGTTCAGGACAGTGCTGTACAGCAAAGAGTTTAAATTGCAGTAATGGGCATCCCTGGCGCTGTGTCTTGGTTATCCTCAAAATCTGGAATAGGGGGCTTCCCTGGTGGCGCAGCGGTTGAGAGTCCGCCTGCCGATGCAGGGGATATGGGTTCATGCCCCGGTCCGGGGGGATCCCACATGCCGCGGAGCGGCTGGGCCCGTGAGTCATGGCCGCTGAGCCTGCGCGTCCGGAGCCTGTGCTCCGCAATGGGAGAGGCCACAGCAGTGAGAGGCCCGCGTACAGCAAAAAAAACAAAAAAACAAAACAAAACAAAAAATCTGGAATAATTCATTGACTCATTAACTCATCTGTCTCTTCAGTCTTTAATCTCTTGTTCAGCCTCACTTTCTTTTCCTTTTAGACATATCTGTTCTTGCCCCAAGGTGAAACCCAAGGAACTAAAAATCCCTGCCCCTTTTCTGCAACCTTTTTGGTTGTGCTTTGTCTCATCCTGGTCCTTCTCTCAAGCACATTCACATCTGGGTATCTTCCTGAATGAAAGGCAGACACCTGAGGACAGCTTTTACAATGACACTTTTTATTTACTCTGGGCTGCATTCTGATCATAATCTCTATATAGTTTTATATATAGACTAGTTTATTTTGTTGTCATTATGTATTTTATTGTGAATATTTCCTCATCTTCTTACAAATTCTTTGGAAGCAGAATCTAATGGTCAAATAATATTCTACCTTACAAACATAATACTGTGATGTTTCCAAAGTTTGCAGAAATGTAAGAATAACCAGGGGTATTTATAAAAATGACAATTTCCAGAAACTTCCCTTGGGATACTTTTATTTGGTAGTCTGAAATAGAATCTAAGAGTTTGTACTTTTCAATAAGTGCCTCCAAATTATCTTTCCTGTGTATGACCATTTCCTTTCTTTTAGACATGAAGATCATTTCCAAATTTTTGCAAAAGCAGATAAATAATAATGAATTCTATAGCCTTTCATGCAGAGATTAAGTTAAATCACTTTGGAATTCAGCTGTGGTAGACCATCTAAACATGTCCCAAGTCTCACCCAGGCCCCTTTTCCCAAATTGGACTATTCCTTACAATGGCACTTTTGCATCTTTATATATCAACTGGAGTAAATAACTTGAAAGGAAATCTATAAGACTTCAGAATAAAAGACAATAAAATAAAATTTTAACTCTTGGGCCAGAGGTCATTCTGATCATAAAGAAATCTCAAAGTTTTCCAATTTCTGAAATTAAAAAAATGTGGTCTTATTTTACACTGGTATACATTAAGAAAATTTCCAAGTTTGAAGCAACAAACTTGGGGTTAATTTGTAACAAGAGACATGAACAACCAAATAGTCTAGGCTTATTCGGCTCAAAATTGACCTAATTTAGAAATGTCTAAAAAATGGCAGAGTTTTCAACTTTTCTTACCATATTTCAAGTCAAGCAATGTCAAGAAATTTTAGAGTAGGAGAAACTACGGAATGTGTTGCCCTGTCTCTTCCTTGTAGATTTTTGCAGATTTCAAATGCTTCACAAATCATTCATTTGAAGGGCGATTGAATATTTAAGGATTGATGCTATCGTTTGGTAGTTCCAGGATGATGAACAAATTGGGAATTATAGTCCAGTAGTGACTATGAGACACCCATCAACAGCTTCTGAGATGTGTGAGGTAACAGAGTATGATGACAGATAAACTAACAAGTAATTTTGCAGCTGTGTGGGAAAATCTTATAAGCCACATGATCCAGAGAGATTACATGAAATTCTCAGGATAATATCAGAGTACAAAAATTATGAGTTACAGCCTTGGTGGATTAGTGATTTTAAATAGGTATCCATCACGTACTATAAGATAGGCTCATAGTCTATTGTTAACTTGGATTTAATTTTAATACATGGTTTTACTTCAGGAGAATCACATGCTTCACAATACTGTCCTGGCAAGTTTTCCAAGAAGTTACAACATGCAGGAAATTGACTACTGTGAAACTTAGCAGCATACTGTTTGTAGTCATATTAAAACTGTGTTTAGGCTCTGGTATCTTTTTGTTTGGTAGGAGTGGAAGGTGGCTACTCTATCTCCCTGTGCTTTCCAAGAACACAATCCCAAGCTGCTTACATACCCATATGCACCTTTCCCTATGGGTCCTAATAAAATAAAACCAGCTGTCTAAGAAAAGGTATCCTTCCGAAACTCACAATTCCTCTGAATGGTATGAATGTTTAAAATAGTTGGTTTTTTCCTAGTGGCAAAGAACAAAGAAGATGGCATCTAACTATCACCAGTGGTTTCTTAGGGGCCTTTAAATACTTGCAGAGTTTGGCATTGTTAGGAAAGTTTCTGTATTGCTCTTAAAGCTATTCCATTTTTTTGAAGAGAGAAATGGTCCACTCTGGTGCCCATGTTGTAGAGTACTAAATGCTTTATCAATGTATTCCAGTAATAAACGCTGCATAATGAGGAAACGAGGGACTTTTAAAGATAATCCTAAACTTAGTGTTTTTAAGTCTAAGATGCATCATACTCATTCATACAAGAGGAGGCTTCTTCAACTTGCCTTGATGGTAAGAACAACCAGAAATACTTGTTC
This sequence comes from Physeter macrocephalus, assembly GCF_002837175.3. Taxonomy (NCBI): domain Eukaryota; kingdom Metazoa; phylum Chordata; class Mammalia; order Artiodactyla; family Physeteridae; genus Physeter; species Physeter macrocephalus. Next base: position 58,643,254 of record NC_041231.1, read on the forward strand.
GAAGTATACCACCCAGGCCTTAATGAACAGAATTTCCAAGGGAAGAATTTTTTTTTTAAGTATTTACACATCCATTTCACATTTATTTATCATAACAACTCTGTAAGAAAGTATTATTATGCACTTTTTACAGTGAGGAAACTGAGGCTCATAAAAGAGGTATCATGGCTCATCATGTTATATCTTCCATTTGGAATCCCATTTCTTTAATTTTGTTTTTATCCCATTTCCTCAAGATCTAGCCGAAATACCACCTGCCCCAGAAGCTTCTCCCTTTCTCCCCAAGTCCTAATAGTATCATTTTCTTCTTCATCTCTAATCCACAGCACATTTTATATACCTCCCTAATGGTTTTTATTTATTTATTTATTTATATTTTTTAACATCTTTATTGGAGTATAATTGCTTTACAATGGTGTGTTAGTTTCTGCTTTACAACAAAGTGAATCAGTTATACATATACATTTGTTCCCATATCTCCTCCCTCTTGCGTCTCCCTCCCACCCTCCCTATCCCACCCCTCTAGGTGGTCACAAAGCACGAGCTGATCTCCCTGTGCTATGCAGCTGCTTCCCACTAGCTATCTACTTTACATTGGGTAGTGTATATATGTCCATGCCACTCTCTCACTTCGTCCCAGCTTACCCTTCCCCCTTCCCGTGTCCTCAAGTCCATTCTCTACATCTGCCTCTTTATTCCTGTCCTGCCCGTAGGTTCTTCAGAACGTTTTTGTTTTTTTTTTAGATTCCAAGGGAAGAATCTTAAATGTACATTTTTTTAACCAAGCATGTATCTCTTATAATCAGGCAACTTTAGAAGCACTGAGTTATAGAAAAAAATTGAGGTCCTGAAAACGTTGTAGTTGAGAAAGGCACAGTGAAAAAGAATCCTTTAATATCTCCTAACCACCCTTAATGAAATTAACTTGACTGCTTTGTCTTTTGGGGGTGGTGGTGAGCAGAAGGTACCAACCAAGGTTTCAGGAGGGTTTTTAAATTTCTGCCTCCAGAAACCTAAAGTTACCAAGAATTCCAGCAAACACAGAGCTCCTGCTTGCTGTCTTCATCTGCCAGGCACCAATGGGAAACTGCAGTCCCCAGGAATGTCAATTGGCATCTCTTTGGATCAGCAAATTAAGTAGGAATAAACCCACAAATGAGCAACAAGAAGAAAAAGTGCTATTTCCTGCTGAAACAAACTTTGATTTGTAAATGAAAGGCAGGAATGCACCAATGAGAGAAAGCTTCCCCATCCTCGCTGTAACCTCACTGGTTTAAGTTGGGACTGAAATGAGTTACATTTTACACATACACACTATGTCGCTTGATACTTCCTTGAAATGACCTGTTTGCTGCTTTACATAAGTTGGACAAGAGGTGCCTGCTATTTCTGCACAGATGAATCGTTCATGCTTGGTTTGGCCAGTAACTTTACTCATTAAAGAAAATAAAGGCTAATTAAGATGAGGATCCATATACCAATTCAGAAAATCGTCTGCCAGGGCAGAAAGACTGAAGTAAGAAACTGTGTTTATTTACCTGGTGAGGCCCTGCTGTACTGATACATGGGAAGTGACACTCACATTTTAAGTATTTCCAACACAAATGTTCCCACAAAATATCTTTGCTTCTAATATTCCACCTGACAACCAGAAGAAACCCATTAAATGCTTTACATTTTACTTCCAAGGTGAAAACGTGTTAGACATTCTATAACTCAAAAGCCAAAACAAAACCAGGCCAAAAAACAACGAAATTCTAAACATGCCCCAATCCCTCACACCCACCAGTTCATATACACATTGGTAGTTCTAGTGACAGAGTATTCATTTACGAGTCTTAATGAGTTTGATTTCCTTTAGGAAAATTTTTATTTGCACTTTACAACTATCATTAACTTCAAAGGATACTGACAGTTCTCAAGTTATTAAGTTAAAAGGCAGCCAACTTTCCGCTGGAGTCACTGAAAATTAATTCTGTCTTACAAGGCCACATTGGGTCATTTCCTGAGCTGATGGTAATAAATAGCCTCTATTCTAATATAAAAAACAAGTGAGTGTAGTAATGCTTTTCTGATTAAAATGTTCCGAAGTGGGCAGGACCTAGACTCAGTGTAAACCACAGGTAATTTTACACCAGCTATGGTAGAAAGTACTTAGTCATCTACACAGTTTACATCCTCCCTTTCTTCTTCTTTTTTTTTTCCCCCTCTCCCTTTCTTCTTAACTGACAAAAAAAGAAAAAAAAACACCCAAAACACCTGATTTTCTTCATGGCAGCAACATACCTTTCTAAACACTTGAATTTCCCAGCATCCTTTACAGCTAGGGTGGCCAAATGACAGTGTTTAGCCAATGAGGAGCAAGCCAAAAGGTTATGGAATTTTTCCAAGAGTTGTTCTCTCTAGCTTTGGGAATGACTTTTCTTTGCTTTTCCTTTTTCTTTCCCCAGCCTGAACCACAGATAGGAGGTTTGATAACACAGGATAGTGGAGAAAAAAGCTCAGATATATAATTAATTAGGATAATACCATAAAAACACTACACTTTAAAAGCTACTAGAACCTAAGTTTCGAGAGGATAGGAACCATATGTTTCTTGTTCAATATTCATCCCCACGGCCTAGAACATTGCAGACACAGACCAAATGCTTAGAAACATCTGTTGAGTGAATACGATGATTGATTAATTAATTCATGTGACAGCAGTGACGTGAAAAGTAGTAAAGATGGGGGTCAGGGAGATGTGAGCGACTCCTCAAGTCAGCCCTTATGGCCCCTGTAAGGATGCTGGCTTTTATCCTGAGTGAGAGGGGGATCCCTTGATTGGCTTTTTGCAGTTGGGCGCCATGATCTGACCCAACAGTTTTAAAGGAACTCTGTCTCCTGTACTGAGAAAACAGAGAAGAAGGAAGAGCAAGAAGCAAGGGGAACAACCAGGAGGTGTAGCAATCTGGGTCAACATAAAGTTGGCTCATGCCAGAATTTTACCTGTAGAGAGGGTGAGAAGTGGTCAAATTTGGAATATATTTTGAAGTTAGGGACATGAGGATTTCCTAATGGGCTAGAGGTGAATTGTGAGGGGGAAAATTGATAAATCAAGGATATTTCCAAAGTTTTGGGTCTAAGAAATAAAAAGAATGGAGCTGCCATCACTAAGATGCGAAAGGCTGCAGAATGAGCAGGTTTGTAGGGGGAGACCAGGGGTTCAGCTCTGACATTTTGAACTTGAAATGTCTGACAGACATCCAAGTGCAGATGTCAAGTAAGCAGTGGTGCCCAAAAGACTGGCATTTGAGGGCTTCCCTGGTGGCGCAGTGGTTGCGCGTCCGCCTGCCGATGCAGGGGAACCAGGTTCGCGCCCTGGTCTAGGAGGATCCCACATGCTGCGGAGCAGCTGGGCCCGTGAGCCATGGCCAATGAGCCTGCGCGTCCGGAGCCTGTGCTCCGCAACGGGAGAGGCCACAACAGAGGGAGGCCCGCGTACCGCAAAAAAAAAAAAAAAAAAAAAGACTGGCATTTGAGACAGGTTCCATATGGAGATATAATTATTGGGTGTCAGTGGCATACAGATATTGAAAGCCATAAACCTGGATCATATCACTACAGTAGTGAGTGTAGGAACCTCTGAAGATTCTCAAATGCTGGGACCATGCAACTAATAGATGATTAGTAAAACCTGTCTGGCAGTGATTTTCAAGACTATCTGAAGGTATAAAAGCTGGAAGTAGAAACTCCAGTTAGAATACTCCTGCAGTAATCCAGACATACATGGAAGAAGACTGGTGTACTGTGGCAAGGTGAACTCACCATGCAAATATTAGTGATGAGTTGAATAGGGAGCACGGGGAAGGAAGGAAATGGTGAGGTCTTGGAAGAACTCTCATTCTTTCACCTAAATGAACAGGTTGTATTAGAAAAGGCTATTATCTTGTTTAGGGTTCCCCCAGAAAGAGTCTGAGACAAGGATATAAGTACACGTAGATGAATTGGGAGGTGAAACCAGGAAACACCTATCAGAGGTAGGGGATGAAAATCAGGCAAGGAAAGGAAGTCAATAAAAAGTATATTATCAAGCGAGTCACCACCCTGAGAAACTGGGGAGCTCTGGGACTTGGTATAGAACACACGTCTGAGAATAGTCCCAAAGTAGGTCTGAGTCTTTACTTACCTGTTCCCCATTTGTTAGTGACTGAGGTTTACTGATTCCAGGGGAAAAGTCTGCAGGTGGAGAGGTATGTGCAGAAAGCTGCCTATGGTGTACAGAGGAAAAAGACAAGGTATAGATAAAGCACCAGCAGTGCCTGCTAGGTTGCTAAACTGCACGAAAAGAAGGGAAATTTGGTTGATGAAGGTATCCCATGATCTCTCTTCTAGGTGAGAAAAGTGTCTGCGTTAACAAGGGCAATTACACATAATACGCTTCTGCATATTAAAGCAATTCCATTAGTGGGACAAACTGCTATATACCCAAATGTCAGCTAGTAAAAAGCCACCTCAAAAAGAGCAGCATCAAAGAAAGAATGTATCTCTCTCCCTCTTTTGTACCCCAACAATGACTAAGACAATGCTAAAACACTGTTGGTGATTACCTATTAGACCATTTGATATTAGTTATTCTGGTGATATAAACGTCTTCCTTTGTCAGAGACAATTAATACTGTAAGTATTAAAACATTGCTATGAAATTTACTTATAAGATATTAGCAGGTTAGTTGTCTCCATTTTGCCAATGCTCTTGTAGGAAAAACAAATGAGATTATTGAGTGGGAAAATTGGTATCTTTGGATCCTGAGAGCTATTAATATTCAGCAGATAAAATGTGGATTGGGAGTCAGAAACCATTGTGTCCAATCTCCATTCAGCCAGGAAATCAGCCAAAAGTACAAGCTGGATTTTTCGTCTGATTATAGCAATGTGGCAGGTACTTGGGGTACTCATCTGTGGATTCATCTTTCTCCCTCTGCTCCGGGGAACTCGAGAAGAGAAAGAATTCTCCGTCGACTTGCACTCTGAGTAGGAGATCTATGGCTCAAGGCACTTTTTGGGTCAGAATCAAGTTTCTGCACTGGCCAATCCAGCAACTGCTCAAGAAAAAACAATTTGGAAACCCAAAAAATATCCTTTAGTGGTTTACAACACTGAGCAAAAATAGCTAAATGGTATCCAGATGGCCAAGATAGTAGTAAACTTGTATTTAGCACTAATTTTGTTTCTGGATTTCAAAATACAAGACACTGGAAAGGAAACAGTAATATTATATTATGTAAAAATAATTTAGTATGCTATAATCCTACCATCCAAACTCTACCACTATTATCTAGAGGAGATATGAAGTATAATGCCTTCTGCCTACTCTATTTATTTTCCTGCTATTGTCCAACTGCATTTTTTTCCCATAGAACAGATAACTCCCTTGAGAAGGTTATCTGTAGGTTAAGTAGAAAACTGGAATAAAGGTGTATTTCTAAATCTGATCATGAGTTTCAAGGAGAAAACTGACTTTTATTTCTTCCATCTTGAACCTTCAAATTTTTAGACAGCCACACAGAAATTTCACTTTTTGGTGATTTGACACAAGGGGGTGAAAGTAGCTGCTATTGTCTGAATGTCTGTGACCTCCCTGCCCTCAAATTCATATGTTGAAATACTAATGCCCCACGTGATGGTATTAGGAGGAGCAGCCTTTGGAAAGTGCTTTGGTCATGAGGGTGAAGCCCTCCTGAATAGGATTAGTGCCCTTATAAAAGAGACTCCACGGGGCTCTCTAGCCTCCTCCACACAGACTATGAACAAGGAAGAGAGCCCGCATTAGAATGAGACCATGCTGGTGCCTTGATCTCGGAACTCCAAGCCTCCAGAACTGTGAGACATTAATTTCTATTTTTTATCAGCTACCCAGTCTGTGGTGTTTTGTTATAGCAGCTCAAATGGACTGAAACAATAGCTATGGATAAGTGTATATCATGAAAATGGATAAGAAGCAGAGGCAGAGATCATGCTTTAGCAAGATGAGTACAGTGAAAACCTGTAACATCTCCCTGGAATGTCTTCAGGTATGATTTATAGAAACACAGTATAAGATTTGCTTGGATATCTTTATAAAATTGCGTTTAGCACACCGTAAATCTCATTGGAATAAAAATAAAAACAGTTACGTCAGTTATTAATAAGAAAATAAAAAGTGTCATTAGAAACTACATAAGGTATTGGGGAAACAGCAGAAGAGAAAAATCCACAGCTTTGTTCTTATATTGTCCAGAGAAAACCTCTTAAATTCAATGTTGGGAAGAATGCACATAAAGATCCATTCTTTGCTTATTAAGCTTTATACATTCATAAATCTCATTTTAGAGAAGTTACCTTGCAATGTCTTGAAAATGAGCAAAGACCCACTTAATCATTTCCCCTGGCTTTTGGATAGCAAAATGCTATTTACAGCACTGAGTATTTTCAAAGCCATGACAAAATCCTCTTAACAATTATCATCAAAAATCCTAGCCACACTCCATAAGGGAAGAATAGAATTCTCAAATTCCAAGATACTCAAGTGTCCAAGTGTCTAGCAGTTCTCAGTTTTGAAATGAAAGATAGAATTCGAAGACTCTATATTATGTCAGCTAAAAAAGATAACTTGTCATCATCAACCAATAAATCTTAAAAAAACTATAAGCATATTCCATTGCAAACATTAAGACTTTCTCTATTTTTCTTAGTCTCTTCTCCCACTAAGACTATTAAGGAAATTTACTAACACGAAAACAAGAAGAAATGCAGAACAAAGGTAATTCCATGAAAGATCAAAATTTGTATTTCTCATACTGGGTGAATTCTCATACTATTAAATGATCAATAGTCTTGGGAAAGCTGCTAACTCCTTGGATCCTCAGTGCCTCCATCTATGAAAAATTTGACTAATGTGGAATTTTTTTTTTAATGCGGAATTTTAATCTACTGGAATTATTTTGGGAAAAATCTCATCAAAGCACACGCTCAGGGTCTGAACTGAAGCAGCTCCAGAGAGAAACAGAACAGACACCAGGCTGTACAGGATCAAGAAAGCATCTTATCTAATTGCTAGTCTTTTGCAAGGAGGTATTGTGAACAGACTTTCCTTCTCACACACTTGCTCTTCTGGGTGGCATGTGCATGCGTGTGTCTGTATCTGTTGTTCTTCTCTGTGGCTCAGAAGTTTTCTTGGGGTTGGGGGAGTGGGAATGTTGTTGGTGGGGACGGAGGAGCATCACAGGATGATTGCTTCTTGCTTACCATTCACCCAGTGTAAAGAAGTTTTGAAAAGCTAACCTTGCCTCTCCTCTCCTTTACTGTTTAATTTGCACAGATCATTAGCAAGTAAAAGGTGCTCAGCAAACAGAACAAAACAGGTTTTCAGATAGACAAATAGTGATTTACAAGGACTAGAAAAATGACGTTCAAACTGGGCTATTCATTGCAGAAAATCTCATTATAAATGAATCAATGAGCCACTCATGATACAGGACACGTGTGATTATTTTGGTTATGATCAATTTTTGTTCTAGTGGGATTCTGGTGTTAGACCTATGGTGGATCAGCATGCCTTACTGAGAGAAAGTAATAATATTCCAAAACTACTGGGAAAGATCTCTACTTATATTTATACAAATGTTAATCAAAATCTTACGTGGGAATTTGAAACTCTTATTTCCTCTGTGATTGAGCAATCAGGTCACTCAATAATGTTTATAATGCTATTTATAATAGTATTTATAATGCTTTATCTGATGCAGACCCTAATAATAACAGAGAGAAGCAGTTAGAGATGAAATGGTGGTACCAAAGTTGTATGTGTCTGGAGACAGAAACATACACAAATAGAGCTTGGCAAGGTGACTATGCCTGTCTATAACACTGCAATGAAGAGCTATTACCAAGTAGAGCCTTAAGGAATGTTCTCATTTTTATGTGATCATATCTATTTATGTTATTTTAAAATAATTTCTTATTATTTATTATCTGTACAGTAATAGGTATAATATAATTAGCATATAGAAAAAGTTTTTGACTTTCTGAATCACGTCTCTGAATCAATAACCATTTAACTCCTTTTAAAAATACTCAGGTTCCTGAGCACTGGAGAATATTAGGTCCTCAGATAAGGATAAAATTGAATGTTTTTCTGCTGCGCAATGAGAAAGAACAGATAACTCAGGAAGAAGAGTAAAATGATGGTTTGGGAACCAAACTTAAAACAAGGAAACTCCCTCCCCAATCATTTTGCTGCCCAGTACCACATTTCCATGCCCCTAGTTCTACACTGGTCTGAAATGAATCACAACTTATTTTATCAACTCAAGCAAATTAAAAAATATACGATCATCCTTCAATATTTAAAAAAATTGCCTCAGCATTAAGAGTGATGATTGTAAGTTACAGATTTCCAAGGCTTGATCTTGAGGATTTGGAGTCAGTGGGCCTGGGGTGGGGCTCAAGAATCATTTCTAACCATAAATTCAGGTGATGGTACATATGATTAAGCAGTTGCTTTGCCCTATTGGTGAGATTCAGAAAGAATTCAAGAATATTCTCTGAATAGCTAATTTCCTCTCTCTTCCATTTCCCATCCTATTCTTACTAATTTTCTTGACAGGGAATAAGAATTACTGAATGCCTGATGCATGGCAGGCCTGAACTAGGTGCTGGGGGAAGCTGACAGTGAATTTGTATCCAACCCTTGCTTTTAGATTGCTCATTGCCTATACTAGGAATGATAAAAACTGATAGCACAATAAAATGCATGTGAATCAACGATGCTAAAGTCCATTTCTCCAAAATTCTCTCAACTTGAACAGTAGCTGTTAGTGACTTATAAGGACATTCACCAGCTTGTCTGTCCCAGGAGACAGAAGACAAACAAAACGAAGATGGTGCTCAACGTAAGTCCGACTTTATATTTTATGAAGGAAACTAGGAAAACGAGATGCTTTTTCCAGATTCTTCAGGTGTTGGCAAGATGAAGAAGCAACAGAAATCAGGAAGAGGGGCTTCCCTGGTGGCGCAGTGGTTGCGCGTCCGCCTGCCGATGCAGGGGAACCGGGTTTGCGCCCCGGTCTGGGAGGATCCCACATGC
>NC_041231.1:58652530-58666511 GCF_002837175.3 Physeter macrocephalus
GTGCGTCCGGAGCCTTTGCCCCCCAACGGGAGAGGCGGCAGCAGAGGGAGGCCCGCGTACCACAAAAAAAAAAAAAAAAAAAAAAAAAGAAATCAGGAAGAAAAATAAAAACGCCAAGTTTAGCCAGTGGCTCCCAAGTTTTAGTCACCTCCTGGGAGAAGCCATATACTGCTTTTAGTTTCTGCCTTCCTATCCTTTTCTGCTTCACAAAATGAGAAAGATGATTTTCTGCAACCTACTATGAATTTAATACAGAATTATCACCAGGAATGAGAATACTAATTCTTCTATTTGAATTTTCAAGCTGTGTACTGGAGGTAACATGTATCTCCTAACATTGCACTAGGAGATACATGTTAGTGTCAAATAGATAACAGTCTTAGCAGGTCAACTGGATATTAAACCATGTCTCTGAGTTAACATTTAACAGCTGGACTGAAAATGGATAGAGGAGAAAGAATAAAATCAAGTCTTTGATCTATTGCTGATCCAACATTTGACCTCAGCCAAAATTCAAATTCTTGATAGGAGGAATTTAAAAAATTGACAACACAACCATGGATGGGTTCTCTGTTAAGTGAAATATGTTACAAACTGAGCTATCTGAATATGCCCTTCATCTTCAAAAAGTAACCAATTCATTATTTCTTGTTTTTTAATTTTTAACTTTTAAAATTAATTAATTTATTTATTGATTTTTGGCTGCATTGGGTTTTCATTGCTGCACACGGGCTTTCTCTAGGTGTGGTGAGCAGGGGCTACTCTTCGTTGCGGTGCGCAGGCTTCTCATTGCGGTGGCTTCTCTTGTTGCAGAGCACGGGCTCTAGGCGTGCGGGCTTCAGTAGTTGTGACACGCAGGCTCAGTAGTTGTGACTCACGGGCTGTAGAGCACAGGCTCAGTAGCTGTGGCACATGGGCTTAGTCACTCTGCGGCATGTGGGATCTTCCCACACCAGGTATCAAACCCGTGTCCCCTGCATTGGCAGGTGGATTCTTAACCACTGCGCCACCAGGAAAGTCCCCCAATTCATTATTAAGACATAACTACTTTACCCATTTTAGCAATTTCAATCTGGAAACATCACATACAAAAGGTTCAAATGCAGTGAAAACACCAGTTTAAGCTCTTGTTTCACGGAAAGAAGAGAATATAATTTTGTAGAACTACTTAGGGCAAGGAGGTCTATTTATATTTATTATCTCCAATAAATATAATCCTTTAAGACAAGGTTTACAGACGAAGAGACAGACTTGGAGAAGTTAAATAATTTGCCCTCATTACGATAGCCAGTAGACAGAGGAATATGAACCCAGCTCTGCCTGGCTGTAACACCTACGTACTTTCCACTCTGAATTTTGTCACGTTTTTAAAGTAGAAAGAAGACAGTTCTCATCATTAAGGTGTGAATTACTTATTTCATCAATTCTAAAATGCACATTTTTTTCATATTTTAATGGCTCTGAAATTAGGATCCTTCTTAAAGTAGTTGTCAGCCACGTACAATCAGGATGCAACCATTTTTGCCCATGTGTGAACTTCGAAAGGTGCAGGATTGGTGACTTAGAAAAGAGGACATCAGTGGAGCACCCTTCTAAGCAATGCTATGTCACCAATGCTCTTGATGGCAGACAGGAGCATGCTGTGTGGGGCAAAACATGGGATATGACAATTCTCAGCCATAAAGTCATTCAGAGTTAGATGAGGATTGTGAACAACTGTTTAAAATAACTTAAACTGTTTAATTTACTTATATTTTCCTTTTTATGAATGCACAAGAATGATTTTTTAATCTACATTTAAATAAGTCTGAAGAGTTATATGAAAATAATCTATATCATAAGATAGTGTTGTCACCTTAAAAGGTATGCTTTTTCTTTCCTTGTGGTATATGAAATAATGATCTCTATTAAACTAGATGAAATACATTAATCAGACTCTTTAAGTCTTAAACACAGAGGGTTTAGGGAAAGATGCTAGTGCATTTAAGTTCTCGGTACCTTTTGATGGCTGGGATATGAAAGCACCATCTCCCTAGAGAGACCACAGGCCCCTCTCAAGTTCATCTCCACTGAGGTCCATTCTGAAAGGCGGGTGGAGACACTAGTCTAAGGAGAGAATCACTAACATACCCACCTCTGTGTGAGGAGAACCTCAGTCCTTCCCTTTCTCTGGGAACAAATGTTCCAATTGCATCGACATGGACTGTGGACTTCAGCGCATTTTTTTAAATCGTTGTTTTGCTAGAAACATGGACTCACGGAATAGCTGAGGCAGCCCCTGCATTTCATCTTGCTGGTGAGCATTAATACAGCAACGACGGTTGAGCGATGCTGGGAGTTCCCTCATAAAATATGTGCTATTCCCTGAACATCCCTCCAAAACAAGGGCTGCTTCCAGGTTCTGCTCTGTCCTATCCAGGGATGGGATGTGTCTCAGAGGACTGATGCTCAGGTAATAACAATGGGCCAGGTTTCTTGCAGAAGTTGGGCCTCTCCTGGGAGTAAATGGAGGGCTTGGCTCTGCACATTAACTCCTCAGGAACCTAGTTACCCCTGCATCTCTGGCACAGCAGTGGGCCCGGAAAGGTATGCAATGGATGTTAGACAGTGTCAGGACCAACATCCCATTTTCCAGATGAAAAAACAGAGACCAGATAGACTAAGTGACTCCTTCAGGAATCCTAATTAGTGCCATGGCCAGATCATATACCTGTCATCCATCCTTCCTCCCCTCCTCTCCTTTCCCCTCCCTGCCCCTCCCCCTCCCTCCCGCCCTCCCTCCCTCCCTTTCTGACTTCCTTCAACAAATATGTGATAGTACGTACTATGTAGAACCAATGGTGAGAAAGACACAATTCCTGGCCAAAATAAACTTCCAGTCCATAGGGGGATATGAATAAGTAAATGGGTAATTATGATACAAAGTCAACAATTATCTGGAGATGGACATTCATGAGCACAACAGGAGAGACCATAATGGATGCCCAGGAATGCTTTCTGGAGGCAGTGGCATCTGAACAATGCTTGAGAGCAGTGATCCTCAGTTGGGGGTGATTTTGCCTCACAGGGGATACTCAGGAAAGTCCGGACACATTTTTACAGGTGAGATGTGCATACGTGGGGAGGGGTGGCTAACACTGCAGGGAGCACTTTACTAAAAGTTACTGCAGTAAATGTTAAAAAAAAAAAAATTAAAATAAAAAAACAACAACAACTCCTGACATGTGATTAGTTCCTGCAAACTATAATGCAATTGAGGGTACATTATCCCATTCAATTTTTCAGAATGAGAGAGGTAAATCTTCTTATTACCATTTTTTTTCAGATAAAGAGGTTGAGACTCAGAGAAAGAAGTGGCCAGAACTAGGGTAGCAGCCCGGGCTTTTTTATTCTCTACAACAGCAATGAGACAGCCAACTCTTTCCTGTGTGTTAGGAACTGTTCCGGGCACTTTGCGTGTATTAACTTACAAAGTTCAATTAGGGTTCCCATTTATACACATAGAGACACTGAGACACAGAAAGATAAGTAGCATGATCCCTGGTTCAGTCAGTGGTGAAGTTGGTGTATCAGATGCTCTGGCTCCAGGGTTTATTCCCTTCATCTCAACACTACACCCTTGCTCTGGTCACTGTATTCCTCTTGGTGACATTTATTAAACATTGGCATTGATATCCATATCTACTGATACTGCAGGTGCTTTGTGTTTTATACTCCTCATACTAATGTTACTATTAGGATGTCTGTACAGTCACATCTTACTGCTCAGTGATTACCAAACAAGAATGGTCAAAATACCATTCACAACTAACAGTAAATCTGCTTGACCACTATTTTGGGTAAAGAATTATTTTCTAAAAAAAAAAAAAAAAAAAAAAAAAGAATTATTTTCTAATGTTTTAGATGTAGCTCACCTGCAAGACTCACACTTCCAATTGTATCTCCCATGGGCTAATACAGGTTTCCCCCTCTATCTCAAGGTAGAGCATTCCTATGAAACCATTCATAAGCCAAAATGACATAAAGCAAAGAAGCAACTACCTTAGGACACATCTTGCTAAGGGTGCACAATATCAGTTGAGATAAAGCACAGATGCTTAGAGACACAGTTCAAAGCTATGGTAGTTTGATGCTGAGAAGCTGAGTGTAGTTCCCAGAAAGGAGCTTAGTGGGGCCATTCTCACTGCTAGGGGAGTGGGTGGACGGCTGCCTCTGTAAAAGCTCCCTGCAAAACAAATGCTGAAGGATATTTTCGCTTTTTGCCCTTTTCCATAAAAGCAAAAATCCTCTTTGGATTTCTTTTGGTTAGCAAAAAGTAGGTATTAATGTTAAGTCTTTCGTAAAAGCGAAGGGGCATAAAGAGAATTTTCGAAAAGTGGGCGAGACCTGTATTGATGTCTAGGCTTAAGAGAGCTTGATCACTTTTTGTCAAAATCCAAAGGTTTTTACTTTCAAGCAGAAGTTACTGACTTTTATGTCTCCTGTGATTTTTACCCTCACATTCTTTCTTCTTGGAACTACACAGAAATTTTTGAGAGGGGAGTAGGCCAAATATTAGTCTTTTCATTTTACCAATACCCTGAAACTCAGAGTTTGACTTATCGAAGAGCAAACAGCTAGCTGATGGAAGGGCTGCTCAGCCTGGTTTACATTGCACCACACCAAGATATACATGCAAAGTGCCCGGAACAGTTCCTAACGCACAGGAAAGAGTTGGCTGTCTCATTGCTGTTGTAGAGAATAAATCATCATGTGATTTAAGCACAGGCGTATGAAGGCACCCAATACATGTATGTACACTATTATATTTTTAAGGGCTTTCTGTTGCTGCTTATCACTAAAATCTGTAATTAAACGATTCTCTTCCCAATGACTTGGGGTGGGGGAACATATCCCAGGATGGCTGTCTTCTTGTATCTCAGCAAATGAACTGGTTTGGTGACCTTCTTAACACCTGGGTAGCATATTTGCAGTTCTGGAAGAGTTTACACTCTATAGATTATTAAGAAGAGATCTATGTGCCACAGATCACAGAAAGCTGTCAAAGCTGATGAATGGTGGGTCTACGGAGGTGTCACCAAGAAAACATCTTGCATCAAATTGTCTTCCCCAAGGATCAAAGGTTTTGCTTCCACTTGTTTTAAGTTGGTTCCACGGGGTCCGTTACACAAATACCACAAACATTTTGAAAAAAATGAAAACCAAAAACCACTGTGTTCAGTAGTGCCACAGTTTGCCTTAAGTGCTGAGAAATTTACATAGTCTGTAGTCAATATTCTAAGCCAAGGGAATTCCTGATGGGACCAGGAAATATATTCTTTTCCGTCAAAAGATATCATTATGCACTGAACATATTGGGGGAATCAAGAGAATATGTTCCTATTTATTTATGCTCATATATGTGCTCCTTTTATTTTTCTAAGTTTTTCTATTTATCTTTAAGTTTTTAAATGGAGATAAGAGATATGAAACCATCAGAAACAAAAATGGATGGTAGCCCATTGGGTCTCTCGGCTTCTTATATTGTCCCTTTCTCTCACCTCCCTCCTCTTCCCAGTAGTCAGAGTAAGAATTTAAAACATAATACTAAAACCTAGTAAGAGGAAGAGAAAGGAAATCTGGCCAGTCAAGGTTAATATGTTTACAGGCTCTATTTTCAGAATATTCAAAAGCAAATTTTCAGTGACTACCCTCCGCAAAATTAATTTACCAGGCATATCACATAAAAGCATCGATTTGTTCCAGCAGTAACATCCTTCGTTCTCACTGTACAGCCCACTCTCCTCCATCCATCCGTCCGTCACACCACTGGCACCCACCACCAAGCAGGCATTCCATTTTCCAATAAGGTGATGAAGGGCATTTGGGTTATTTTTCCTCTAGGTGGAGTTTTCATTGTTTTCTCCAGCATAACTCATTTGCTTTGAACACAGCCTTTCAAAAAATAACTTGTGTTAACGTAGAAGGTCATTGTGGAAGGAGGGAGAAAGAGAACTGACTTCTATAATGTTTATTCATTGTCTAGTATTCAGTGCATAATTAAGGGTAGTGATTTTATTACGTTAGGACCAGCTTAAAATTAAATATATTAAAATAGGATAATAATAATAATAAAAGATTCCCTAAAATAGTAGATTACCCTATTAATCCCCATAGCAACTTTATAGACTAGGGGCTACTCTTTAACTCCGTTTTACACATGAGGATACTGAAACACAGGAAAATGAAGTAATCTGCCTAAGTTTCCATAGTAAATGGTAGAGCTGGAATGTGAACTTGGGTGTTCTGGCTCCATAATTGGTGCTCTACGTCACGATCCATGGATTCTCTGTGGTCAGTGATGCTTTGATGGTACATATTATTTATTTAAGCTTTAGGTTCCATCCTAGGCACTTGCTAATTTTTTACACTTTGGATGTTTCTATGATGTGGGACAGAGAGGTTAACAGGTCAATTTCACTGCACACTGCAGCTGATAGAAGATTGTTCTATTGGACAATATTTGTGAGCCTAATATTTAAAACTGTCTCCCAATATGTCTTGATGCATTTATTGTATGAAAGGTATTTAGGTTCATATTATAAAACTAACTGCATATGCATACTCTCAACAACACCTTGCCTTCTGAGCTCTGTTCTAAAAATACACATAGCTCTCCCAGGCACTACCATGTCATTCTACGTGCTTCTGTTAACTTCACTGAGTTATAACTCCCTGGAATTATACTTTATTATTTGTTTACTTTTTTCAGGTTCTGTCTCCTTCCTCAGATGTAAGCCATTCTCTGTCTTGTTCACCCCATCACCAGTACCTACAGCACAATTACTAAATCATAATAAACATTTGTAGAAAGAATAAATGAATATATTCATTGATTTTTACATAGAACGTCAGAGCTGGAAGAGTGCAGAGATCATCAGATTCTTTCATTTTATGAATGACGGAACTACGTTCTGGTAAATAAAGAACATGAAAGGCGTATCTTAGTTTTTACTTTATCTCTAGGATCTTGTACAGTGCCTGGCACAAGATAGGTGTTCTATAAATGTATTTACATTTAACTATGGCAAAGCCAAAGCTAAATCAAGGGTTCCAACGTCAAGATTGGAACTAATTCCATAAAGTACATTTTCTATTTTTCACAGGTACGTGATGCTTTTTCAGTCAGGATTTCCTCTGTTATCTGAGAGATTTTCTTTCTTTCTTTTAAAAATGGCACAGGGCATACTTTTTACTGCCACAACAAAGTAATATGCTTGAATCAGGCAACCTTAATCTTGGCCAAAACAAATATTATTCTCACTCCAGAACGAGACGGTAAGTTGTCAGAAGACTTTCCTGATAGGTTAAAATTTGTCCTTCCTAATGAATGGAGGTAAAACTCTAGTCAAGTTTACTAAAGAGTTTAACACAAAATACTGTAGGCTCTCTATAGATACAACCCCTATCTTTCTGTTTATTATTTTACTAATGACATAAAGACCATCAAAATGAATCTACAGCCTTCACAACAATCAGTAGCCTCCATCTTTCCCACTGATGCCTGAGCATCCTTCTGAAATGGAGACTATTCAAATTTTCTGAAGTTCAGCATTTATAACTACATGAGTACCTACAGATTTATGTTTCCATTCCAGCCTCTGCAATGAGTTTGGAGTATGCAAGGGTTTAAAATTCCACTCCACTATGTGTTACATCAGTTACATTTTAAAGAGACAGAATTAACGTGCTCTCTTTCACCCAATAGAAGCATAAAGAAGCAGGCATTTGGAGTAAGGTGACAAGAATAAATAACCACAGGAGGCTTACCAGAACAAGGACCAGAGTTTCAGGGACACGATACTGGACTCTCACGTGGGCCAGCATTTTCCAGCAGCCCATAACAGCTGTGGGTCCCTGGGTATATTTGTGGGGTATCGGAGGGAGCACTTCGTTTAAAAATAAGCACTATTAGATTTCTTAGACTTAACAGACACATTCGGATATTTTAGAAAATTGATATGTGTTTTACCACAATTAAAAATAATAATAATACTGAAATAATTGGTTCGTTGCAGTATTTCAATTATCAGTAAAGCCACCCAATTTAATTCCCTAAAATAGCAGTCCCCAACCTTTTTGGCACCAGGGACCAGTTTCATGGAAGACAATTTTTCCACAGACCAGGGGTGGGGTGATGGTTTCGGGATGATTCAAGCGCGTTATATTTATTGTGCACTTTATTTCTATTATTATTACATCACCTCCACCTCAGATCATCAGGCATTTAGATCCCGGAGGCTGGGGACCCCTGCCCTAAAACAATGACCTTTTTTTTTTTTTTTTTTTTTTTTGCAGTACGCGGGCCTCTCACTGTTGTGGTCTCTCCCGTCGCAGAGCACAGGCTCCGGACGCGCAGGCCCAGCAGCCACGGCTCGTGGGCCCAGCCGCTCCGTGGCACGCGGGACCCTCCCAGACAGGGGCATGAACCCGTGTCCCCTGCATCGGCAGGTGGACTCTCAACCACTGCGACACCAGGAAAGCCCCAATGACCTTTTTAAAAAGGGGTAAACCGGTGGCTTTAGATTACTGAGCAAAAGTAATTCAAAACAGCCAGGGACTGGCTCCTAGGATGACCTGTTAACAAACATCGCTAGGAAAAAGGTTAATTAAGGACCTTTATTCCTCCTAAATGAAAGTCCTTTTAAGAATGTTAAAGTTGGAGAGACCTTCAACATGGTGGAGGAGTAAGATGTGGAGATCACCTTCCTCCCCACAAATACAGCAGAAATACATCTACATGTGGAACAACTCCTACAGGACACCTACTGAACACCGACAGAAGACCTCAGACCTCCCAAAAGGCAAGAAACTCCCCACGCACCTGGGTAGGGTAAAAGAAAAAAGAAAAAACAGAGACAAAAGAATAGGGATGGGGCCAGCACCTCTGGGAGGGAGCTGTGAAGGAGGAAAAGTTTCCACACATTAGGAAGCCACTTCACTGGTGGAAACGGGGGGTGGCGGGGGGAAGCTTTGGAGCCACGGAGGAGAGCACAGCAATAGGGGTGCAGAGGGCAAAGCGGAGAGATTCCCGCACAGAGGATCAGTGCCGACCAGCACTCAGCAGCCTGAGAGCCTTGTCTGCTCGGGCTTCAGAAGTCAGATCCCAGGGAGAGAACTGGGGTTGGCTGCGTGAACACAGCCTGAACTTCTTTCCTTCTTTTCTTAAATTACTTTCCAATTTTTTAATTTAATTTTTTTTAATGCTTTAACATTTTTTATTAGATGTGTTTCTAATTACATACTTAGTACAGACAACTTGGAAAATATATTTAAGAAAGGAAAATTTGTATAATTCCATCACCAAATACACATTTAACTCCAGTTGCCTTCCAGGTTTTTAATATACATAAATATTTTGTTTATAAAAGTATAGCACACTGTTTTGTAGCATGGAAAAAAGGCTGGACCTGCCTAAGAGGCAAGAGACCACTGTTTCCGGGAGAACAAGGAGAGGGGATTCAGAAAGCACCGCCTAAATGAGCTCCAGAGACGGGCGTGAGCTGTGGCTATCAGCGCGGACACCAGAGACGGGCATGAGATGCTAAGGCTGCTGCTGCAGCCACCAAGAAGCCTGTGTGCAAGCAGAGGTCACCATCCACACCTCTCCTCCCAGGAGCCTATGCAGCCTGCCACTGCCAGGGTCCCGCGATACAGGGATAACTTCCCCAGGAGAACACACGGCGTGCCTCAGGCTGTTGCAATGTCATGCCGGCCTCTGCCGCCGCAGGCTCGCCCTGTATTCCGTACCTCTCCCTCCCACAGGCCTGAGTGAGCCAGAGCCCCCAAATCAGCTGCTACTTTAACCCCGTCCTGTCTGAGCGAAGAACAGACACCAGAGGGCGGCCTACACGCAGAGGTGGGGCAAAATCCAAAGCAGAACCCCAGGAGCTGTGCGAACACAGAAGAGAAAAGGAAATCTCTCCCAGCAGCCCCAGGAGCAGCGGATTAAATCTCCACAATTAACTTGATGTACCCTGCATCTGTGGAATACCCGAATAGACAATGGATCATTCCAAAATTGAGGCAGTGAACTTTGGGAGCAACTGTAGACTTGGGGTTTGATCTCTGCATCTAATTTGTTTCTGGTCTTATGTTTATCTTGGTTTAGTATTTAGAGTTTATCATCATTGGTAGATTTGTTTATTGATTGGTTGCTCTCTTCCTTTTTTTTAATATATATATATACATATATATATATTTTTCCTTTTCCTCTTTTTGTGAGTGTGTATGTGTATGCTTTAATTTTTAACTACAAACATTTTAAAAAATAACTTTATTTTCTTTCTTCCTTCCTTCCTTCCTTTCTTTCTTTCTTTCTTTCTTTCTCCCTCCCTCCCTTCCTTCCTCCCTTCCTCCCTTCCTTCTTTCCTTCTTTCTTCTTCTGGGCTGTGTGGCTGACAGGGTCTTCATGCTCCAGCCGGGTGTCAGGCCTCTCTGATGTGGGAGAGCCGAGTTCAGGACATTGGTCCACCAGAGACCTCCCGGCCCCATGTAATATCAAACAGCCAAAGCTCTCCCAGAGATTCCCATCTCAACGTTAAGACACAGCTCCAATCAATGACAAGCAAGCTACAATGCTGGACACCCTATGATAAACAACTAGCAAGACAGGAACACAACCACACCCATTAGCAGAGAGGCTGCCGAAAGTCATAAGTTCACAGACACCCCAGAACACACCACTGGACATGGTCCTGCCCAACAGAAAGACAAGATCCAGCCTCATCCAACAGAACACAGGCACTAGTCGCCTCCACCAGGAAGCCTACACAACCCACTGAACCAACCTTACCCACTGGGGGCAGACACCAAAAACAACAGGAACTATGAACCTGAAGCGGGTGAAAAGGAGACCCTAAACACAGTAACTTAAGCAAAATGAGAAGACAGAGAAACACACAGTAGATGAAGGAGCAAGGTAAATACCCACCAGACCTAACAAATGAAGAGGAAATAGGCAGTCTACCTGAAAAAGAACTCAGAGTAACGATAGTAAAGATGATCCAAAATCTTGGAAATAGAATGCAGAAAACACAAGAAAAGATTAACAATGACCTAGAAGAACTAATAAAGAGCAAACAGACAATGATGAACAACACAATAGATGAAGCTAAATATTCTCTAGAAGGAATCAATAGCAGAATAACTGAGGTAGAAGAATGGATAAGTGACCTGGAAGATAAAAGAGTGGAAATAACTACCACAGAGCAGAATAAAGAAAAAAGAATGAAAAGAATTGAGGAGGTCTGAGACCTCTGGAACAACATTAAATGCACCAACATTCAAATTACAGGGGTCCCAGAAGAAGAAGAGAAAAAGAAACAGATTGAGAAAATATGTGAAGAGATTATAGCTGAAAATTTCCCTAAATGGGAAAGGAAATAGTCAGTCAAGTTCAGGAAGCACAGAGAGCCCCAGAAAGGATACATCCAAGGAGAAACATGCCAAGCCAATATTGATCAAACTATCAAAAATTAGATATGAACAAAAAATATTAAAAGCAGCAAGGGAAAAACAACAAACAACATACAAGGGAATCCCCATAAGGTTAACAGCTGATCTCTCAGCAGAAACTCTGCAAGCCAGAAGGGACTGGCAGAACATATTTAAACTGATGAAAGGGGAGGGCTTCCCTGGTGGCGCAGTGGTTGAGAATCCGCCTGCCGATGCAGGGCTGATGAAAGGGGAAAACCTACAACCAAGATTACTCTACCCAGCAATGATCTCACGCAGATTCGATGGAGAAATTAAAACCTTTAAAACAAGCAAAAGCTAAGAGAATTCAGCAGCGCCAAACCAGCTTTACAACAAATGCTAAAGGAACTTCTCTAGGCAGGAAACACAAGAGAAGGAAAAGACCTACAATAACAAACCCAAAACAGTTAAGAAAATGGTAATATGAACACACATATCGATAACTACCTTAAATGTAAATGGATTAAATGCTCCAACCAAAAGACATAGACAGGCTGAATGGATACAAAAACAAGACCCATATATATGCTGTCTACAAGAGACCCACTTCAGACTTAGGGACACATACAGACTGAAAGTGAGGGGATGGAAAAACATATTCCATGTAAAGGGAAATCAAAAAAAAGCTGGAGTAGCAATTCTCATATCAGACAAAATAGACTATCACATAAAGAGTATTACAAGAGACAAAGAAGGTAAAGAGTATTACAAGAGACAAAGAAGGTAAAGAGTATTACAAGAGACAAAGAAGGACACTACATAATGATCAGGAACCAATCCAAGAAAAAGATATAGCAATTGTAAATATTTATGCACCCAACATAGGAGCACCTCAATGCATAAGGTAAATGCTAACTGCCATAAAAGGGGAAATCGACAGTAACACAATCATAATAGGGGACTTTAACACCCCACTTTCACCAATGGACATATCATCCAAGATGAAAATAAATAAGGAAGCACAAGCTTTAAATGATACATTAAACAAGATGGTCTTAATTGATATTTATAAGACATTCCATCCAAAAACAACAGAATACACTTTCTTCTCAAGTGCTCATGGAACATACTCCAGGATAGATCATATCCTGGGTCACAAATCACGCCTTGATAAATTTAAGAAAATTGAAATCATATCAAATACCTTTTCTGACCACAACGCTATGGGACTAGATATCAATTACAAGAAAAAATCTGTAACAAATACAAATACATGGAGGCGAAACAATACAATACCAAATAACCAAGAGATCACTGAAGAAATCAAAGAGGAAATCAAAAATTACCTAGAAACAAATGACAATTAAAACACGATGACCCAAAACCTATGGGATGCAGCAAAAGCAGTTCTAAGAGGGAAGTTTAGAGCAATACAATCCTACCTCAAGAAACAACAAAAATCTCAAATAAACAACCTAACCTTACACATAAAGCAATTAGAGAAAGAAGAACAAAAAAATCCCCAAAGTCAGCAGAAGGAAAGAAATCATAAAGATCAGATCAGAAATAAATGAAGAAGAAATGAAGGAAACAATAGCAAAGATCAATAAAACTAAAAGCTGGTTCTTTGAGAAGATAAACAAAATTGATGAACCATTAGCCAGACTGATCAAGAAAAATAGGGAGAAGACTCAAATCAACAGAATTAGAAACAAAAAAGGAGAAGTAACAACTGACACTGTAGAACTACAGAGGATCATGAGAGATTACTCTAAGCAACTATATGCAAATATAATGGACAACCTGGAAGAAATGGACAAATTCTTAGAAAAGTACAACCTTCTGAGACTGAACCAGGAAGAAATAGAAAATATAAACAGACCAATCAGAAGGACTGAAATTGAAACTGTGATTAAAAATCTTCCAACAGACAAAAGCCCAGGATCAGATGGCTTCACAGGTGAATTCTATCAAACATTTAGAGAAGAGGTAACACCTATCCTTACATTAAAAGGATCATACACCATGATCAAGTGGGGTTTACCCCAGAAATGCAAGGATTCTTCAATATATGCAAATCAATCAATGTGATAAAACATATTAACAAATTGAAGGAGAAAAACCATATGATAATTTCAATAGATGCGGAAAAAGCTTTAAACAAAATTCAATATCCATTTATGACATAAACCCTCCAGAAGGTAGGCACAGAGGGAACTCACCTCAACATAATAAAGGGCATATATGACAAACTCACAGCCAACATCATTCTCAATGGTGAAAAACTGAAATCATTTCCTCTAATATCAGGAACAAAACAAAATTGCCCACTCTCACCACTATTATTCAACACTTTTGGAAATCATAGCAACAGCAAACAGAGAAGAAAACAAAATAAAGGGAATGCAAGTCGGAAAAGAAGAAGTAAAGCTGTCACTGTTTGTAGATGACATGATACTACACATAGAGAATCCTAAAGATGCTACCAGAAAACTACTAGAGCTAATCAATGAATTTGGTAAAG
>NC_041231.1:58666948-58668238 GCF_002837175.3 Physeter macrocephalus
ACTATACTACCCAAAGCAATCTACAGATTTAATGCAATCCCTGTCAAACTACCAATGGCATTTTTCACAGAACTAGAACAAAAAATTTCACAATTTGTATGGAAACACAAAAGACCCCGAATAGCCAAATCAATATTGACAAAGCAAAACGGAGCTGGAGGAATCAGGCCCCCGGACTTCAGACTATACTACAAAGCTACAGTAATCAAGACAATATGGTACTGGCACAAAAACAGAAATATACATCCCTGAAACAGGATAGAAGGCCCAGAGATAAACCCACGCACATATGGTCATCTTATTTTTGATAAAGGAGGCAAGATTATATAATGGAGAAAAGATAGTCTCTTCAATAAGTGGTGCTGGGAAAAGTGGACAGCTACATTTAAAAGAATGAAATTAGAACACACCCTAACACCATACACACAAATAAACTCAAAATGGATTAAAGACCTAAATGTAGGACCAGACACTATAAAACTCTTAGAGGAAAACATAGGCAGAACACTCTGTGACGTACATCACAGCAAGATCCTTAGAGGAAAACATAGGCAGAACACTGTGTGACATACATCACAGCAAGATCCTTTCTGACCCACCTCTTAGAGAAATCGAAATAAAAACAAAAATAAACAAATCGGACCTAATGAAACTTAAAAGCTTTTGCACAGGAAAGGAAACCATAAACAAGATGAAAACACAACCTTCAGAATGGGAGAAAATATTTGCAAATGAAGCAACTGACAAAGGATTAACCTCTTAAATATACAGGCAGCTCATGCAGCTCAATATCAAAAAAACAAACAACCCAATCCAATAATGGGCAGAAGATCTAAATAGACATTTCTCCAAAGAAGATATACAGATTGCCAACAAACATTAATCATTAGAGAAATGCAAATCAAATCTACAATGTGGTATCACCTCACACCGGTCAGAATGGCCATCATCAAAAAATCTACAAACAATAAATGCTGGAGAGGGTGTGGAGAAAAGGGAACCCTCTTCACTGGTGGTGGAATGTAAATTGATATAGCCACTATGGAGAACAGTATGGAGGTTCCTTGAAAAACTAAAAATAAGGGCTTCCCTGGTGGTGCAGTGGTTGAGAGTCTGCCTGCTGATGCAGGAGACACGGGTTCGTGCCCCAGTCTGGGAAGATCCCACATGCCGTGGAGCGGCTGGGCCCGTGTGCCATGGCCGCTGAGCTTGCGCGTCTGGAGCCTGTGCTCCACAACGGGAGAGGCCACAACAGTGAGAGGCCCGCGTACCACAAAAAAAAAAAAAAAA
>NC_041231.1:58668371-58670312 GCF_002837175.3 Physeter macrocephalus
GAAGCAACCTAAGTGTCCATCAACAGATGAATGGATAAAGAAGATGTGGCATATATATACAATGGAATATTATTCAGCCATAAAAAGAAACAAAATTGAGTTATTTGTAGTGAGGTGGATGGACCTAGAGACTGTCATACACAGTGAAATAAGTCAGAAAGAGAAAAACAAATACCATATGCTAACACATATATATGGAATCTAAAAAAAAAAAAAGGTTTTGAACAACATAGGGGCAGGACAGGAATAAAGATGCAGACATGGAGAATGGACTTGAGGATACGGGGAAGGGGAAGGGTAAGCTGGGACAAAGTGAGAGAGTGGTATGGACATGTATACACTACCAAATGTAAAATAGATAGCTAGTGGGAAGCAGCTGCATAGCACAGGGAGATCAGCTTGGTGCTCTGTGACCACCTAGGGGTATGGGGTATGGAGGATGGGAGGGAGACACATATGGAGGAGATGTGGGGATATATGTATATGTATAGCTAATTCACTTTGTTATAAAGCAGAAACTAACACACCCTTGTAAAGCAATTATACTCCAAGGAAGATGTTAAAAAAAAATAGAATGCTAAAGTTTACATACACATTTGTCAAAAATTTTTTTAAGTCACACTGTGTTTTAAATGCAGATATGGAAATCAAGTATACAAAGATAATATACTTACAATTTTTTTCTGTTAATTGACTTTTTACAGCATTTATACTGTAGGTGGGCCACCGCAGTTAAAGAACAAAGGCCTATGTCAAATGAACTTTATCCTAATGATAGCCTATAAAATTGTTTTTTACTATGACTCAGGGCAACTGGTGACCCCCGCCTGGCTTCAGTGGAAAGTGAGATGTAAGCTGTAAACTTGAATATACGAACGAGAAATCATTCGTAGCAAAAGTAAAAACTTTTTCAAAAATAATACAAAGAAGTCATTGGAAGATAGCTGATCACATGAAATAGGAAATTCCGAATGTATGAAAACATTTGCTTTACACCCTACAATTCTTAATAAGGGGCATGTATATGAATATTAATAAAAATAAGAATGATGACCTGAAAATCTTACTACTAAAGGACCCAATTTAGGAGATAAAATTTCATGGTGTCGATAAAAGTTATAAAATTCACTCTTGCCATTGGCATATGCAGCATTTTCATTTTTTTTTTTGGAATCATTAAATCTCTCTTCACCATTATTCAGCCTTATTTTAACTTACAGCAAAATTTTCTCAGGGTTCCAAGCATTTGTAAGTTTATTTTCCTATGTTCAGTTTTCATTTTCTAAGATCCAGTGTTCACAGGCTTTCAATAAATACAACTCAATATACCACAGTTTCTTGGGAGTTTAAAACATTCAACAGATGATACTCAGGAAGGCAATCAGGAAGGCAAGAATAAACAGTCTCAACTGCAAAAACACTTCACTGTACCAGAACATGCTACATGTAGCTATTTAACCTTAAATTGGATACATAATCCAAAGCGGTCTGTGAAAGGCGGTATCAAACGTTGAACTTTGCTTTATTAATAATATCATCCAGGAGCAAAATTTCCTTTTACCAAATCTTCCAGCATGGAAATTTTGGAGTATTCAACTGAATCGAGTGAGTTGTATTTTATAACTGGCAGAGGTTAATTAGAGCAATGTGCCCATCATATGGATGGGTAAACTGGGCCTGATGAGATGAGAAACTGAACCAGGTCAGCACAGACAGGTTTCTTCTTCAGCCCCTGCTTTCTTCTTTGCCGCAAAGCCCATCTGGTCTTTATAGGGATCTCCCTACCACATGCCTCTGTCTGTACTAGCAGGGACACAAAAGAAATAAAAAACATGGTCCTCATCATCACAAAGTGAGAATATCATGTCTGTCATTGTGACTGTAAGCAATTGACAACTATCCCCCATCTTTTTTTTTTTTTTTTTTTGTGGTATGCGGGCC
>NC_041231.1:58670399-58674583 GCF_002837175.3 Physeter macrocephalus
GAACCCGCGTTCTCTGCATCGGCAGGCGGACTCTCAACCACTGCGCCACCAGGGAAGCCCTATCCCCCATCTTAATAAGTATGTCACAATTTTTTGAAGGAATTTTTTTCCCAGAAAACTGTTCGTGTTTTCAGACTCTTGCTTCCCTATCCTTTTCAAAGTATAATGAAAAAAATTATTTACATGTGCATTTTCCTTCTCACATACTTTCCTACACACTTTACAATAAGATCTTGAAAATTGTTTTCTCCTCATAATTCTTTCCCCATCTAATTTTGTTTGGGCTTGGAAGGAATCACCACTCCTCCAGCAGACACTACTCTGAGTTAATTGTTGTCATGTTCTTGCTGGGAAAGGAGGGAAAGAAAGCAACTTCAAGCAGCATCGAGCTGCTGGCTATAGATTGCAATGGTAGGTAATCACTAAAATTATTGTGGTATTTAAAAATGCTTGGTAAGTTAACTGACGTGAATAGAAATTCCTAGAAATCAACATATTTCTGGTAATAGTATGGATCACAGGAAAAGAAGCCTTTATTTTATGGCTAAAAGTTGACTTTTGGGACTAGAGCATCTTAGATGTCTCATCATCATGCTATCACCCAATCCCTTATCACCAAGGACCTATAGATAAATGACAAGGTGGGGAAACTTGGGCTTAAATCTGTGATATTTTAAAAAGTGTATTTAATTTCCTAAATAGTTAACACATTTATATACTTTACAAATTAATAATAGGAGATGCTGTACAGCAGAAATTAACACAACATTGTAAATCAGCTATACTCTAATAAAATTTTTTAAAAAGTAAGTAATAGGAGATATTCTGTGTAAAGCCCTCCACCCTCATCTTCCATCTCCCCACCCCAAACAGGAACCAGTACATTTTTTAAAAAAACATTTCTGAGGCAGTTTTACAGCAGCATCCTACAAGAAAATGTGAATATCTCCTTCCTACCCTTACTAACATAAAAGAGTGGCTTATATCATTTAAGTAATGAATACACACACACACACACACACACACACACACACGACTACTCCCCAGATAAAAAACAAGACATTATCAGTGACCCAGAAGCCTCTGTGCTCCTTCCTAGTTATCACGCTCCACCCAAAGGTGGCACCTATTCTGTCATCATCATAGCTCAGTGTTAGCTGTTTTTCAGCTTAATATATACAGAAATCATAATGTATATTCTTTTTTGTGTCTGACTTATTCTAACTTCTTAAAGTGTATGATCTCATTTAATTCTTAAACCAACCCCACAACATTAATAATATCATTCTCATTTAAAAAATCACAGAAATGAAGTTCAACAAGGTTGAAAAAAGGGACCATGTCATGATACACCAGTGTTGGAGCTGGCACTAAAATCTGGGTTTCCCCATCGCTAAACCTATGTCATTACCAGGCAGCATAGTCATACAAGAACATTCTCCAGCCCCTCAGTTTTTGAAATTACTACCTGTGGGTGACCTTGATGTGGTCTCCCCTGACCTTCTACCTTCCTTCTTTCTGCCATCTACCCATCTTTCCTTCCATTTAGTGATCCGCGCACCCCCCACCCCTCCCTCCACCCTTGGACATGCACTACAGGGAAAATGAAAATGACTTTTACTCCTGACAGACCTGCAGGAATCCGAGAGCTATCGTTTAAAAATTGGCCTTCCTGGGACTTCTCCATCTGCATATTTTCCCCATATATCAGCTTGGATTTTGCAGAGTAAACCTAGTTTTTTGGCTTTACTATTGCACAGTCAAAATTTTGAATATTGTTTCTTGCACATAATTGTTTATAATTATTAAATAAAGTTGGCTAATTAACTATAAAATATATTCTATCTATTTTTCCAGGAATATAGGGAGCAAATACAGTTATTTAAACTAACACACCATTGTAAAACAATTATACTCCAATAAAGATGTTAAAAAAAAAGCAAACGTTATTAAAAAATAAAATAAACCATGATAAATGTCAAAAAAAAAGTCTCTAGGGAAACATAGCAGATAAGCTTACTTGGGGATATAGGAAGAGGTATGATCAGGCTGCAAGGCTCCAGTCCTGGTGGGCAGCTGTGGCCCCTCAGTGAGAGGGATGGGCTGCAGAAGCCCATCTGTGAGTGAGAGAAGGACCTGAGCCCTGCATGACTGTGGGGCTGCCTCACAGTCGTACACACCTATCAAACCACATGGCTTTGTACATTTCCAATGGATGCAGTTTGTTGTACATAAGTTATACTTCACAAAAGTTGACTTTAAGAAAGAACACTGGAAGAGCAGAGAACAAGCTCAATTTCCTACACTTCCCTCCTTTAAAGGCCTCTCATTTTCTCTCTCCTTGCCTGGTCAACTCATTCCAAAGACTGAAAAGAACCAGGGCTCCTACAGCTGCTCCATCTCTCTTTCCTCAGCCAAAGCTGCTTTAGTTCCCTAAACCCTCACTTTGAAAATCCCCAAAGCAAGTATTGCTATTGCTCATTTTGAACATTATTGTTTTCTCCCATCATTCTATTGCTCTTAAAATTCTAACAAGCCAAAAGTAAAGACACAAGACAGACTTCTCATTTATATGAGGAAGTGGTAAAAGGAAATAAGAATTGATTTTGGTTCTCATGAGTTTTCCTGTTGCCCATTGCTGGGTCAAGTAGGATGGAATTCAGAAAGACGGAACTCTGTGTTCATTGCTAAAGATGACAATGAACTCAATGTAGTCCAAATACCTATTTTACAACAATGCCATGGTTTTTGAATTTGATAAATTCTCATAACCTTCATGGGTGATCCAATATTCAACACTTGAACAATCACTCTGGGACTCAGTTTTCTCACTTATAAATGAAGATTCTGGAATAAATAATCTATACTGTCTTTTACTGTAATAAAAAAGCATCCTAAAGAAAATGCTGTGACCCCCTAAGCATAGGTTCTTTGTCCAGTAGCTCAAGGTCATGTGAGTCGACTGATATTCTGTTCATCCAACATAATATTGGTGTAGGGAAGTTAATGTATTACACATATTCTAAAATGTCAATCATACACGGTAATTTAAAACTAATTCAGTTGTGTATTTTTTTATAGTACCTTAACATTATTAATCCAAATGCACCCACTATTATACACTGTGATAAAACCAGAAATTTATAATTCAATGCATCTTTTCATTTGTTTACCCCAGACTTATCAGCTATATTATTATAAATAAAATTTTATTTAAAATACATCTGTCCTACTGTATTATACCAATAAAATGTATGAAAATCCATTTATATGAAACATCATTTTTTTGGCTTCTTTATTATTGTTATTTTTTTGCTCTGACCATGGTTCAGTTTCTTCATAGATAATCTCATTTAGCCTTAAAAATGTTCTATAACACAGGTTTTATTATCATTTTACCATCAAGAAAGTCAAACTCAGAGATGCTCTCAAGGGCTAAAGGTCACAGGGTTCAGGCTTTGAAGCCAAGTAGTCTAATTCCAGGATTTGAGCAGGTCTCCTCTTCCACAGCTATTTAGAAAATCCATTTTTACTTGGTTTTGATTTCTCTATCAGGTGGAGAACCCAATCATGGAATATTATCGTGGCAATTGCCTGCAATTAGAACCATTTATCAAAATGTGGAAGACCTACTAGGGCATGGACTTGAGGATATGGGGAGGGGGAAGGATAAGCTGTGACAAAGTGAGAGAGTGGCATGGACATATATACACTACCAAACGTAAAATAGATAGCTAGTGGGAAGCAGCCGCATGGCACAGGGAGATCAGCTCGGTGCTTTGTGACCACCTAGAGGGGTGGGATAGGGAGGGTGGGAGGGAGGGAGACGCAAGAGGGAAGAGATATGGGAACATATGTATATGTGTAACTGATTCACTTTGTTGTAAAGCAGAAACTAACACACTATTGTAAAGCAACTATACTCCAATAAAGATGTAAAAAAAAAAAAAGAAACAATAAAATTTAAAAAAATGTGGAAGAAAAATCTGGACTGGGAAAGGAGAACGTGGGAACACCAACTCAACAGTTCAAGTTCAGGATCGGTTAGTGAGGTCAGTGTCATTGAACACAAGTATTAAACTTGCCTGAGGGCTTCCCCAGTGGCGCAGTGGTTGAGAGTCCGCCTGCCGATGCAGGGGACACGGGTTCGTGCCCCGGTCCAGGAAGATCCCACATGCTGTGGA
>NC_041231.1:58674663-58695638 GCF_002837175.3 Physeter macrocephalus
GAGAGGCCCGCGTACCGCAAAAAAAAAAAAAAAAAAAAAAAAAAAAAAACTTGCCTGAGCTTCAGTTTTGTTGTTAAATTGGGATTATCAGGCAATTAGAGCTCTAAAGTATACATCATCAGCACAAAATAAGCAACTTCCCATTTGACCTAACACTTCTCATGGGAAAATACTTCTGTCTGTGTTTAGTGAAATTCTACCACAGCCTTACAGAGGATATGCATTGATATAAATGCAAGGCATTTTTGTTGTTCGGAAAATAAGATACCTTTGAATTAGACCTGTATCAAAGTCTCGTTCATAATTATTTTCTCAGAGCTCTATATCAGACATTTGGCTGACATCCTGTTAGACACTGCATCTTCTCAGAAATAAGGCAAGAGCGCAACTGTGAGGCATTTCCCAACAGACAGACAAATATACTGTGTTTCAAGTCAGCCAGCCTAATTAACAGAGAATTTAATTATTGCTCACCAAGACCAGCTATATAATTTGTGGGGCCCCGTGCAAAATGAACATAAGTGGTCCCTTGTTCAAAAACTGTGAAGAATTTCAAGATGGAGACAATAGAGTGTCAACCTTGCATGGGGACCTGCTGAGCACGGGGTCCTGTGTGTTTCTACAGGTCTACACAGCCATGGGGGGGGCTTTGGTGCTAATCAGGTTAATAAGAGGAGGACATGAAATTGACTTGGCTCAAATTTCATATTAATTACAATAATTACATTGTGAAACTAATCTGATCATTTACTATATAATTTCAAAATAAGATTATAAAAATTGTTTGCAATATTGCTTTTAGAATTCAATAAAGTTGTATCTCTGGACTGTAATTCTTTACTTCACCTTTGGTTTATGATATGTGACTATTGGTCAAAAAAGCAAAAGCTACCTGCTACCAATTAAACCATTTTTGTCAACTCCAGTGTAGTGCCTTTTATCTTGGTGTCTCTTTCATGGGCTTTTTTTTTTTTTTTAAAAGATTCGGCCCTAAATAGAGAGTCTTCAAAACATCTCCCTTACAATGACAACTTCCTATCTTGCTAGTAGAAGAAAAGCTTGGCAAAAATTTTGCAGTATATTTGTCATTGACTACCAATATTTTAAATGTACATGTTCTCAGGCCAACCTTCATCCATTTATCCTATAGATAATGTTGTATAAGAACACAATCATATACAAACAAATCTCCTATGACAACATTGTTCACAGCACAGGACTGGAATAAATCGGAATCTCTATCAATAGAGGACTCATAAATTAATTACAGTATATCCATGAAACAGAATTCTATACAGAGATTAGAAACAAACCTTTATATATATATTAACATGACAATGTGTCCAAGATATATGCCAAACAGTGTGTACAGGAAGACACTGTATAGATATGAAAAAATATATGCAAGTATCTATTTACATACATATATGTCATGCTCATTCTTTTGATTTAAATAGATATTAAATTTTTATTCATAATAATAACAAACATAATCAACAGTTAAATTTGAAAGCTTCTTCAATAAGACAGATGCTCTTCTAAGCTTAAAATACCAGTTAATCCTCAAGTGTATGACACAGGTACTATAATCATCCTAAAATTACAAGGGAGGAAACTGAGGGGAAGAAAGCTACACTGCCTCTCAGGTGTATACACCACAGAGGGTAGAGGGTACACCTGCGCTTGAATACACACAGGAAATGTCTGGATGTATATATGGGACCCCTTAAGAGTGATCACCTCTAGGGACGGATGAGGAATCAGAGCTTACTTTGTATTTCACACTTTATGGAACTTCAATTTTTTTATGTTGAAAATGCACTCCCTAAAAATATACTTTAATGTACAATATGTGTAACACTTCTGGTTTTCGACCCTGAAACCTCAGTTGCAGAAATTTAAAAGTTGCCCAAGAGTGTAGAGCTTTCTAGTGCCAGCCTGGAAAGATTAACGTGAAGATTCTTTGATTTACTCAATCCTTAGATTCTTCTAGTGCATAAGATTGACTTTTTACTGCTTTGTAGAGTATGCAATTTCATAAAATACACATCACACTCATCCGAATAGCCAGTCATTTAGCTGTCTATGTGGTGTACTTATGCATTCTGTCATATACTGTGAACAAAATACAGCCGAATTTGATCAGCCTGTTTATAGTTTAAGACAGGGACCTCTAAATGACTCCTCTTTGGTATGTTTCTGGAAAGGTCAGGCACCAACGTGTTTTACCAAATAAAACTCAGGTTTGAAGAATATGCCTTCTAAACTGATTTTTACTACCTGAACTATAAGTTTTACAGGGCTTCTTTGTTAAACTGCCCTGACAATTTCCATTTCCAGTTGCTTCAATCATATTAACAGAAGGTAAAGTTCACAAATAGTAAAATACGTCATTGCACTGCACTTGGCTTTCGGAAATAGATCACACAACTGACAAACACACAAGACATCATATTTGGTGTTCCAATTCATGTTTGGGTTGGCATATCTCAGGCGGGGCAGGACAAGATGTCCTACCACAAACGGAAGCATCTCATTACTCAGGAAATAAAACATGTCTGCACCCAAGACTTGACAAATCCCATTAAACATACAAAAAGAATAATGGATTTTTTTTTTTCCTGAAACATAGGCAGAAAGGTCAGGGAGGTAGGGTAGAAAATATCTGCATAAGAACATTAGTTCTTAAAAAGGTTTAAAAATATATGTGTAGAATTCTACCAGAATGCAGGAATTCTTTACAGAATCATTTCTCCTCCCAAAATACGATGCCATGCTCTGTTGCAGGGAGTATTTTCTAGGAAATTAAAATAAGACTGCTTGGTTTCTGACTGTTCACTAAGAGATCGACAATCTATTGTTTATTATATGAGTCAGCATCTATTTCTTGAGCCCCTACATGCCAGACATGAGGCTAATACTATGGGAGAGATCAGAAGTAAAGAGCCAGTGTCCAATGTTTTAGTCATTTGACAGGATAATTATAGGAGGCTGGAAAGACTCGAGGAAGGGACATCTAACTAAAGATGGGTGGAGGCACTGTCCATCAAAGTGGTTCTGAAAGAAGTGTCATCTACCCTGAGATCTGAAAAACGGTTTTGTATTACTTCACCAAGGAGGAGTGGGTGGTAAGAGTGGATGGTGAGAGCAAATCTCATGCATAACCGAGGACTTGAGAAAGAACATGACAAATTGTGGTGACTGCTGTATAAAATCTAATTCTTGTGGGCATTTAGCCTTATATTACTTTGTCCCTGTTCTCTAGCTGATGTGTATGCATTAATCTGTCATTTCCATTCTAGAATGTACATGTGTTAATGATTGAGTCCTCACATATTTTGTACCCACCTTCATCAGTTAACATTCCATACCCACCTCTGTGGTTGTTCTCAAATAAAGAAAATACATCATCTAGGAAATACTTCAAGTTTTAAAAATAACTTCTTTTAGAATAGCTCTTGAGTCAAAGTCAACGTGATTTTTTACAATGAAAATTTCTACTTATGAGAAGAAAGCCAAATTGTTACAGCTGCAAACATGCAACTAGGATGAGGTCATGTAAAGAGACAAGCTCCATGTGAGCTCAAACCAAAAGTGCACTAAGGATTCTTTGACTTGGACATGGGTTCCCAAATAATCCATGCCCCTGTTTTGTGTGTGTGCTTAGGCCCTGATACATCTAATTAGAAAGAAATTAGATGTCCCTGCATGCCCTGAAACTGACATACACACATCTTATCTTGGTGTCTGAATTACCATTAATACAAACTTTAAAGGAGAAGTGTTTCTTCTACAAACCTCATTCAATCAGTCACCCATTCACTCAACACATGTGTACCATCATCTACTACGTGATGACGGAACCAATAGGTACTGGCAAGGTTTGCGTTCGGTTACACTGGTTGTTAAAGTATTGGAATACTGCTATGACTCCCGGAAAACAGTTTCTTACTGAACCCCCACCACCCCAGCCTTGACAAGTTTTACCCAGACTCCCTGGTTACCCTGACTCTTCTTCCAGGATCCTTAGAATAATCTTGCAATCCAGTTAAAACCTGGCACAGATAAGGGGGCATCCAGGACCCTTCTCCAGGCCTTTGGCTGGGGTCTGGGCTTGCTGGTCAGTGACAGTGCCATACTGGCAGTTCAATACTATGACTGTCACAATCCAGTCCAGTCTGCAGACTAGGGCCACAACACAAAATGTTTGTAGCTTGTCTGAGAAGAGGTAAGGAACAAAAAAGTAGACTAAGCTTTTAAAAACTTACAGCAATTTATCCCACTCCTTGGCATATGCCTGGACAAAACTATAATTCAAAAAGATACATGCACCCCAGCGTTCATAGCAGCACTATTCACAATAGCTAAAACATGGAAACAACCTAAATGTCCACTGACAGATGAATGGATAAAGAAGAGGTGGTACATATATACAATGGAATACTACTCAGCCATAAAAAAGAACAAAATAATGCCATTTGAAGCAACATGGATGCAACTAGAGATTATCAGACTAAGTGAAGTAAGTCAGAAAGAGAAAGACAAATATCATATGGTATCACTTATATATGGAATCTAAAATCTGACACAAATGAACCTATCTACAAAACAGAAACAGACTCACAGACATAGAGAACAGACTTGTGGTTGTCAAGGGTGAGGGGGAAAAGTGAGAGGGACAGACTGGGAATTTGGGGTTGGTAGATGCAAACTATTACATTTAGAAAGGATAAACACCATGGTCCTACTGTATAACACAGGGAACTATATCTAGGCTCCTAGGATAAACCATAATGGAAAAGAATATTTTAAAAAGAATGTATATATATGTAAAACTGAGTCACTTTGCTGCACAGCAGAGATTGTCACAACACCGTAAATCAACTATACGTCAATAAAATTTTTTAAAAAAGAGAAAAAACTTACAGCAATTTGACAAACTAGTTTTATATATGCTAAAACTAATTAATAATAATAAAATGGGGTTTGTATTTTGTCTCTGCTTTCTTTTATTTCATTTTTCTGAATTCATTTTTACAAAAGCATCAATCCACAGCAGGTTTGAAATAAAAACCATGGGTCCTGAAATATACAGAGTACTTTGAGAAGCAAGTGATAATACCAACTGCTAATACCAACACTGCTAATACCAACACTGCTAATTATTCACTGCCAATACCAACACTGCAGTGAATGTTACATGTAAAGAATATGAATGAAACATATAAAAACACACAACCCAAGCATTCTATAAGCATACGAGAAGAATCCCGGCTGCTCTCTAACGTTCTCCCCACGCCAAGCAAGGAAGACCGAAGAGAGACATGTACACACTGAATCTACATTGGTTCAGGAAACATTTGGACCTTCTGCCTCTCAGCTGTTCTGGTTAAAGTGTAATTAAGCAGTGCTCTCCCTAAACAGTTTTGGTGGATATATTCAACCATTCTTGCCTTGACCACATTCTTCTAGTCTTAGCAGTTTATATATATAAAAAAACATGTATACAACTTAGGTGAGTGATACATGTAAGTGACAGAGAACATCCTCTCATCTAAACAATAGCAAAGAAGAACTAAAACACCCACCCCAAGGGGATTAGCCTGGGAAGTTTTCTGCAAAATTGTAGAGTCTTGACAGTTAAGCAGCATATGACTCAGAAACAATGAAGCTAAGAATTTAAGACGAAATATATCCTGCCTTATCCTTTAATATTCCATTAGCATTATTACACTTAGTTTTAAGTCATTTCTTTCCAGATAATTCTAAATTATTTTGTTGGAAAGATTTAAATTTGATTTTAACTGAGAGCACCCTATCAAACGTATTAAAATATTTCCACAAAAATTAAAACAGCTTTTAAAAAAATAGCTCATTCAGAAGTAGTTTCATGAGTATATACAAATCCTCAGCTGGTAGAGGTAAATGGTGAACTATTTAGAGATAACCTGGTATGATGTCTGGGACGTGATCTAGTGGTGTGAGGAAGCTGAGAAAGAGCTTGGATGGAATAGGACTGACACTAGGAGAAATGTTGTAGTTAGGGGATGAACACGTTAAAGCTCCTGATACCAAATTATTATACTATTTTCTCTGCATTTGTGTATCTTCTGAGGAATTCTAAAATACAGGTGAAAAATACATAAAATATTTGTAGGCATATTTTTTCAACAAAGTTTATTTTTCCTATGAAACCAGCAGCAAGGAATTAA
Source organism: Physeter macrocephalus (assembly GCF_002837175.3). Taxonomy (NCBI): domain Eukaryota; kingdom Metazoa; phylum Chordata; class Mammalia; order Artiodactyla; family Physeteridae; genus Physeter; species Physeter macrocephalus. The sequence continues at coordinate 58,680,876 of NC_041231.1, forward strand.
TATCATAAATAAATGATAAACTAAAATTTATGAGTACAATATTTAAAACCATTAATGAATTTTTATAAATTTCAGTTTTAATATAATGTGATTGGTAACCTCAGGCACAGAAAGATGTGAAAAATACAAGAGTAAGATATGAATTTTCTGAAAGTGGAGTAAAAATGTAAAGTGCTTAAAGTTTCTTTATTTCTTTACGAAAAGGTGTTTGGGAAAAACTTCAAAATCCAGAAAACTAAAAATAGGCAATCTTTTTTGCCAAATGTATAGCAAATAAAAGGGGACCTTGAAATTAATTTTAAATTTAATGAAAATTTTAATGGTTTACCATTTACATCTTCTACTCATAAATATCCCATGAATATCTAAAACTTGTAATAAATTGACAAGTTAAATTTACAGTATCTTGAAAATGTATCAAATACAGCAATTCTGGAATCCCAAATAGGATGGTTGCTGTTTTCCAAAACATCTTACCACACAGACTTTAACAGAATACTTAATGTTGAGTCAAGCTGTGAAAAAAAAAGTTCTTTTTTTCTTTCAGATTTTTAAAAATTATTGTATCTTGTATTATTTGTCATTGCTTGGATTGAATATTATGGAAAAGTTGTGTTTCATGTGAAAGAATTCTGCCCTCCGTTGATATAGTGAAGATTATTTTCCCAATTTAAAGAAAAGTAGTAGAATTTAAAGAAAAAATGGATAGAACATTTCTGCCCGTGTATTTTTCTTAAACATTGGCATTAGCAACATTTGCCTGCAAGTGACCTCTAGAAGATGAAAGAATAAATAAACAAGTAGAAAAGGAATAGTAAAGAAAAAGTCAGAAACAGATGTGAACGTTTAATCTGGCTGCTGGTTTTTCTCACGTCCACTTATGTCGAGTTGTGATTTTAGATTGCATACATACAACATAGTCATATGTTCTGCTTATAAAATCAACCTTAGTTATAAGAAATTACACATGGCAGCTTCTCATAGATGCTTTGTACTTTGAGAGTCTGAGGAAAGATTCTTATGATATGAGCAAACCATCCCCTGCTCTAGCTCTGATGCAAGAGTCTATGGGTTACTGAATACTCTGGGTACTCTGGGCCCCAGGAAGATTTACGTTGATGATCTAAGGAAGTTAAACACACTTAAACACCCCTGAGAAGAAAACTCTTTGGTGTGAAAAATGACCTGGCTAGAATGTCTATCAATTTGTAAGCCAAGTCCTGATACATTTTGGGTTTTTTGATTTTTTTTTTTTTATGTGGACAGTATATTTTAAAGTCTTTATTGAATATGTTACAATATTGCTTCTTTTCTATGTTTTGGTTTTTTGGCCACGAGGCACATGGGATCTTAGCTCTCCCACCAGGGATCGAACCTGCACCCGCTGCATTGGAAGGAGAAGTCTTAACCACTAGACTGCCAGGGAAGTCCCTGGAAATGTTTTGTATCTTGAATTTTTTTTTTTATATCTGGGTGGTGGTCACACGGGTTTCCTTTTCACTGTGGGTTCTTCCCTGACTTTGGACTTTGGCATGATTTTTTTAAAATTTATTTGTTTATTTATTTTTGGCTGCGTTGCATCTTCGTTGCTGTGCATGGGCTTTCTCTAGTTGTGGCGAGCAGGAGCTAGTCTTCGTTGAGGTGCGTAGGCTTCTCACTGTGGTGGCTTCTCTTGTTGCGTTGCATGGGCTCTAGGCACGCGGGCTTCAGTAGTTGTGGCATACAGGCTTCAGTAGCTGTGGCTCGCAGGGTCGAGAGTGCAGGCTCAGTAGCTGTGGCGCACGGGCTTAGTTGCTCCATGGCATGTGGGATCTTCCCAGACCAGGTCTTGAACCCACGTCCCCTGCATTGGCAGGCAGATTCTTAACCACTGCACCACCAGGGGAGTCCCTGATCCATTTATATTTGCACACACCTTGTTGTGAGTCAGATCCCAACAATACAGTCTTTAACCATCAATTACACAGCCACCCAAAAGGAGTGTTATAAGACCACTGAGTTTGTGTTGAACAAAAACTAGTAGTGAGAAAAGACAGTCATCTGTGATCTAATTTATCACTGTACAACTCAAAGATAGTAGAGACAGGTAATTCACAACTTCATATTATTGATGCACGAATCAACAAAATTCCTACTTAGCAATAGCTTTAGTAAGTCAGAAACTGAAAATAGTTTCACCAAAGCTATTATCTTAACTCCTAAGATACCTACAAGCAGCAAAAAGGAAACCTTCCTTGTTTCACACCTTAACAAAACCAAAAAGAGGGGCAAACAGCAAGAAGACCACACAACACACCTAACTTGCTATAGCAGACCAGCTCCTAACTAGTTATTACAAGATCTTTGGAAGTGCAATGACCATGTTAGCTGTATTAGTGTGAAAGGACATAAGTCACTGGAGTCTGCAGGGGACACACACATTAGGTCCACCCATTAAAATCAAAATGGGGAGAATATGGAAAAGGAATCAGAAAGCTGCACTGTTTTTTCCCCTTGCAGAATTTGAACTGCCAAGACCAAGGCTAAGAGACATCCATGATTTATTTTTGTTAGTTCATCAACTTGTGAAGCAATGTTATATCTTATCTCACTTCTATTTTCTCTATATTCTTCTTGGATAACCCTTGTTACCTGCATCCCATCTCAACCCCACTTCCTCTTCTACGAGGGTCTGCCATGAAGTACACGAGGTACAATGATGATTCCCCAATCCATGCTATAATTAGGAATCATCAGTGTTAAGAGGAACTAAGAGCTTTTACGAATTCATTTAGAATTCTGGAAAATGCAAAGGAATACCTATAAAATTACACATTATTATTCTGTCGATTGAAATGTACAACAGTTTAGAGGTGGGGACTTGCCTATATTAAAAACTCTGCATCCTGGGGCTTCCCTGGTGGCGCAGTGGTTGCGCGTCCGCCTGCCGATGCAGGGGAACCGGGTTCGCGCCCCGGTCTGGGAGGATCCCACGTGCCGCGGAGCGGCTGGGCCCGTGGGCCATGGCCGCTGAGCATGCGCATCCGGAGCCTTTGCTCCGCAAAGGGAGAGGCCACAGCAGACGGAGGCCCGCATACCACAAAAAACAAAACAAAACAAAACAAAACTCTGCATCCTTATGCTGGTGCATTAACCTTTTTACCACCATATCAATGTCATCAACAATAAACATTTGTAGTGCTTCTTTTCCCCTTCAGCTTAACTATTTATATCCTATATAGCTGCCCCACTTAATCCACAATGTGTTTTTCAGGTTGTATTTTAAAGAAGAAAAAGTAAATGAGGATAAACAATTTACAAAAATATAAGCAGAATGTAAATATTACACTAAAAATATTTAGAGAAGAAATAGAATCATCATCTTCAATGCAAGTTATAAAAACCAGCTATGGGAAAGTTGTAGTGCCTGCAAAGAGGGGAAAACAATCTCAAAATCAAGTTATCCACGTGAAAGTAAAAAGGAAATAAAATCATTATGTGGTTTATTTTTGCTTTATTTTGTGAGAGTATACCAGCATAGCCGATATGCCAAAATATATCTGAAAGCACCTGATTTTAATTAATCATCATTTTCTATCCTTTTTGAAAGGACATGATGATAGGCAAATGCCAATCAAATTTCAACTCTTCTAGTGGTCTACCCCTGAAGGAAAATGAATGATCTCCAACAACTAAGATGGATCTTAAAAAATAAAGAAACAGAGGCATTTCCTGAAAAAAATTCTAACATTCAGAGCAAATTATCCAGAAGGAGCTTAATCATATGTGACTTCAGAACCCTAACTGAAAGAATTTTTAGTGATCAAAAATTTATTATGTGGGCCCATTTGCAGGTACTACAGTATAATAAGTACTTTAATCCATTGATCTCTACTTTTTAGTAGACTTAATTGTTCAGCCTCTCCAAGAGAATTAACTGGCATGCGGTTTTCCAATAAAAAATTTGAAAGTCCACCATGAGGGAAATATGAAGATTGAATCAAACATGGACTCTGGCCTCAAGAAAGAGTATGGTCTTAGAACTAGACTAAAAATGGAAGTGCCATAGAGGATTAAGATTGGACTATGATAGAAATTAAAAAGGAAGGGGGCATGAGAAATTATTATTAAGTATGATATATCATTAAAGATACTAAAATTTTAATGTTTCCATTAAGTAATCACAGTTTCCCATCACTTATAAGATGAAAAGTCATAGATGATGAATAGTTAGATAGATAGATAGATAGATACTATTTTACTGCCAACTGCAACTTAGAAAAATATTGAGGACAACAAAATTAAGTTGGATTTTAAAAATGTAGTGATGACATCACAATGACCTGGCATTATCATTCTAAAAGACGATTTCTCAACCTCAACCCTGTTGATATCTTGGACCAAATAATTCCTTGGTGTGTATGTACTGGGGGGCGGGGGGTGTGAGGTAATGTTCCACGCACGGTAGCATGTTTAGCAGCAACTCTGGCCTATACCTACCCTTTAGATACTATAGCAACCCCTCACCACAATTGTGACACCCAAAAATTTTCTAGAAATTGCCGTTGAGAACCATTTCTCTAAATCATCCTTTAGACATTAGCTTAGATGTTACTTTTTCCGGGAGAGCAATGTTGTCTCCACTATGTGCCACTGTGTGTACCTCTAGCTAACTGTTTACCACATATGATAATTACCTATTCACTTATCTGCAATTCTCTATAGACCGTTAAGTTTACTTTCATCTGGAACTGTGTTTTATTCACCATTGGTTCTCCACATACCATTAAGCCTAGGCAAATATGTTGAGTAAATCAATGAAGAAGGAAGAAAGGAAGAAGGTAGGTAGCTGAAGAGGCCAGTGCAGAGGGGAGGGGCCCTTTCCTGCACCATAGGACACCAGTAGATCCTGGCAGCACCCTTGCCCTGAGTTGTGACAACTGGCAACATCTTCAGACATCACCAGATGGTCCCTGTGGGTGAAAAGTTGTCTCTAGCTGAGAATCAGTTCTCTAAAAGACTATACAAAGAAGTGGTAAATATTTAATAAAGTTCAGTTTTGATATAAAAAGCAAATAGATTTTGCAGTGCTTTCAGTGTCCTACTCAATCAAAAAAATTCTGATGCACTAATGGTTGTATGACTTTGGTTAGGTTAAATTTTTGAGCTTTAACTTCTTCACTTGTAAAACCCAAATAATGATAATGCCACATAGTTCTTTCACTCAACAAATGTTTACTATTCTGTGTTATCTGCTGGACAGATGCTGTGCAACGGTAACACTGTTATGGTCTTTGCCCCCATGAATTTTATACTCTGGGTGGCAGAGGGGCTGTATCCAACTATCTCCCATATAAGATTTAAATTACAAATTGTGAACAGAGTCTATGAAGCTGAACACGGTTCTATGAAAACATATAAAAAGACTAGGGTGTCATTAGGATTTCCCGAGGAGCTAGCCCTTGAACTGTGGCTTGAGGGAAATGTGAATGCTGACTATGAAAGGGGGGCAGAAGGAGAAGGGTAGGAAGATTAAATGAGATAATATGAACACGAAAACATAGGTCATGAGGCTGGCCTGATGCTCTGTAGAAAATCAATGAAAGCAAACAACGGATTATAAATAATCAGCACCATCACTGACAAAACGAACAGACAGGAATAGGACATTAAGCAAAGTGACATCTGATTTAATACCTTTCTCACAACTAAAAAATATTCATGATTCATTTTACAGAATTTTAAACTAATTAAGAAAACCATGTTATGAGAAAACTATGATAATAGTAGGGTTAAAATAAAAAGGTCCTTTCTGAGTATAGAATGTTGGCGCCTTTAACACCTTGACTGTCTGGGGATACAGTTTCCCATTGTGTTGGATATGACGGTAAAATTCTTCAGTCAGGGAAAAGCAAGGATTAGCACATAGTCCGGTTAATAAAGCCCTACTATTCCACTTTGCTAACAGTTCCTATGAGAACTCCAGCCATCAGTTAAACAAATCATTTGGCTGGGAACTGAGTGTTTACCATATGCACGAGTTACTAATTTCCTGGACATTATCAGCCATTACCTGGTTTCCTGTGTCCCAGCAAAGGCTGAGGTGAGCCTTGATTGCCAAAATCACACATTGCAGACATTAATCCATGGACCATTTCCTCCACCTAAGATATAGTAACTCTCTATCTGTAGTTCTTTTGTCAAATACATATGAGAAAGGGCCAGAAAGTTCGAGTGAAGGGAAATGTGTAAAAAAGGAAAGCTAACAGTGTACTAGTGTAATTATGCTGGTGAAACTATTAAAATTTTGGGAACTTAGAGCAGTATGGAACAGAACAAATCACCAAAGAGCTTTTAAACAGCATTTTGGGATTTCTTTAGAACTCAGAGTGTATTTCTCTTAAGATTAAATATGCTTCAAAAATACCATTTTTTTTTTTTTTTTTTTTTTTTTGCGGTATGCGGGCCTCTCACTGTTGTGGCCTCTCCCGTTGTGGAGCACAGGCTCCGGACGCACAGGCTCAGCGGCCATGGCTCAAGGGCCCAGCCGCTCCGCGGCATGTGGGATCTTCCCGGACCGGGGCACGAACCCGTGTCCCCTGCATCGGCAGGCGGACTCTCAACCACTGCGCCACCAGGGAAGCCCAAAAATACCATTTTAGTAGATGAATTACAGGTTTGCTATAACCTATCAAACCACTGTTCTACAAAGACTATGTCTACCACAATTAATCTTGGCTATTTGACAGCATCCAAATTTTTCACACTTAAAATTATTTCTACAATAGGTCTTGGTCTGCATGTTGTATTATTTTAAAGCTAGATTTCTAGAAGGAAATGAAAAGGTCAAACTCAACAAAGTAATTTCTGGAAAAGTCAGACCAATTTGCATTTCAACAATTAGTAACTTTGCCAAAATATGATACTTTTATTTGTTTTAATCATTGCAAATTTGATAATAAAAATATCTTATTTTTGTTTATATTTCTTTTATTACTAGTAATATTTATGATTATTTTTAAAGTTATTGGCCATGTATATTTCATCTGTGACTTGTCAGCTCATGTCTTTTCTTATTTACTAAATTTGAATTTAAGAATATTTATGAAGTGAGGTAATCACTATGTATATTATGAAGATCAGCTTTACACTTCAACTAGATAGTGTTTCTGTGGCTTCATTTAGAAGACTGAATATATAATTTTGTGGTCTTACCTCCAACCATAAGTAATCATTACTCCATTGTCTCCTGATTTTTAGCCTCATAGTAAATATGTAAAAAGAGCTAATTTTTTTAAAAAATTACTTATTTATTTTTTTTATTTTTGGCTGCATTGGGTCTTTGTTGCTGTGCGGGGTTTCTCTAGTTGCAGCGAGTGGGGGCTACTCTTGGTTGTGGTGTGTGGGCTTCTCATTGCGGTGGCTTCTCTTGTTGCAGAGCATGGGCTCTAGGCACGCAGGCTTCAGTAGTTGTGGTACACGGGCTCTAGAGCGCAGGCTCAGTAGTTGTGGCACACGGGCTTAGTTGCTCCACGGCATGTGGGATCTTCCCAGACCAGGGCTCGAACCCGTGTCCCCTGCATTGGCAGGCAGATTCTTAACCACTGCGCCACCACGAAAGCCCAAAAGGAACTAATTTTTGTGCCCTTTTTAGGTAACCAAGTTTTTCCCCCTGCATGGATGTATGTACATTTAAAATTTTTTTATTTAACTGTTTAAATAATCCCAAAATATCTACAGCTATTATGTCTTTTCATTTTGCTTGGAATTTTTTCAATTCTTTCAATCTCCATGAAAGGATGCATCAGCTCTGGAAGGATGGCTTCAATTGACATATTGGGTTATTGCTTCTGTTTCAGCTTATTTCTCCTTCTGGATGATATGCTGGTTGTTACGTTGGATCTCCACCCTCTACCCTCCACATATATCATATTCTCTCTCATTTTTCCAAAAATTTGACAATGTTGTTTTTCTGCATACTGGGAACGCTTCTTTAATCAAATCTTCAAGACAGATTTAATTTTCTATGGTGTCAACTCTGTCCCTAAGTACCACCAGTATGGAATCTAGTTCTGTTAAGGCACTCTCTTCTTTGTAATATTTCTTCAGTTCACTAAGTTCCTTTTTCTCCTTAGCTTAATGTTTCTGGATTTTGTCCTATTGAATTTGGACTGAAACTTTTCCCATCCTTGTAGATTTTTGTTCCTTTCACTGCACATTTTGCATCTTCTAGAGAAGTTGATCACAAATACGGTTAACCTTCAGAATCACTGAAAACTTTTTAAAAATACACATTCCCAGATTCTGCTTTTAGATACTCTTTATTGAAAACATAAAAAGAATGAAAAAAATCTCCTCAGATGAATATGACGCTCAGCAAGGACAATCACAATAGAAGATGCCGGTATTTGACAACATGCTGTGTGTGATGTGGGTTTGTTTGTGTGTTTGCATGTAATATCTTCTTCTAGAAGCTAAGCAAGGAGAGAACCAAGGAAAACTAGGCTTAGTTGTATAAACTAATTAATAATAAGGTAGTGGGGTGTTAAGAATCTCAATTCTGCTCCAAGGTGTCAGTATTGAATATGGTATTCTTGAGTGTTTCTAGAAATTTGTTTTCTGTTAATCTTGGTTTTTCAAAGTTATGTATTGGTTATTTTCTCCTCTATCTTGTATATTTCATGGGGGAATCTGGAGTAGCTACTTCAGGGATTATGAAACCAGAACTGGGTAGATACTTTGAATGACTTCCACATTAGTAAATCAGAATTTTTATTTTCTGGGAGTTTAGAATACAGACTTTTGTGGGTTGTATTCAACACCAAAGTATTCTCCAACAAGAATATTCTTATTTTGTTTGATATTGTATCTTTAAAAATTGGTGTAATTTCTTACACAAATAACTGACCAGGGTTCCTTCTAAAGCCAGATCCCTAAGAATATATATGTGAATGTCAGTACCCCTACAATATGCCATTATTCTTACAGAATATGAATTACATTTTTGAATAATAATGATTTCAGCAAAGTCTATCACCTCTCGAGCAATTTACCTTCGAATTAGTAAATATCTTTATGTAAAATTCCTTTTGCACTGGGCTTATCAAGCAGTTCTCTTCAATTATCTTAAATGTAAACAACAGGGAAGATAGTCTATGTCTGACATAAAAATATTATTACCAAATGGATCCTAAAAGTCTAAAGTCTTTCAGCAGTATGAGAAAAAAAAAAGGATAAAAGTTATTTATCAGGGCTTCCCTGGTGGCGCAGTGGTTGCGCGTCCGCCTGCCGATGCAAAGTCTATCACCTCTCGAGCAATTTACCTTCGAATTAGTAAATATCTTTATGTAAAATTCCTTTTGCACTGGGCTTATCAAGCAGTTCTCTTCAATTATCTTAAATGTAAACAACAGGGAAGATAGTCTATGTCTGACATAAAAATATTATTACCAAATGGATCCTAAAAGTCTAAAGTCTTTCAGCAGTATGAGAAAAAAAAAAGGATAAAAGTTATTTATCAGTATGAGAAAATAAGCCCTGAGTATCGCTTCACCTAAAAGTTTCTTTTATTGAAAGGCACAAGAAGTTGTATAAGTCACTTTTCCAGAGATATTAAGAGAAAAAAAAAAAAAGAATTTCAGTAGGGAAAGATAGCCTGTATTTGTTTTAAATTTCACCATTTTCCTGAAGTTGAACATTTCCTTTTTGTTTGGAATATTTCTTAGATATATATGGAGCATGAGCAGATGTGCTCACGTAGTTGGAATGTCAACCCCAACTGATTTGGCCAGGAGACCCTGAGTTTCATGGTGTGGTTGATTAATTCAAGTAGTGGGGAAAACGTGTGTCCTGGAGTTGGGCGGGGAAGGGGGGGGAAGGAGTCCAGCTGGGTATGATGCTAGCTCATTCACAATACTCAAATTTCTATCTCTCCCCTGTGTAATGCATTCATGAATAGTTCCCATAAATATTGAAGTGATTCAAATCATGTGATGCACAGAAAATCAGAGATTGCAGAGGCCTATTATTTAATTTTGTTATTACTTAACTTTAAGCTCCACTTTCAAGCAAAGGGTAGACAGGCTGTGAAGCTGTCAAATATTTTTGTATTTATTGAGTAACTGCATGGGAAAATGATGTTAATTAAACACCTTTAAGATCAGCTTGGTGCTTTGTGACCACCTAGAGGGGTGGGATAGGGAGGGTAGGAGGGAGATGCAAGAGGGAGGAGATATGGGGATATATGTATATGTATAGCTGATTCACTTTGTTATAAAGCAGAAACTAACACACCATTGTAAAGCAATTGTACTCCAATAAAGATGTTAAAAAAAATAAATAAATAAGTATTTTGTAGATGTATGTATGTGCACGCATGTATGCGTATGCAATTGCATACCCAATTTCCTTAAGGTTTTTAAAATGTAAGAGCTATTCATCTTCACTTTCAAATCCCTGGCATATATCTTCTTAAGAAACAAAGATGTCCATCGTATCCAATAAACACCATCACCCCCAATCCATAGTTGGAATGATTACCTTGAACCATTTTTGTTGAACTCAGGAATTACATCCACCCAGATAACTGGTTGGGAAATGAATTAAAGGAATATTCCAGAGCAAAAGTTAGTTCAAGGTCACAAGGATTTATCAGAGTTGAAAATTATTACAATAAACAACACTGGTTATTCATTTGTTCATTCATTCATTCTTTCATTCAAAAAAATTCATTAAGTTATTACTATGTAAGTCAGAAACTCTAAAAGACTCAGAAGTCCACTGCACTAATTATTTTTGTGCAGTCTGCTTTTTCACTTTAGAAATTAAATAGCCAGAGAGTGACATCACAACATGACCAAGTAAGATATCCCTCACCCATATCACCCTCTCAACAACAATTAGGCATCCATCCACAGACAAAAGTGCCTTTGCAAGAGCTGTGGGATCCAGCAAAGGACCTGAAAGGAGTCTCACCCAGCTCTGCATCAGGTAATAGGCATACAGAGCCCAATCCCAGCTGCAGATGCTGCAGGGGCTCATGAACTGGCACCAGTCCCTCTCAGCTATATTCCTGGAGCCCCTGAGAACAATGTCTTAGATAATCACTCACAGATGAGAGAGCCTTTATTGAAGTCCAGGTTTCCAGTCGAAAAGTTACAGCACACAGTTGGAGCCAAAGAATACAAGTTTGGATGTACTGGAGAGGGTGAGAGAAAAAGTTTGACTTTACTCATGCCAGGCTTCCCCCAAGGTGGCACAGTTTAGTGCCAAGGGAGACCATCTTGCCCTGCGATTTCACCCAAGAAGGAGGATGAGCATGCGTGTGAATGCCCAGCTTCCCCAGCTGTGGGGGACACTACATTTCTCCCTTGTCACATCCAGATTATTGAGCTGCATGACTGGGATGTGAAAGAGGCTGGGAGAGTGGCAGATAGGAATTTCAAAGGTTGTTAAAGGGATGAGGATCCTACTAATGGCACTGTGAACTCCATCAAAAGTCCACTTGCAAGGCACTAGGGACACCCTGCCTGGCCCATAACTCTGAGTATCTCATCCACCCCCTACCCCACACTATGCACGCCTGGTGGTGATAAGAGTGAGTTTTGGAAAATGGCTAGTGAGCACACAAGGAAAGTAAACCTGAACCTGCAGGCCAGAAGACACCACAGACTTGAGCTTTAGCCTCACCCTGAAGAAAGCAAAAGAGAGGATGTCAGCACGCAGGTAGTGTGCTGTAGGATCAAAAGAAGGCAACAAGCTTGAGAGCTCTGCCAAAAGAGGGAGCAAGAAGCATGGGCAGGTATATCCACAGAAACTCCAAGAAAGCCTCAGAATCCCTAGCAGGGCTGAGGGAATGTACTTCTCTCCCATATTCAGATAGTAAAGACTAGAGGAGGTGACTGCCACTTCAAATGCAAAGACAGCAATAGACAACGTCAAGGAACATGAGAAATCCAGGAAACATGACGTCACTAAAGGGTCACAATAATCTCCAATCCCAACAATATGTACATCTGCAATTTACCCAATAAAAAATTCAAAACAGCTCTTTTAAAGAAGATCAATGATCCAAAAGAAAACACAGAAAGACAATTAAGTGAAATCTGGAAAATAATACATGAACAAAATGAGAAAACAAAGATATAGAAACCACTTAAAAAGAACCAAACAGAAATTCTGGAGTTGAAGAATACAATAAATGAAATGAAATGCAGTAGAGACTACCACAGCAGAATGCATCAAGCAGAAGAAAGAATCTGTGAAATTGAACTGTGAATTACACAAGACTTGTGAAATTATCCAGGAGAAGAAAGAAAAAAGATTAAAAAGTAAAGATGGAATAAGTGAACAATGGATTACCATCAAGAAAAACAATCTGCAAGTTATTGAAGTCCCAGAAGGAGAAGAGAGGGAGAAGGAGGCAGAAAGCTTATTCAAAGAAATAATGATGGAGAGATTGGTTCAAGATGGCAGAGTAGAAGGACGTGCTCTCACTCCCTACTGCGAGAGCACCGGAATCACAACTAACTGCTGAACAATCATCAACAGGAAGACACTGGAAGTCACCAAAAAAAGATACCCCACATCCAAAGACGAATGAGAAGCCACAATAAGACAGTAGGAGGGGCACAATCACAATAAAATCAAATCCTATAACTGCTGGGTGGGTGACTCACAAACTGGAGAACACTTATACCACAGAAGCCCACCCACTGGAGTGAAGGTTTTGAGCCACACGTCAGGATTCCCAACCTGGGGGTCTGGCAATGAGAGGAAGAATTCCTAGAGAATCAGACTTTGAAGGCTGGCGGGATTTGATTGCAGGACTTAGACAGGACTGGGGGAGAGACTGCACTCTTGGAGGGCACACGCAAAGTACTGTGTGCATCGGGACCCAGGGGAAGGAGCAGTGACCCCATAGGAGACTGAGCCACACCTACCTGCTAGTGTTGGAGGGTCTCCTGCAGAGGCAGGGGAGGGGTGGCTGTGGCTCACAGTGAGGACAAGGACACTGGCAGCAGAAGCTGTGGGAAGTACTCCTTGGCATGAGCACTCCCAGAGTCCGTCACTGGCCCTACCAAAGAGCCCAGGTAGGCTCCAGTGTTGGGTCGCCTCAGGCCAAACAACCAACAGGGAGGAAACCCAGCCCCACCCATCAGCAGACAAGCGTAAAAAGTTTTATTGAGCTCTCCCCACCAGAGCAACGGCCAGCTCTACCCACTACCAGTCTCTCCCATCAGGAAACTTTCACAAGCCTCTTAGAAAGCCTCATCCACCAGATGGCAGACAGCTAAAGCAAGAAGAACTACAATCCTGCAGCCTGTGGCACAAAAACCATATTCACAGAAAGATAGACAAGATGAAAAGGCAGAGGTCTATGTAACAGATGAAGATGAACAAGATAAAGCCCCAGAAAACCAACTAAATGAAGTGGAGATAGTTAACCTTCCAGAAAAAAGAATTCAGAATAATGATAGTGAAGATGATCCAGGACCTCGGAAATACAATGGAGGCAAAGATCGAGAAGATGCAAGGAATGTTTAACAAAGACCTAGAAGAATTAAAGAACAAACAAACAGAGATGAACAATACAATAACTGAAATGAAAAATACACTAGAAGGAATCAATAGAATCACTGAGGCAGAGAACGGGTAAGTGACTGGAAGACAGAATGATGGAATTCATTGCCATGGAACAGAATAAACAAAAAAGAATGAAAAGAAAGGAAGACAGCCTAAGACACCTCTGGGACAACATTAAACACTACAACATTTGCATTACAGGGGTCCCAGAAGGAGAAGACGGAGAGAAAGGACCTGAGAAAATATTTGAAGAGATTATAGTCAAAAACTTCCCTAACATGATAAAGGAAATAGCCACCCAAGTCCAGGAAGTGCAGAGGTCCCATACATGAAAAACCAAAGGAGAAACACGCTGAGACACATAGTAATCAAATTGGCAAAAATTAAAGAAAAAGAAAAATTACTCAAAGCAGCAAGGGAAAAACGACAAATAACATACAAGAGAACTTCCATAAGGTTAACAGCTGATTTCTCAGCAGAAACTCTACAAGCCAGAAGCGAGTGGCATGATATATTTATTTATTTATTTATTTTTAATTTTCGGTGCATGGGCCTCTCACTGTTGTGGCCACTCCCGTTGCGGAGCACAGGCTCCGGACGCGCAGGCTCAGCGGCCATGGCTCACGGGCCCAGCCACTCCGCGGCATGTGAGATCTTCCCGGACCAGGGCACGAACCTGTGTCCCCTGCATCAGCAGGCGGACTCTCAACCACTGCACCACCAGGGAAGCCCGCATGATATATTTAAAGTGATGAAAGGCAAGAACCTACAACCAAGATTACTCTACCTGGCAAGGATCTCATTCAGATTTGATGCAGAAATCAAAGCTTTACAGACAAGCAAAAGCTAAGTGAATTCAGCACCTACAAACCAGCTCTACAACGAATGCTAAAGGAACTTCTCTAAGTGGGAAACACAAGAGAAGAAAAGGACCTACAAAAACAAACCCAAAACAATTAAGGAAATGGTCATAGGAACATCCATATCGATAATTACCTTAAACATGAATGGATTAAATGCTCCAACCAAAAGACACAGGCTCTCTGAATGGATACAAAACCAAGACCCATACATACGCTGTCTACAAGAGACCCACTTCAGACCTAAGGACACATACAGACTGAAAGTGAGGGGATGGAAAAAGATATTCCATGCAAATAGAAATCAAAAGAAAGCTGGAGTAGCAATACTCATATCAGA
>NC_041231.1:58695654-58722525 GCF_002837175.3 Physeter macrocephalus
GAAATCAATTACAGGGGAAAAAAAGTAAAAAACACAAACACATGGAGGCTAAACAATACCAATAAAATAATATTAAAATAATATTAAATAAAATATATTAAATATAAAATAAAAATAACCAAGTGATCACTGAAGAAATCAAAGAGGAAATAAACAAATACCTAGAGACAAATGACAATGAAAACACAATGACCCAAAACCTATTGGATGCCGGAAAAGCAGTTCTAAGAGGGAAGTTTATATACAAGCCTACCTCAAGAAACAACAAACATCTCAAATAAACAACCTAACCTTACACCTAAAGCAATCCAATTTGGAAAAGAAGAAGTAAAGCTGTCAATGTTTGCAGATGACATGATACTATGCATAGAGTATCCTAAAGATGCAACCAGAATACAACTAGCGCTAATCAATGAAATTGGTAAAGTGGCAGGATGCAAAATTAATGCACAGAAATCTCTTGTGTTCCTATATACTAATGATGAAAAGTCTGAAAGAGAATTAAGGAAACACTCCCATTAACTATTTCAACATAAAGAATAAAATACCTAGGAATAAACCTACCTAAGGAGACAAAAGACTTGTATGCAGAAAACTATGACACTGATGAAAGAAATTAAAGATGATACAAACAGATGGAGAGATATACCATGTTCTTGGATTGGAAGAATCAACATTTTGAAAATGAATATACTACCCAAAGCAATCTACAGACTGAATGCAATCCCTATCAAACTACCACTGGCATTTTTCACAGAACTAGAACAGAAAATTTCACAATTTGTATTTGTCTTTTGAAACACAAAAGACCCCAAATAGCCAAAGCATATAGCAATACAATCCTACCTCAAGAAACAAGAAACATCTCAAATAAACCATCTAACCTTACACCTAAAGGAACTAGAGAAAGAAGAAGAAACAAAACACAAAGTTAGTAGAAGGAAGGAAATAATAAAGATCAGGGCAGAAATAAATGAAATAGAAACAAAGAAAACAATAGCAAAGATCAATAAAACTAAAAGCTGGTTCTTTGAGAAGATAAAGATAAACCATTAGCCAGACTCATCAAGAAAAAGAGGGAGAGGACTCAAATCAATAAAATTAGAAATGAAAAAAGAGAATTTACAACAGACACCACAGAAATAGAAAGCATCCTAAGACACTACTACAAGCAACTCTATGCCAATAAAATGGACGACCTGGAAGAAATGGACAAATTCTTAGAATGGTATAACCTTCCAAGGCTGAACCAGGAAAAAATAGAATATATGAACAGACCAATCACAAGTAATGAAATTGAAACTGTGATTTAAAATCTTTCAACAAACAAAAGCCCAGGACCAGATGGCTTCACAGGTGAATTCTATCAAACATTTAGAGAAGAGTTAACACCATCTTTCTCAAACTCTTCCAAAAAATTGCAGAGGAAGGAACACTCCCAAACTCATTCTATGAGGCCACCATCACCCTGATACCAAAACCAGACAAAGATTCTACAAACACAGAAAATTACAGACCAATATCACACATGAATATAAATGTAAAAATCCTCAACAAAATACTAGCAAACAGAATTCAACAACACATTAAAAGGATCATACATCATGATCAAGTGGGATTTATCCCGGGGATGCAAGGATTCTTCAATATACACAAATCCATCAATGTGATACACCATATTAACAAATTGAAGAAGAAAAACCATATGATCATCTCAATTGATGCAGAAAAAGCTTTGGACAAAATTCAACACCATTTATGATAAAGACTCTGCAGAAAGTGGACATAGAGGGAACATACCTCAACATAATAAAGGCCATATATGACAAACCCACAGCAAACATCATTCTCAATGGCGAAAAACTGAAAGCATTTCCTCTAAGATCACGAACAAGACAAGGATGTCCACTCTCACCACTATTATTCAACATAGTTTTGGATTTCCTAGCCACAGCAATGAGAGAAGAAAAAGAATAAAAGGAATTCAAATTGGAAAAGAAGAAGCAAAACCGTTACTGTGTGCAGATGACATGATACTATACATAGAGAATCGTAAAGATGCCACCAGAAAACTACTAGAACTAATCAAGGAATTCGGTAAAGTTGCAGGATACAAAATTAATGAACAGAAATCTCTTTCATTCCTATACAGTAATGATGAAAAATCTGAAAGAGAAATTAAGGAAACGCTCCCATTTACCAATGCAACAAAAAGAATAAAATACCTAGGAATAAAAGTACCTAGGGAGAAAAAAGACCTGTAGGCAGGTAACTATAAGACCCTGAAGAAAGAAATTAAAGATGATACAAACAGATGGAGAGATATACCATGTTCCTGGATTGGAAGAATCAACATTTTGAAAATGACTCTACTACCCAAAGCAATCTACAGAACAAAAACAGAAATATACATCCCTGAAACAGGATAGAAAGCCCAGAGATAAACCCACGCACATATGGTCACCTTATTTTTGATAAAGGAGGCAAGATTATATAATGGAGAAAAGACAGTCTCTTCAATAAGTGGTGCTGGGAAAAGTGGACAACTACATTTAAAAGAATGAAATTAGAACACACCCTAACATCATACACACAAATAAACTCAAAATGGGTTAGAGACCTAAATGTAAGACCGGACACTATAAAACTCTTAGAGGAAAACATAGGAAGAACACTCTATGACATAGATCACAGCAAGATCTTTTTTGATCCACCTCCTAGAGTAAAGGAAATGAAAACAAAAATAAACAAATGGGACCTAATGAAACTTCAACGCTTTTGCACAGCAAAGGAAACTACAAACTAAACGAAAAGACAACCCTCAGAATGGGAGAAATATTTGCAAACAAATCAACGGACAAAGGGTTAATCCCCAAAATATATAAACAGCTCATGCAGCTCAATATTAAAAAAACAAACAACCCAAAAATGGGCAGAAGACCTAAACAGACATTTCTGCAAAGAAGACATACAGATGGCCAAGAAGCACATGAAAAGCTGCTCAACATCACTAATTATTAGAGAAATGCAAATCAAAACTACAATGAGGTATCACCTCACACCAGTTAGAATGGGCATCATCAGAAAATCTACAAACAACAAATGCTGGAGAGGATGTGGAGAAAAGGGAACCCTCTTGCACTCTTGGTGGGAATGTAAATTGATACAGCCACCATGGAGAACATTATGGATGTTCATTAAAAAACTAAAAATAGAATTAGCATATGACCCAGCAATCCCATAATTCAAAAAGACACATGCACCCCAATGTTCATTACAGCACTATTTACAATAGCCAGGACATGGAAGCAACCTAAATGCCCACTGACAGACGAATGGTTAAAGATGTGGTACATATATATAATGGAATATTACTCAGCCATAAAAAGGAACAAAATTGAGTCATTTGTAGAGACGTGGATGGATCTAGAGACTGACATACAGAGTGAAGTAAGTCAGAAAGAGAAAAACAAATATCGTATATTAACACAAATATGTGGAACCTAGAAAAATGGTACAGACGAAATGGTTTGCAGGGCAGAAACTGAGACACAGATGTAGAAAACAAACGTATGGACACCAAAGGGGGAAAGTGGCAGGGGTGGTGGTGGGGTGATGAATTGGGAGTTTGGGATTGACGTATATACACTAATATGCATAAAATGGATAACTAATAAGAACCTGCTGTATAAAAAAATAAATAAAATAAAATTCAAAAAAAAAAAAGAAAGAATGATGGAGACCTCCCCAAATCTGAGGAAAGATTTGGATACTCAATTTCATGAAGCTCACAGGTCACCAAACAAAATTACTTAAAAGATCTTCTCTAAGACCATTAAAATGAAACTGTCAAAAATCAAAGACAAAGAGAATCTTAAGAGCAGAAAGAAAAAAGAATCCTGTAATTTACAGGGTAACCCTGATAAGGCTATCGGCAAATTTCTCAGTAAGAATCTTATAGGACAGGAGAGAGAAGGAAAATATATTCAAAGTAGTAAAAGAAATAAAAACCTGCCAGTCAAGAATACTCTACACTGGCAAAGTTGTCTTTTGGAAATGAAAGAGAGATAAATATTTCCTCACAAAATAAAGCTGAGGGAGTTCATCACTACTAGACTTGTCTTTCAATAAATGCACAAAGGGGTTCTTCAAGCTGAAATGAAAGTAGCATGAAAACATATGAATATATACACTGCACTGGTAAAAGCAAGCATATAGTCAAATTTAGAATAATACTATAATATGGTAGTGTGTTAACCACTTCACTCTAGAATAAAAGTTAAAGAACAAAGGTATTAAAAAATCTATATCTATAGTAATTTGTTAACAAATACACCATATAAAAAGAGGTAAATTGTGACACCAAAAATATAAAAGGAAGGGAGAAAAAGTTTTTGTGTGTGAGTGAGGTTAAGTTGTTATCAGGATAAAGCAGACTATCATAAGATATTTTATGTAAGCTTCAAAGCAAAGCAAAACCTACAGTAGATATATAAAAGATAAAGAAAAGGGAATCAAAACATACCACTACAGGTAATCATCAATTCACAAAGGAAGGCAACAAGAGAAGAAGAAAGGAACAAGGGCACTACAAAACAGCTAGAACAATTAATAAGATGACAGTAAGTCCTTACGTATCAATAATTACTATAAATGTACGTGGTTTAAATTCTCTAATCAAAGGGCACAGAGTGGCTGGATGGATTAAAAGACCTAGCTAACTGCTGCCTACAAGAGATTCATTTCAATTTTAAGGACACACATACTCTCAAAGTGCAGGGATGGAAAAATGTATCTGATGCAAGTGAAATCAAAAGAGAACAGGAAAACCTATACTTATGCCAGACAAAGTAAACTTTAAGTCAAAAATAGTAACAGGAGACAAAGAAGGTCATTGTATAATGATAAGTAGGGGTCAATTCATCAAGGATATGTAACAATCATGAATATATATGCATTGACATCAAAGCACCAACATTATATTAAGCAAATCCTAATTTCTGAAGGGAGAAATAGGTACAATACCATAATAGTAGGGGACTATATTATCCCACTTTCAACAACAAATAGATCATCCAGGCAGAAAATCAATAAGGAAACACTGACTTAAAGTATACCTTAGTCCAAATGGACCTAACAGACAAATATAGAACAAATACATTCCATCTGACAGTAGCAGAACACACATTCTTCTCGAGCACACAAGAAACATTCTCTAGGATACGTCAGATAAATAAATAAATCTAAGCAAATTTAAGAAAACTGAAATCATACCAAGTATATTTTTCAACTACAGTGTTATGAAACTAGAAGTCAGTAATGGAAGGAAAACTGAAAAATTCACAAATATGTGGAAATTAAACAACATACTCCTGAAAAAATCAATGGGTCAAAGAAGAAATCAAAAGTAGAATAAAAAAATGTATCTTGAAAAAAACCAGAAGAGAAACACAGCATGCCAAAACTCAATGGATGCAAAAAAGCAGTTCTAAGAGAAGTTTATAGCAATAATAACAAAATACACATCCTTTCATGGCAAACTCTAAACAAATTAGGTATAGGAGGAACATACTTCAACATAATAAAGGTCATATATGACAAGCCCACTGCTAACATCATACTCAATGATAAAGGTTCAAAGTTTTTCCTTTAAGATCAGGAAAAAGACACAGGTGGGTGCACACACCACTATTGTTGAACACAGTGCTGGAAGTCCTAGACAGAGCAATTAGGCAAGAAAAAGAAAAGGCATCCAAATTGGAAAGGAACGAGTAAAACTGTCTTTGTTTGCAGATGATACGATGTTATATATAGAAATCCCTAAGACTCCACTAAAAAACCGTCTGAACTAATAAATGACTTCAGTAAAGTTGCAGGATACAAAATCAACATACAGAAATCAGTTGTTTTTCTATATACTAACAACAAAATAGCTAAAAAATAAGGAAAACAATCCCATTCACATTAGCATCAAAAAGAATGCAATATTTAGGAATAAATAAAATGTATCAATTGACTTTTCCACCCAGTCACAGGAAGCAACATCTTCCATGGTTACTAAAATTTCCCTTGAACAATGCCTCTCTCCTTCGTACATGAAAGCCTTTGAGAAATTTCCTTGTTTGGCTGGTTTACCAGCAGGCCCCACCAATGTAGTGACCCCTGGACACCAAATAGCCTTCTTACTCTCATATACCTGGAAATGATAAAAGCCAAGCAATAAAACCAGAGTAAAAGCAATATTAATATTGTCATAGGCCGAAAGAGTCTGGCTGAGGAAGCCTGGTATGTGCCTCTACATTCAGAAGAGTAGCTTTGATAGACAACATCATGAGGCTAGTGGTTGAACTTCAGAAAAAAAGTCTAGAATATTCTATGGAATAGGTCCTTCCTTCATTAGCTAAAATTCTCCTACTGGAATATAACTGTTAGGACTCCAGAGAGGTGATGCATTTTTAAAAATTAATTGTATGCATACCCATATTTGAAATTACAGAATTTATTTTCCTATATTCATTGATTTTTTAATGATCTCTTCTGATCTCAAAATAAATGATTTTTCCCCCAAAAGAACTATTATTAAGGTCATTGATTTATAAAAAAGAATTCCTTTCCTCTGGTACCAATCTGGTTCGCTACAATGGTTGACATGGTATTATTTTATTATCCTAATGGTTGACACAATATCTTTATATTATTCCCGATGATCTGAAATCCTCTTGGATACTTGGTCTCTTTCGTGATCACTTAACTTTGATTTCTTCTACATATACCACAGTGGGGTGAACCACCGTTAGTGACTGGAATGGCGGTCTTTGTTGTAGACCTGATAAAGCCTTATCTAAAGGCCCTGAGGAGGGGGTGACTCCTTCCCTGTGGGGGCAAAGAGATGTATTCTGTTTTCTCATGCTTGGAATTGACAGAAGGCAAATAAGAAAGAGGCCTGCTAAGCTTGAGGTTACTCAAGGCTTGGCTGGTGATAACTGGTGACTGTAGAGCCATTCCAGAGCCTCCAAATTTACATCCAGAAAAACTCAGTTTCTAAAACTATGCAGCCCTCCAGGGAGGCCACCATGAGACCCTGGGGAATAGTGGGCAAGGAAGACCCATCTGGATGGCAGACCTGGGTGATGCAACTTGTTAACCAAGGAACATCCTACACTGACAAACCAAGAATTCTACTCCTGTCCAGCAGAATTTGATATGTATCAGTATCAGTGATTTCTGTTTGTTTTCCATTCTCTCTATTCCCAAGTGGTGGTTTTCCCTTGGATTCATGCTTCCTGTTGTTTCTCTGTTGTTCTATATTGTGGGAGTACAGACAGATAACTTGTTTTTTAAAGCTATGAGTTGCTAAGCCAAGAGGAGCAGCTGAGTTTGGGTCTGTTGGAGATGATGTCATCCCCAGATGTGATTACAGGGTGAGGCTTTGAGGTGGGCTCCCTTCAGGAAAGAATGAATGCATGTCACCCAAAATGTATAAATGGGAAGAACGGGTTTGTGTATGTTGGAGAGCCAGGGAGATAAATGACTCTTAATTTTCTCTACTCTAGGCCAAGAAGCTAAAATGCTCATCATCCTAGAATCTCTTGCAGCTAAGGGGGAAACCATATGACTCAGTTTTGGCCATTGAGATGTAAACATAAGTTCCTGAGCTAGGATTCTGGAAAAGCTTTTAAAACTTCAGAATCAGCCTTATGATCCTTCAGCCTTTTGCCCTTTTCTTTTTCCTGGCTTAAATGTGGATATAATAAGTGGCACTTCAGAAAAGAACAGGTAAATGTATGGATGAAAGCCACATATAAAGAGTCACAGAGCAGCCTTGACCCTTGATGGCACCCAAAACATTTGCCCTTCATTGCTTATCTACAGCTTTCTTATTAAGGAGTAAAATAAACACCTACAAGGTAAGCTATCGTTAGTTGGTTTTTCTCAGCTCTTTTCCCTTTACGCTTGAGACATATTCCTTAGCAAATGACTATCTTTTAAATCCCCTAAAATTGGCAAGAGTAGCAACAACCAATACTTTTAATCCAGAGCTGTAGCAATCCCAGGAGATAAATCATATGCTGAAAATCCAGAATAAGAGAGAAGTTTTATTCAGTGTTGATTCTCCAACACCTAGCACAGTGCCTGGCACTTAGCAAGCAATAAAAATGCTTGTTGATTGATCCTATTGATTATATTTCTCAGAAAACTTTTTAAATAAAGTAACACTTAAAGCATACATCAGGATTTACAGAAAGTTCAGTAACAAATTTGAATTTAATGCATAACAATATTTATTGAATAATTAACATGTATTAAACTGTAACCTAAACACTATACTAAATTCTTTGTGTTTATTTTTAGTTAATTTCACAGCAGTCCTATAAACTAAGTATTATTATTGGAGAATTTCAGAGGTATTTAAATAAGTTAGACAAGGTCACACAGCCAGGTAGTATGAGAGCCAGGATTCAAGGCCAAGTATATCTCCCTCCAAACCTATGCTCTTAATCGCTATGTATTAATAAAATATTTTAAATCTGCTCTCCCAAAAGAAACATCCTTTGATCCCTAAAAACCCTTTCTGGCAGAACAGCAAGTACATAGAAAATGTCAGTCTGTGTTAATGGTTATACATTATTAATTAATTACCACTTACTGGATGATTTATTAATTCCTCCTGGTTGACAAATCAGTTGAATTTTTCATATGCACACATTGGAGAAAGTTAGCTAAATAAAGTGATTCACTTGGAGCGTTTCATGTTTGCTCCAGGTTGCTATTGGGAACCTCGGTTATTTGTGGCATTTTTGCTCAAAAATCCTGGAGTCATTAAAATCTGGCCCCACAGACTGCATAGCAGGATATTGATAAGAACAAGGATGCAGGCGGCAATTCAGTAGATACTTAAACAGCAAAAAATATAGTGCAAGTTTCCCACACCTTGCAGACTGCAGGTTTATATGATAATAAACAATTATCACCAGGACAAAGGGGAAAAGGCCATGAAATCCAATAGCGCAGTGAGAAATCTACTAATACAGGTGGTCAAGCTTGTTCCATTTCATTGTCAAAGGGAGGCTATTTATTTGCTTCTGAGTAGTTCAATTACAGAGTCATTTACTGCTGAAAGTTTTCCAGTGGGCAGATGTGGATCTACAGCTCTGGGCTTTACATTCAAAATCAGTGAGGAAAAAGGGAATAAGAATCTCCTCCACAGACAGCATAATTGATAAGGTAGAGAGATCTGTAAGCAACTCCAGAAATAAAATAAGTGCCTTTAAGCATCCCAGTTGGAATCTCCTTACTGTGTATAGTGGGCATGGGCAAGGGTCAAGATGCTGACTATAATTAATGATTTTTTAGAAGCTCTTTAAAATAGTTTCCCTTTGATAGTTTTGTCTAGATGAGATGTCAGTGGTTGGTGTGTGTGTGTATGTGAAAAATAAAGAGAAAGAGAGAGAGATTCCTTGTGTACCAAAATGCTCAGAAACAGAGGGAAAATATTCACGATGGATCCTCAGTAGTTATAAAATCAAAGACAACTTTCTTTTCCTCTTGTGCAAGATAAAAGTGGTTTTTATGCAACAAATAACACTGTGTGTGTGTGTGTGTGTGTGTGTGTGTGTGTGTGTGTGTGTGTGTGTGTGTTCTGAGGACATTTGAAACAGTGGAGATTATACAGACTGTAATCATTATTTCTAAACTGCCACAATCTAGCAATTTCCAAAATTTGGCAGTGTATCCATAGACTAGATCAAAGATATGTCAATAACAAGGGTTTTTCTTGAGCATGTTTTTCATCATTTTCTTGTCAATAGGTTCTGCTTTTCAGTTGAAATTCAATTTATATTTTGCATACACCTAACCACTGTAATGTTATCACTTGTTTGTTGGGCATAAGAAGCCACTACGTAAGTGGCCAAGTAACTTGACTCTTGTCAAGAAACCTTTAAACCAAGACATGTATGTAATTCCCTTATTAATTACAAAGATTAACTTCATCAATCTTAGTTCATGACCAAATTCAAAACTTCCAGGCACAATCATGATGAGAAATACACAGCTGAAAGATTTCAAATTCTAATTTATCCCACCTTGAAAAACAATCAAGGAGTCATAAAGGGCAATGAGTCCACCAAAGTAATCTCTACGGGAAGTGACCCACAACAAAAGGTTAACAGATAGGGGAGGTATCAGCTTGCTAGAAGATAACTGAAGATGAAGAAAACCAAATATACCACCTCTAGTTATTGGATGCTGAAATTGGAAAATGTCATCAGAGAATTTTAGCAATGATAATAAAATCCAAATGACCAAAAATTTGACAACTTAGTCAATATAACTCAGCTCTCTGTGGGAATAGTTAAGAGTAAGTGTATACATAAATATGGCATAAAAACATTAGATCAGGATTTCAAGATCTATTGGCTTTTCTACCTAACTTTTGAGAATCCAAAGATCAACACATTCACTGGTAGTAATCAGAAAACTTAAGTTGCATGTGAATAATTAATGGTCCAAAATGACCATTATTTTAAAACAAATAGGTACCAAGCATCACTATGTTATAACTAATTTTTTAAACTTTTTATTTGGAAATAATCGTAGATTTACAGGACGACAGTATAGAGAGGTCCCCTGTACCCTCCACCCAGTTTCCTCAAAGGTTATATCTTACATAATTTTAGTACAATATCAAAACCAGGAAGTTGACATTGTGTGCACAATATGTGTGCATGTCACTTTATCATATGTGTAGATTCTTGTAATTAGCACTGCAATCAGAATACAAAACTATTATAAATGATTTTATTTGTTTTCTTGAATATAAAAATGCATTATAATTTCAGGTAGAAAGTTCCACACTACTTGTTTTACAAAACAATCAAGGCATATTGAAAATTATTAATATTTAGGAAATTATTATCTAAGAAAACTCTATTTATAAAGGCCAAAGTGAAATTCTAGCAATACAGACAACATACATTTGTGTTAAACTTATTTCCCTGCACAGATTAGACCACCCCATCATTCAGCGATTGGCTCTCCGCAGCATGAGAGTGAGTGAGTTTTCAACAAGTAGTTTATCAAAGACATCTTACTGAGAACTGTACTCCTCCAAAACTGTTTACTGGTGAAAGCCCCAGATACACACGTGCGCATACACACACCGCTCTGGTCTGGGGTAAAACAGAGAACTTCATAAGTGCCTTTCAATCACTAATGAGGTTACCATAATAAAGGAGAACATTAATAAATATACACAAAGAATTAATGAAATAAACTAGCCAGATTCTTCCAAGCCAAGTCTATCATGGGGTTTCTTACTTTTCCTAACAAGTAAACATAATCCAAACTGTGGCAAACTCCAATTCGATTCAGCTCATGGCAGTGGAAAAATATAAGATCACAAACGAAAAAAAAGATCAGAATCAAAACACCATTCTTACCTTGGCCATTTGTGCCTGCACGCCATTTGCCTTGAGAGACGCTACCGCTTTCTGTGCAGCTGCCGGACTGTCAAAATCTACAAAACCATACCCTGTGAAAACACAAAGACCCTGGTTAGTACTCACAAATAGCTGCATCTCTGTCACACCAACAGAATGTGTGTTTGTCGTCAAACTTGCACTCATGACCCTGCTTGAACCATAGACCTCAATCTATGGCCCTTAACATGTCAGGAAAGATACCACAATATCATTCAACATAAAATAGTAACTTGCTTATTTTCTAGAGGTTGCTTTTGAGATTGGCTATGTAATCAGCAAGCTGATTTAGACTAATTTGGTGAGTAAGGTAATATATTATTTAACCATGTTCTTTCTTCAGTGGATTTGCTGCAAGAATGAGGAACACAAAATGCTGAAAAATACAGAAAAGTTTATCTCGAAAGTTAATTTTCTAAACCTCAAAAAAACGGATGGTAATAAAAGCCATGACAGAACCAGCATGAAGTTAGTACAAGCAACCTCAACAGTTTCTGGTATTCAGTAGGCATTCAATAAATGCATGTTGATTACATGAATGAATGAAGGTTGTGAATGAGTCCAGGGAGGTTTGAAACTAGTTGCAGTTGATTTCCAAGCTTGTGTTAAGTCATTACAGACCTCGTCTCTCTCAAACATAACATCCTAAATAAACGATTTGACTGTTAAGGAACCTGTGATAAAGAGTGAGTAAATAGATAAATATTCAAGCGTCTTTTAAAAATAAGAAACAAAGACCCATGTCACTTATTTGTTACTTAAGTATAATCTGAAAAGGGTACAAGAGTTGCTTATACTGTTCTCTGATTGTGTGCCTGTGTGTGTGTGTGTGCCTGTGTGCCTGTGTGCGTGTGTGTGTGTGTACACAGTGAGGCCAAAGAAAGAGCCAGTAAAACAGAATAAATGAAAAGGGGATTTTGCATACCCATAAAATAGCTGATATTAGTTCAGGGCTTAGCCTAACAGTAATTTCAGCTGCCAAGAATATTTCAAAATAAAAATGCTCAAGAATGAGTGTTTGGCACTCAGTGCCCACCATACATATCCTGCTCCTCTCCTCAGCTGTCAGGCAGGGATTTGCTCTGCATTCCAATATTTTTCTCATTTAGAAGTTTTGAGGGGAACTGCTAAGGCAAACCTACTAACCATGCACTGTGACCATGCCCCCCCCCCCACTAAAATAACCAAAGAGTGAAAGGGAATTCAATTACCAAGTTGTTTCTTGTAATTAACTTCCCAGCGTGTTAACCTAAAATGAACTTGTTACACATCAGTGTACCATCAAATGCTCTTGAAAAGCTGGGCAGAGAAGCTGGCAAGTTTGTATTTCGAATCCAAAAGGAAGCCTGCTCGGTCAGTATTGCTAATTCCTTTCTTCCCACAAAATTCAAACTATGTGACTAATATGAGTATTACCACCCACTAAGATGAGTAAGATGAGGGAAAAAGCAGAAAGAAAAAGAGGAAAAGGAACAAAATAAATCAAGAAGTAGAGTTAGAGGGAGAGGAAGATGAAACTAAAATGCAGACTTTATCTCCTATGTTCCAGCAACTGCCCTGAGTGGGTGATGTGTTGACACCTGATGAAATGATAATAATGCATGTACTACTGTCCTCATGCCTGTTCACGTATATACATAGAGAAACTGAAGCTTAAGCCAGGTGACAAGACTGGTCCCAAATCACGAGCTGCTTAATCAGTAGAGCCAGGATGTGAAGCAAAGTCCACACAGGCCCTTTCCAAATATACTGTACTATGAACTGCTTTATAATCTTACTTTGCAAACTATTTCTAGGAGCCCCTGAAACCCACCAGAGAGAGGACACAATTCTTGAAAATCCCTTAGACTCTGAGGTTAGCACATGAAATAAAACAATCCCATAAAAGAATTCAACCCAGCTCATTCAGTCAGCACACTTATTCATGGAGTGGTTGAGTTCTCAGCAGAACGGGCTACATGAGGTTTGACAAGGCACCCCTCCCACCTCATGCTTTGGTCAGTCTTCCTCATCTGTTTGCAGGCTCATTCTTTCGTTCAATAAGGAAATTCTATGTCAGGCATTTTGCCAGGTACAGGGTATAGAGTAGTGAAAACAAAAAAAAAACCCACCTCATGCTTTGGTCAGTCTTCCTCATCTGTTTGCAGGCTCATTCTTTCGTTCAATAAGGAAATTCTATGTCAGGCATTTTGCCAGGTACAGGGTATAGAGTAGTGAAAACAAAAAAAAAACCCAGTTCCCACCCTTACGCAGCTTATAGTTGAGTTGGGAGATGGACATAAAACAAATAACCATACAAATGAATCTATAATTACAAATTGGTATGCCTTCCCTGAAAGTAAATGAGATCATATACCACAGAATCTGATGATTGATTGTTCATTATTGAAAGTTTTAAGGAAGCAGTGGCATGGGATGACCTGCGTTTCTTAAAATATCACTCTAGCTGGCTTGTCTTAAAGATGGTATTGGTTTTGGGGGAGGCAGGTAGCAAGAGTGGAATCAGGGAGATAACTTAGGGGCTATTACAGCAATCTGGACAAATGACAGCTGGCCATGAAATGGACAGGATGCAATGGATGGTCTGAGTTACATTCTGGAGGCAGAATTAACAGGACCCAGTGATGGATGGACTGGGTGGGAGTACGGGAGATACAGGCAACAAGGATTACTACTGCTTTTTCAGCATAAGCCAATGGGTGGGTGGAGATGTGATCTATAGAAATGGGGAGCTGGGAGGAGGAACCAACAGGGGAGAGGGAAAATTAAAATATTTGTTTGAGGCATGGTGAGCCACAAATGCCTGTGAGACATCTAAGTAAAAATGTCAAATAGCAGCTGGATATATTAGGCTGGTGCTCAGAAAAGGGAATAAGATTGGAAATATAAACTAGGAGATCAACAGCATAAAGATATGATTTACAGAAACAGAAAAAGACAAAAGTGCCTGGTGTAAGTAGAAACAAAGAGCCTAGGTTTGGAGCCTGAACTTCACCACTGAAGTGTCAGATAGGAAAATGAGATTGCAAAGGAGGCTGAAGGAGAATCAGAGGGAAAGAAGGAAATACAAATGGAATAAGATGTCTCATGGCCAAGGTAAGAAAGTATCCCAAGCAGGAGAGAGAGACTGACGGTGTCAAATGCCACTGAGAGTGAGAGCAAGATGGGAGCTTGAGAGACCCAATGTTTTAGGAGCATGGACTTCTTTATTTAACTAGAGTTGATTTACAATATTGTGTTAGTTTCAGGTGTACAGCTTCAGATTCTTTTCCATTATAGGCCATTACAAGACACTGTAATGCATAGTTCCCTGTGCTATAGATAGGTCTTTGTTGTTTATTTTATATACAGTAGTGTATATCATGGACTTCTTTTCATGCTTGGCTACAGGTCAGTGGAGGCGACTGAAGTCTGCTTGAGTAGTTGAAGAGCAAGACTAAGACAGGGAGGTAAAGAGTGCTTACAGTCTTCTTTGCCATTATGCTGCTGGGAAGGAGAATTAATAGCCAGCTTTAGCTCGAGGGGGATATGAGGTCAAAGGAGCTATTTGTGTTTGTTGGTTGTAAGATAGGAGATGCTATGGTTTTCAACCTTAGCTGCATGCTAGATGCACTTTGGGAGCTAAAAAAATGACCAATGCTCATTTCTCACCCCCAGGAAAATGAAATCAGTCTCTTTGGGAATGTGGCCAAGGTGTTTGCACACACACGTGTGTGTCTATTCCCTGGCTCGTTTCAGTGTGAAGCCAGGGTACAGTACTGCTGAATATTCATTCAAGTTATTCAACAAATATTTATTTGCTGCCCCTACTATGAGATAGATACTGTTCTTGGCACTTTTGAATGTTGATAAGAAAGATCAAGCAGAAGTCAAGAGATTAAAGCTTCAGGAAGATAAGGGGATAATTTATAGGGCAATGTTCCTGAGAAGGTAGAAGTGTGAGGGGTTCTAGAGGCATTTTGCCAGGTACAGGGTATAGAGTAGTGAAAACAAAAAAAAAAACCCAGTTCCCACCCTTACGCAGCTTATAGTTGAGTTGGGAGATGGACATAAAACAAATAACCATACAAATGAATCTATAATTACAAATTGGTATGCCTTCCCTGAAAGTAAATGAGATCATATACCACAGAATCTGATGATTGATTGTTCATTATTGAAAGTTTTAAGGAAGCAGTGGCATGGGATGACCTGCGTTTCTTAAAATATCACTCTAGCTGGCTTGTCTTGAAGATGGTATTGGTTTTGGGGGAGGCAGGTAGCAAGAGTGGAATCAGGGAGATAACTTAGGGGCTATTACAGCAATCTGGACAAATGACAGCTGGCCATGAAATGGACAGGATGCAATGGATGGTCTGAGTTACATTCTGGAGGCAGAATTAACAGGACCCAGTGATGGATGGACTGGGTGGGAGTACGGGAGATACAGGCAACAAGGATTACTACTGCTTTTTCAGCATAAGCCAATGGGTGGGTGGAGATGTGATCTATAGAAATGGGGAGCTGGGAGGAGGAACCAACAGGGGAGAGGGAAAATTAAAATATTTGTTTGAGGCATGGTGAGCCACAAATGCCTGTGAGACATCTAAGTAAAAATGTCAAATAGCAGCTGGATATATTAGGCTGGTGCTCAGAAAAGGGAATAAGATTGGAAATATAAACTAGGAGATCAACAGCATAAAGATATGATTTACAGAAACAGAAAAAGACAAAAGTGCCTGGTGTAAGTAGAAACAAAGAGCCTAGGTTTGGAGCCTGAACTTCACCACTGAAGTGTCAGATAGGAAAATGAGATTGCAAAGGAGGCTGAAGGAGAATCAGAGGGAAAGAAGGAAATACAAATGGAATAAGATGTCTCATGGCCAAGGTAAGAAAGTATCCCAAGCAGGAGAGAGAGACTGACGGTGTCAAATGCCACTGAGAGTGAGAGCAAGATGGGAGCTTGAGAGACCCAATGTTTTAGGAGCATGGACTTCTTTATTTAACTAGAGTTGATTTACAATATTGTGTTAGTTTCAGGTGTACAGCTTCAGATTCTTTTCCATTATAGGCCATTACAAGACACTGTAATGCATAGTTCCCTGTGCTATAGATAGGTCTTTGTTGTTTATTTTATATACAGTAGTGTATATCATGGACTTCTTTTCATGCTTGGCTACAGGTCAGTGGAGGCGACTGAAGTCTGCTTGAGTAGTTGAAGAGCAAGACTAAGACAGGGAGGTAAAGAGTGCTTACAGTCTTCTTTGCCATTATGCTGCTGGGAAGGAGAATTAATAGCCAGCTTTAGCTCGAGGGGGATATGAGGTCAAAGGAGCTATTTGTGTTTGTTGGTTGTAAGATAGGAGATGCTATGGTTTTCAACCTTAGCTGCATGCTAGATGCACTTTGGGAGCTAAAAAAATGACCAATGCTCATTTCTCACCCCCAGGAAAATGAAATCAGTCTCTTTGGGAATGTGGCCAAGGTGTTTGCACACACACGTGTGTGTCTATTCCCTGGCTCGTTTCAGTGTGAAGCCAGGGTACAGTACTGCTGAATATTCATTCAAGTTATTCAACAAATATTTATTTGCTGCCCCTACTATGAGATAGATACTGTTCTTGGCACTTTTGAATGTTGATAAGAAAGATTAAGCAGAAGTCAAGAGATTAAAGCTTCAGGAAGATAAGGGGATAATTTATAGGGCAATGTTCCTGAGAAGGTAGAAGTGTGAGGGGTTCTAGAACATGAATGAAGTGCTGTCCTTTGCTAAAAGAGGGACTTTGCCCTTTGCCCATTGTAACTGGAAGGAAGAAAAAAAAAGCAGTCTCGATTACCAGGTGTTATTTCTTTGTATATCTTTGTTTCTGGGACATAGCCTGAGCTTAATAAACATTTGTCGAAATTAATTGAAACCATGTTTAAAAGATGCTAAGTTACTTCATGGGACTACAGTGGAGATTAACTAATAAAAATGTCTGTTAATACATTTTGACTCTAAAGAATATAAATGCCAAGCAGCCACGGTTCTGGCTTAGCCACGTTGCCACCCAGTGACGCCACCAAGGATTTCATGACTCTCGGCCTCTATGAGAGTGTGGCTTCCTCCATTTTTTTCACTATGCACATCACACAGGATATTACAAAATCAAGATGCTGTTCTCCAGGGCTGAACTCCAATCCAAACAGAAGAAATCCTCGTGAGGGGAGGAGACACCCTGAGCCTTGTCTGAATTGGGGAAGTTATGGGTGAACTTCGAGAAGAGTGTCTTTCCAAAGAGCCATCATGCCAGCAAGGAGAGTGGGTGGCCCCTAGGTACAAAATATCTCCTCTCCTGAAGGATCCTGGGAAGCAAAGTTATAAATAAAGAATCAACGTTTCACTGAGTTCTGTGTTTTTCATACAAACTTACTTTCACCAACTAAAATGAACAAGCAGAGGTAAAATGTCTCAAGCACCGCCCCCCCCCCAAAGAAACACTACAATTCTGGAAATAAACATTGCATTCTTGACTTTTACGTGACAGCATATACTACATCGCAATCAGAAAGGAACAAAATTAAATACGAAGCTGCCCCTAGAGAATAATGATGCCTTTACGAAGGAGTAAAGCAACTCCAATTTGGTTTCAATTTGCTTTCCTTAACTACAAATCATCAAGCCTGGGAACAGAAACCTCTGTACCTACATCTGGTGAGGGGCAGGGTAGGGAGATTAGTTCAGCTCCAGCTAATAATGCTTTATGGTAACTGCTAAAATCCTCCATAAAATGGGACCCATTGGAAACACCAGCCCGAGTGACTGAAAGGCCATTGGTCTTCCTCAATTACATAATTAAGCTTGGCAGCAGGTTCAAATGAATGAAAACTGAATGTCACTGTTTTCTCCGCACACCCCCGTCCTTGTTTTCCTTCCTTGTAAGGGGGATAAGGCCAGCAGTTCTGCAATTAGCGGGAAGCAGAGAGCAGCAAGAAAGAACCATCTCCATGCTAATTAGGTCATTCGCCAAATGCATTCACTCCATTGGCAGAGCTAATCAATAGTTTCCTGAAATGCTTTAAACTTGGTGTGTTAATTTAAAGTTTTGTTATTTTTATTGCACTACAAGCCTGGTGACTTTATAAAAAGAAGAAAAAATATATATATTAAGAAATTATGACAGAGTTCTACAAACAATGGTACTGCCAGAGCGTTTTGTTTTTGTTTTCTTCAGGGTTATCTGTAGGCAGCTTCTCTGTGACCTTTGCCATTCAGCTGGACCCCTGTGTGACAATTCATTTGAATTTTGTTAAAAGTCTCTTTATCATCTTTTTTAAAATTTAATTTTTATTTTACATTGGAGTATAGTTGATTTACAATGTTGTGTTAGTTTCAGGTGTATAGCAAAGTGATTCATTTATACATATACGTATACCCATTTTCTTTCAGATTCTTTTCCCATATAGGTTATTACACAATATTGAGTAGAGCTCCCTGTGCTATACAGCAGGTTCTTGTTGGTTATCTACTTTATACATAGTAGTGTGTGTAGGTTAATCCCAAATGCCTAATTTATCCCTCCCCCACATTTCCCCTTTGGTATCATCTTTATCATCTTTAACAGTTAATTTTATACTTCTGTGTTGCAACTGGATCCTTAAATTCTCTATGTAAACTGCTTACATATTTACCAACTTTGGATGGTTCTTTATGTGAGGGAAATGATACAAACCAGAATTCCTGGTTCAGATGCGTGGTGGCATGAGCTGAATGAAACTCGCTCTCAGAGTGTAATCTCACACGACATTTCATATTTCTGCAGAATGACTGTCATAAAAGCCCACTTGAAACACAGATGGCTTGATGTTAACACCAAACTTCTTTCAAAGACAATCCAGATGTGAGTCAAATACGATTTTTAAACAGAAGTGAACACTTTGTCTAGGAATCACAGGTTCCACTGAAGTGCCACTCAAATATAAACAGCTGAAGATGTTTAAGAATCGCCCTTCCATAAATCCCCCCTCTTTCTACTTAGGCTTAAGAATATTCTGCAGCTGTCATCTGAGCTCAGAGCACGGAGAGAAGGTGGCCTGCAGGAAGGAAAGAGTGATTTGCAGGCTTCCTGGAAGTCTGCTGGACTCAAGGCTGCCTCCAGGCATCTGTATTTCGATTTTTTTGTACATCCCTAAACTGTTGAATGCCTGCCAAATGTCTGCTCTTATTATTGGATTTCCTAGTTCTCTGCATTATGTTGATCAAAGGAGGTAGTTGAAGGACAGCACTGATAAATTCTTTGCTACATGTATGCTTGTAAAACCAAACTAACAAGGAAACCCAATCATTTCTTCAGTATTTCCTTTCGCACTGATGTCCTGTGACCGACCATTACAATGAAGCAAGGATGCCACAATGCAAGAGCCTAACTTACATGGTGTGGAAAAAAAAAAAAAAGGCAAAAGACAAATCCTGCTAGAATGCAGAGGCCAAAGACAAGAGTGCTCATTTTGAGGGAAAAGAATTCAAACCATTAAAATCTGAAATGACCTCCACTTTGAAGCATCTTTGGAAAAAGGATGGAACGGTTTTATACAGAAAAGAACAGCGTCTGTACTTATGCAAAGGGCTGCAGCCTTCAGACACTTAGCAAACGGAGGCAAATAAGGTGGGTAACAGGGTCCACCATACAGGAAACAGATTGCTTCATTCTCTTCCCCTGACTTCTGAGCTTAATTACCTAAACATTCTGATATTCTAGTGCCAGGAACACTAAAATAAGACATTAGTTTTTGAAATAGAATTGACCTGTTATGAGGGGCACTTTTGAACCATGATGTGACTTTCCTATTATTATTATTTAATCTTAATTTTATTTCTTATTTTTAAATTTTTATTACTTTTAAATTGAAATATAGTTGATTTACCATGTTATGTTAGTTTCAGGTGTACAGCAAAGTAATTCAGAATATATATATTCTGCATATATATATATATATATATACACCTTTATAGTTTATTACAGAATACTGAATATAGTTCCCTGTGTTATACAATAAGTCCTTGTTGTTCACCTATTTTATATATAGTAGATTGTATCTGCTAATCCCAAACTCCTAATTTATCCCTCCTCCATCCCTTTCTCCTTTGGTAACTATAAGTTTGTTTTCTATGTCTGTGAGTCTGTTTCTCTTTTGTAAATAAGTTCATTTGTATCCTTTTCTTAGATTCCACATATAAGTGATATCATATGACATTTGTCTTTCTCTGTCTTTCTTCACTTAGTATGATCATCTCTAGGTCCATCCATGTTGCTGCCAATGGCATTATTTCATTCTTTTATTTATTATTATTTTTGTGGTATGTGGGCCTCTCACTGCTGTGGCCTCTCCCGTTGCGGAGAACAGGCCCCGGACACGCAGGCTCAGCGGCCCTGGCCCAAGGGCCCAGCTGCTCCGCGGCATGCGGGATCCTCCCGGACCGGGGCACAAACCCGCGTCCCCTGCATCGGCAGGCGTACTCTCAACCACTGCGTCACCAGGGAAGCCCTCAATCTTTTTTATGGCTGAGTAATAGTCCATTGTATAAAGATGATGTGGTATATATTACTATTACTTAATTTACTAAACATCTACTATGTGCAAAGAAGATAGTGTGTTCGATGCTGCAGGGAAAACCAAGATACTCTGACATGGCCCTTCCTGTCAGGGAGTTCATGGTCTAGTAGGATAGATAAAGACATTTAAATACAGTGGAGGGTCCTCTTATGCATTGGGTTACATCAGTGAGCATATGCAAAATGGCATGTTTTCATTGAGTATAATATGCATGGATGGTTTTGTGTGCACAGCTCTGCTCATCAGAGCTGAATACCTGAGTCAGGTCCCTTCTCATTGAGCAGCATGACTATCCACATTCTACATTTATGTGTGCATTTGTCTATCTTTCTGTTTTCCTGTTTTTGTGCATAATAGAAACGCATTAAGTTAAATACAAAATAGAGGGAGGAATTAGTATCACATAAAAGGTGAAAAGAAAGTGCTAGTGTTCTAAGATAGCAAATATTTCCTCCAGGTGGGGGCAAACTCAGTACATTTTGAGAGCAAATGACAAAAGTGAGGACTAGGGAAAAGAAATTAGGTCCCAAGTGGCATTTCCCTGCAGAATAAGACAATTACAAAAGACAGACGAATTTACGGAGCAACATACTTAGTGGCATGCCGCTTGAAAATGGGACACTTCTTATTCCAGTTATGGTGCACAGTCTTATTAAACCAAACACAAATTCAAAACCCAAAACTCACTTCCCTTCTCACCCTGTTCAAATGATTTTTAAATGAGAGAAAATGCTTCTTTCTACTGAATAAAGTCAAAATTAGGATCAGGATCATTATTTAATGGGCTTAGAGAGATCATTATGCTTTACTGAGATTAAAGAAACTCAATGATTTGTCAAGGTTTTCGACTAAACCAGCCATGATTTTATTATAATATTGTAGAGATTAAGGGAGCAGTCTGCTTGGCTGTAAATGGACAGATTAACCTCTGTGAATCATCTTGCAAAGTTTTCCTTTCCTTTGTTCAAGGACACATATAAAATATATGTCTCATGTGAACCTTTGGTCCTAAGTATCTCTGCCATCAACAGCACTGGGATGTGTAAGTGTATAATGCATTGTGGCCACAGGAGCAGGCCAGGGTATTGATAAAACAATTCCACTGAGTCTGTAAGTATGATGGAAGCAAGCTGTAACTGAATACTCTAATTACAGCTCTGCAATCCTAGCCCACAGTAGGCAAAACTATGGTTTTATTCCTGGGTGCCCATCTTTCCCTCCCTCTCTTTGCTCTGGCCTTACAGGCAGGTAGAACTGTAAACTATTCCTCCATCAGAAGAGCAGAGTTGACGGCATCAGTGTGTGAGGATCAATGGAAGGACAATCTCCCCTGCCCCACCCACCCCCCAAGTACTTTAATCCACACTCACTCAATGCCTCCAGCCAATGGCCTGGAAAGCATGTTTGTATGTAGTCTTACACATCCTTCTACAGTAAAAGACATCTCCTGCCCTATGGCACATTCACCTTTAGAGGGTGGACACTGTAGTGCAACTAGGTAACCACCCAGAAGGATGCATTAAGCAGCTCACTGCAAGAAGGAAGGAAGAGAAAGTGAATCCTACATACAGGTAGCCCTTTGAAGAGGCATGCACCTGTGTGCCTTCGTTTTTGTTACAGTCTACAATCTAGCTAGTCCCTCCACAGACTTGTCAATCCATCTCTATTTCTGTACCAAGCCCTGGGTCCCTTTGAACATTATTTTCCTGGGAAAGGGTTCCATCCATGATTTCCTACTTCCAAATCTTTGACAAAACTCACTTTGAAACCCTCGGGAAGCTTCTGTCTAATAAGTCATGCATTTCCTAACATATACCCATGTTTTACTGGAAACAGTCTTCAGTCATGTATTTATATGCCAAATTCCAAATATTTAAAATAAATGTCCACAAGTACTGTCTCTGTCACTATAAGTGGTGGCTTTGACATCCTCTTGGACCCTAAATTACTACTCTCCAACCCACCTGATATACCAAATACAATTCTAGTTTTGTATTAGAATCTAGAAAACAAAGAAACTTAAGCGTACATGTAGGCAATTGAAAATAACACATTCATGTGATTTAAAAGATTAAAAATAAAATATAAAAATCATGCCAAACAAAACATTATTCAATGAAATGAAATTTCTTTTCTACCTAGACCTTAATGCTCTGGTCCAACTTCCCAAGAAATTGTCCAATGAGTCCGTTTGTGTTCTAACTTAAAAAAACAACTAGAACTAATTCTTGAGCTCTTACTTTTGTATGTATTAGAAGCACTTAGGGATTTATATAGAAATAAAATAATTTCTGCTATTAAAAATCATGAAATGAAAAACATTTGTAAGATTTTGTAAATGGCTCCACAATTGTCCATTTTCCCCTAAAAATAAATAGGAGTGTTGTTTTCTTTTAATTTTAAAAGTCATACAATTTTATTGGAAATTTCAGTTGATATGGAGAAAAATTAGCCATGATGCCACCTCCTAAAGCTAAGTAAATTGTTACCTTATTTTTTCCTTTATTTTTAACCAAAATGGTGCCACTTTATACACACGTTTTTATGTTTTTTTTTCTCTTAATAACACATGTGGCTACATTTCCTGGTCAATAAATGTGGATCTCTAAAATACCATTAATCTCTTATTTTCAGCATCCCAACTGACCAACTCTTTCTTAAAGATTTCTGAGCTCAACATTATGCCTTAGCCAAATGTTTCCTACTTTGCAAAACTGATTTTATTCCAATATTTTGAAAGATTTTTTAAATTAATAAAATAGTAATAGGCAATACTTTCAAAGCCTCCTAGACTTTAGAGAGTGGTTTTTCTTAAGTTTTCTGATTCTTTCAAAGATGTTTCAAAGAAAGACACTTAGGCATTACAAACCAAAGATATCAGAAACCAGTCAAATCAAATTCAAACGATACTCTCCTGAAATATAGGGACTGGAAGCCCGTTTTCTTTCTCATTGCAATTAAGTTGGATCTATCTCAAAGGAATTTTGGAAATATATCAGGATCTTATGAGGCAAAATTACAGCTCTGTGATTCAGAAAGGATGCCAAGAGTTTGAATAGTCATGCCATTATACTCATGACTGCACATTCAATTATAAGTTGAAAGTGAAATCTTTTTCAACAATCAAAGATATGTTTTTCCCAAGGTAATTTGACCGTAATTTGTAAATTGGTACAGTAGCTGATTGCACCAACTCTTTTGAGTACCTCTGATAGCTGGTGATCCATGACTTACAGCTGAGGTCTTTCCTCTTACAGGCAGAGCCTGCTTGAAGAATCCTGGTTGTCTAAAGAAACTAGGATTTCATGATCCTAGAAGATGCTGGTTGAGATGCAATTTAGGGAACAGTGACTAGGATATAAAATGGTCCTAAGTAGGATCAGGACCTGGATCACTAGGGAAGTGGCTCTACAAGCAGAACCCGGAGTGGCCTCTCGTGAGAGGTTTCCTTTATTATTTTTTTTAATTTATTTTTTTTATACAGCAGGTTCTTATTAGTTACCTATATTATACATATTACTGTATATATGTCAATCCCAATCTCCTAATTCATCCCACCACCACCACCCCCTTTCCCCCCTTGGGGTCCATACATTTGTTCTCTTCATCTGTGTCTCTATTTCTCCCTTGTAAACTGGTTCATCTGTACCATTTTTCTAGATTCCACATATATGTGCTAATATATGATATTTGTTTATCTCTTTCTGACATACTTCACTCTGTATGACAGTCTCTAGGACCATCCATCTCTCTACAAATGACCCAATTTCATTCCTTTTTATGGCTGAGTAATATTCCATTGTATATATGTACCACAACTTTTTATCCATTCGTCAATGGACATTTAGGTTGTTTCCATGACCTGGCTATTGTAAATAGTGCTGCAATGAATGTTCGGGTGCATGTGTCTTTTTGAATTATGCTTTTCTCTGGATATATGCCCAGTAGTGGGATTGCTGGGTCATATGGTAATTCTATTTTTAGTTTTTTAAGGAACCTCCATACTGTTCTCCATAGTGGCTGTATCAATTTACATTCCCACTAACAGTGCAAGAGGGTTCCCTTTTCTCCACACCATCTCCAGCTTTGTTGTTTATAGATTTTCTGATGATGCCCATTCTAACTGGTATGAGGTGATACCTCGTTGTAGTTTTCACTTGCATTTCTAATAATTAGTGATGTTGAGCAGCTTTTCATGTGCCTCTTGGCCATCTGTATGTCTTCTTTGGAGAAATGTCTATTTAAGTCTTCTGCCCTTATTTGATTAGGTTTTTTTTTAAAATATTGAGCGGCATGAGCTGTTTATATATTTTGGAGATTAATCCTTTGTCCCTTGATTTGCTTGCAAATATTTTCTCCCATTCTGAGTGTTGTCTTTTCATCTTGTTTAGAGTTTCCTTTTCTGGGCAAAAGCTATTAAGTTTCATTAGGTCCCATTTGTTTATTTTTGTTTTTACTTCCATTACTCTAGGAGGTGGGTCAAAAGATCTTGCTGTATGTATGTCAAAGAGTGTTCTTCCTATGTTTTCCCCTAAGAGTTTTATAGTGTCCAGTCTTACATTTAGGTCTTTAATCCCTTTTGAGTTTATTTTTGTGTATGGTGTTAGGGATTTCATTCTAATTTCATTCTTTTACATGTAGCTGTCCAGTTTTCCCAGCACCACTCATTAAAGAGACTGTCTTTTCTCCATTGTATATCCTTGCCTACTTTGTCATAGATTAGTTGACCATAGGTGCGCAGGTTTATCTCTGGGCTTTCTATCCTGTTTCATTGAACTATATTTCTGTTTTTGTGCCAGTATCATATTGTCTTGATTACTATAGCTTTGTAGTATAGTCCGAAGTCAGGGAGTCTGATTGCTCCAGCTCCATTTTTTTCCCTCAAGATTGCTTTGGTTATTCGGGGTCTTTTCTGTCTCCATACAAATTTTAAGATGTTTTGTTCTAGTTCTGTGAAAAATGCCATTGGTAATTTGACAGAGATTGCACTGAATCTACAGATTGCTTTGGGTAGAGTAGTAATTTTTTTTTTTATTTTTTTTATTTTATTTTTTTTTGCGGTACACAGGCCTCTCACTGTTGTGGCCTCTCCCATTGCGGAGCACAGGCTCCGGACATGCAGGCTCAGTGGCCATGGCTCATGGGCTTAGCCGCTCCGTGGCATGTGGGATCTTCCCGGACCGGGGCACGAACTCGTGTCCCCTGCATCAGCAGGAGGACTCTCAACCACTGCGCCACCAGGGAAGCCCTAGAATAGTAATTTTCACGGTATTGATTCTTCAAACCCAACAACATGGTATATCTCTCCATGTGTTTGTGTCATCTTTGGTTTCTTTCATCAGTGTCTTATACTTTTCTGAGTACAGGTCGTTTACCTGCTTAGGAGGTTTATTCCTAAGTATTTTATTCTTTTGTTGCAGTGATGAATGGGATTGTTTCCTTAACTTCTCTTTCTGATCTTTTATTGTTAGTGCATAAGAATGCAAGAGATTTCTGTGCATTAATTTTGTATCCTGCAACTTTATCAAATTCATTGATTAGATCCAGTAGTTTTCTGGTGGCATCTTTAAGATTCTCTATGTATAGTATCATGTCATCTGCAAACAGTGACACTTTTTTTCTTTTCCAATTTGGATTCCTTTTATTTCTTTTTCTTCTCTGATTGCCGTGGCTAGGACTTCCAAAACTATGTTGAATAATAGTGGTGAGAGTGGACATCCTTGTCTTGTTCCTGATCTTAGAGGAAATGCTTTCAGTTTTTCACCATTGAGAATGATGTTTGCTGTGGGTTTGTCATATATGACCTTTATTATGTTGA
>NC_041231.1:58722885-58735172 GCF_002837175.3 Physeter macrocephalus
TGTAATTTTCTTTTTTTGTAGTATCTTTGTCTGGTTTTGGTATCAGGGTGATGGTGGCCTCATAGAATGAGTTTGGGAGTGTTCCTTCCTCTGTAAGTTTTTGGAAGAGTTTGAGAAGGATGGGTGTTAGCTCTTCTCTAAATGTTTGATAGAATTCACCTGTGAAGCCATCTGGCCCTGGACTTTTGTTTGTTGGAAGATTTTAAATCACAGTTTCAATTTCATTACTTGTGGTTGGTCTGTTCATATTTTCTATTTCTTCCTGGTTCAGTCTTGGAAGGTTATACCTTTCTAAGAATTTGTCCTTTTCTTCCAGGTTGTCCATTTTATTGGTATATAGTTACTTGTAGTAGTCTCTTAGGATGCTTTGTACTTCTGCGCTGTGTGTTGCAACTTCTCCTTTTTCATTTCTCATTTTATTGATTCGAGTCCTTTCCCTCTTTTTCTTGACGAGTCTGACTACAGGTTTATCAATTTCGTTTATCTACTCAAAGAACCAGTTTTCAGTTTTATTGATCTTTGCTATTGTTTTCTTTGTTTCTATTTCAATTATTTCTGCTCTGATCTTTATGATTTCTTTCCTTCTACTAACTTTGGGTTTTGTTTGTTCTTCTTTCTCTAGTTCTTCTAGGTGTAAGGTTAGATTGTTTACTTGAGATTTTTCTTGTTTCTTGAGGTAGGATTGTATTGCTATAAACTTCCCTCTTAGAACTGCTTTTGCTGCATCCCATAGGTTTTGGATTGTCGTGTTTTCATTGCCATTTCTCTCTAGGAATTTTCTGATTTCCTCTTTGATATCTTCAGTGATCTCTTGGTTATTTAATAATGCATTGTTTAGCCTCCGTGTGTTTGTTTTTTACATATTTTTCCTGTAATTTATTTCTAATCTCATAGCATTGTAGTTGGAAAAGACGCTTGATATGATTTCAATTTTCTTGAATCTACTGAGTCTTGATCTGTGGTCCAAGATGTAATCTATCCTGGAGAATGTTCCGTGTGCACTTGAGAAGAAAGTGTAATAAGCTGTTTTTGGATGGAATGTCCTATAAATATCACTTAAATCTATGTGGTCTGTTGTGTCATTTAAAGCTTGTGTCTCCTTATTAATTTTCAATCTGGATGATCTGTCCATTGGTGTAAGTGAGGTGTTGAAGTCCCTCACTATTATTGTGTTATTATTGATTTCCTCTTTTATAGCAGTTAACATTTGCTTTATGTATTGACTGCATATATGCACTCCGTGATCAAGTGGGATTTATCCCAGGGATGCAAGGATTCTTCAGTATACCCAAATCCATCAATGTGATACACCATATTAACAAATTGAAGAAGAAAAACCATATGATCATCTCAATTGATGCAGAAAAAGCTTTGGATAAAATTCAACACCAATTTATGATAAAGACTCTGCAGAAAGTGGACATAGAGGGAACCTGCCTCAACATAATAAAGGCCATATATGACAAACCCACAGCAACATCATTCTCAGTGGTGAAAAACTGAAAGCATTTCCTCCTATGTTGGGTGCATATATATTTATAATTGCTATATCTTTCTTTGGATTGATCCCTTGATCATTATGTAGTGTCCTTCCTTGTCTCCTGTAACATTTTTATTTTAACATCTATTTTATCTGATATGAGTATTGCTACTCCAGCTTTCTTGTGACTTCCATTTGCATGGAATATCTTTTTCCATCCCCTCACTTTCAGTGTGTATGTGTCCCTAGGTCCGAAGTGGGTCTCTTGTAGACAGCATATATATAGATCTTGTTTTTGTACCTATTCAGCGAGCCTGTGTCTTTTGGTTGGAGCATTTAATCCATTCACATTTAAGGTAATTATTGATATGTGTGTTCCTATTACCATTTTCTTAATTGTTTTGGGCTTGTTTTTGTAGGTCCTTTTCTGCTGTCTTCCTTTCTTTTCATTCTTTTTTCTTTATTCTCTTCCACGGCAGTGAATTCCACCGTTCCGTCTTCCAGGTCACTTATCCGTTCTTCTGCCTCTGTGATTCTGCTATTGATTCCTTCTAGTGTATTTTTCATTTCAGTTATTGTATTGTTCATGTCTGTTTGTTTGTTCTTTGATTCTTCTAGGTGTTTGTCTTTAATTCTTCTAGGTCTTTGTTAAACATTTCTTGCATCTTCTCGATATTTGCCTCCATTCTTTTTCCGAAGTCCTGGATCATCTTCACTATCATTATTCTGAATTCTTTTTCTGGAAGGTTGCCTATTTCCACTTCATTTAGTTGTTTTTCTGGGGTTTTATCTTGTTTCTTCATCTGGTATATAGTCCTCTACCTTTTCATTTTGTCTGTCTTTCTGTGAATGTGGTTTTTGTTCCACAGTCTGCAGAATTGTAGTTCTTTTTGCTTCTGCTGTCTGCCCTCTGGTGGATGAGGCTATCTAAGAGGTTTGTCCAAGCTCTCTAATGGGAGGGACTGGTGGTGGGTAGAGCTGGGTGTTGCTCTGGTGGGCAGAGCTCAGTAAAACTTTAATTCGCTTGTCTGTTGATGGGGCTGAGTTCCCTCCTTGTTGGCTGTTTGGTCTGAGGTGACCGAGCACTGGAGCCTACAGGCCCTTTGGTGGGGCTAATGGCAGACCCCAGGAGGGCTCACACCAAGGAGTACTTCCCAGAACTTCTGTTGCCAGTGTCCTTGTCCCCACAGTGAGCCACAGCCACCCCCTGCCTCTGCAGGAGACCCTCTAACACTAGCAGGTAGGTCTGGTTCTGTCTTCTATGGGGTCACTGCTCCTTCCCCCTGGGCCCTGATGCGCACATTACTTTGTGTGTACCCTCCAAGCCTGGAGTCTGTGTTTCTCCCAGCTCTGTTGAAGTCCTGCAATCAAATCCTACTAGACTTTAAAGTCCGATTCTCTGGGAATTCCTCCTCCTGTTGCTGGACCCCCAGGTTGGGAAGGCTGACATGGGGCTCAGACCTTTCACTCCAGTGGGTGGACTTCTGTTGTATAATTGTTCTCCAATCTGTGAGTCACCCACCCAGCAGTTATGGGATTTGATTTTATTGTGATTGCACCCCTCCTACCATCTCACTATGGCTTCCCTTTGTCTTTGATGTGGGGTATCTTTTTTGGTGAGTTCCAGTGTCTTCTTGTCATTGAGTGTTCAGCAGTTGGTTGTGATTATGCTGCTCTTGCAAGAGGGAGTGAGTGCGCGTCCTTCTACTCCGCCATCTTCAACCTGCCCCCTGAGAGGTTTTCTACTTTGCTACTCTACTTGGGATCTAAGGACCAGCAGCAACGACATCACTTAGGAGTTTGTCAGAAATCAGAATGTCAGGCCCATCCTGGAGCTACT
This sequence comes from Physeter macrocephalus, assembly GCF_002837175.3. NCBI lineage: Eukaryota > Metazoa > Chordata > Mammalia > Artiodactyla > Physeteridae > Physeter > Physeter macrocephalus. The sequence goes on from NC_041231.1 coordinate 58,726,206, forward strand.
AAATCAGGCTTTCCATGTTGACAAGATCTCCAGGTACCTGAATGCACATTAAAGATTGAGATACCCCGGACTTCCCTGGCAGTCCAGTAGTTAAGATGCTATGCTTCCTATGCAAGGGACACAGTTTCGATCCCTGGTTGGGGAACTAAGATTCCACGTGCTGTGTGGCGCAGCAAAAAAAAAAAAAAAAAAGACAAAGAAAAAACAACTGAGACACCCTGGTCTGCAACCAGCCACTGGTCAAGTCAGGACTGCACACACCATTCTCAGAAAATGGGAGAAAATGGGTATCATCCCATCCAACCTCTACCTAATCTTCAAATATGCTATGTGATAGCATTGAGTCCAAAGGCACAGAACACACAACCAAAATTAAGATTAATAATAATATTACGTTAATTAAATGTTGGCTCTGGGAACTGAATAAATTTAAATGCCTTTAAAGCATCTGGCCTACTGCCTAAGCATCCTCTCTCTCCAACGCCCTCACCTTCTCAGACTGTGCTGAAATCTGCACACTGATTTAATCCATTCGCCTTAAATACATTCTAAGACACAAGCCCGGCAGGTGTATTACATTTTCCACATAACATTTTTTTATATTTTTAAAGACAGCAATGCTGCCCCTGCTTATATTTGCAAATTGAATATTTGAAAATATAGGATTGGGGCTATTTTTATATAATAACCAAGTTCAGTACAACTGCATGCCCTCCCTCTCTCTCCCATATATTTGTCCTTCAGAGATATACTTAATTCTGTTCAGTTACAAAGTTCAAATTGGCCCTACATTAATATATTCCCTTAAAAAAGTACTGTTCATTTGAAGAAGCAGGTAACCAATGTGAAGAGTGATTATACAATAAATGTATTATGCAAATTCCAGTGAACATTTTATGCACACTGGATAAAGAATCAAATTAAAGTCTCATAACCCTTGGAAAATTAGAGTTAGCAAGCACAGAGGTTGATTTGCCCTTGAACACAAAAACTGCTAAGAGCAGACATTCCTCCATCATTTCCACAAAACTGAACCATTTTGGAAGGTTTCAGATTAAAATAAGAAATCCCCCAGGAGTCATAAAGATCAGCTATTTTTACAGGAATAATTTGGAGTCACAATTTTAAAGTGTTATGAGTTGGAAGGAATGGGTGAACTTCTGTGTCACATTTTGAAAAGCTAATATTCCAGGTTATCAGCCAGTTTGGAACACCAAAAATTGCATAGGGAGAGGGGAAGTGGGGAGGGGAAAAGATTTCTGAAGAATAAGCACAGGAGGGCTGATTTAAGAGCTTTCCCCATAACAACCCAAGTGGCAGCTCTGTGACAGACCACATGCTCCTTCAATTACCCTTCACTCGATGTAATAATGGGACATAATGGCTCTCTTCCTATTATACTGTCGTGTCCACTCTGTGCCGCTTGCCAACACTGATTCTACCACTGGACTCTCCGAAGAGGAATAATGGACCATTAAGAAGCATAATGCAGACAGTCAACACAGCATTTACCTACTGGAGGACAGAGAAGCTGTCACAAGCATCTCACTAAATCAATAAGCAAGTACGGGTGTGAAGAAGGTGAGTCGAATACCCATTATGCCCCCAATTTTTACACATGGAGCCAGGATGTGGGCTCCAGCCCATCCATTCATCAACCCCTGGAAATCAGTTTTGTTTTCTGTTCATCCTTTTTAGGAACCAGACAGGACTTAAATATGAAAATTTTGCTATTGATTGACCAAGTGTTCAGTGAGGTCCTCTTCTGAGTTCCGAGGAAGGTGATATGAGGAGAAAAAGACAAACAAGATGCAGATTCTCTCCTAAGGGGACAAGCAAGCCCAAAGGAGAACCAGCCTGTGTGACACCCCCATACTCCTTAAGGGCTGTACGTGGTGTGTGTATCAAAGCACAAAAACCTATGGCACACAGCACGATGCTGGAGGGAAAGGAAAGCTTATTTCTGAGGGGAGAGACAAGGGAGATGGAATTGGAGCTTTTTAATACCTTCCTTTTTCTTATTTTATAACTTCTTACTCAACTTTATTGAAGTATAATTTACATATGATAAATGCCCATTTCAGTGTACAGTTTGATGAGTTTTGACAAATACTTTCACCTGTAGAACCACCATAACAATCAAGATTCAGCACTTTCCTCATCCCCCAAAGTTCCCCTTTCCCCCTTATAGTCACCCCTCCCCAGATGCCAGCCTTCCAAACACTGATCTGCTTCCTGTCAGTACAGATGAATGGTGCCTGTTCCAGCATCTCATACAGAGTCACAAGTGTATACCCTTTTTTCTGTTTTTGTTTTTTGCTCAGCATAATGAAAACATTTAGAGATGAGAAGGAAAGGGCATTCTAGTTTGAGCAAAGATTTGGAGCCAGGTAAGTAAAGGGTGAGTTCAAAAACTTTTCTGGGACTGCTAACGTAGACCAAAGAGGAGGGGCTGGGGAAGGAGCTGCGTGAACGAACGATCTGACCTTGCACAGCCTGGAACCTCTGAACAATTTTACACCAACTTCATGCCCTCTCATGATAGTTGGGCCATGCTGCCTCAGGGCCTTTGCACCTGCTGTTCCCGCTGGCTGGAATGCTCCTCTCCTAGACTGTACATACCTGGATTCTCCCTCTCCTCCATGAGCCTCTATCACCACATGCTGTTAAAGTCCTTCGCTGTGCTGGACACAATCTGTGGATTACTTTATTTGTGTATTTTATCCTAACAGACTGTTAGGGACAAGATAATAGAGAAGAGGATGGTTTTGCTCATAACTGGACAAATCACCAAGACTTAGGACACTTTCTGGTTCAGATTAGCCACTGAAAAAAATGAGGAAATGAGTGAGTGAAAGAATGAATGGTAAATTCATACAAATTAAATACCTCTGCCTTCACCAGTCACCGCAATGAGAAGCCCACGCACTGCAAAGCAGGGTAGTCCCTGTTCGCCGCAACTAGAGAAGGCCCACGCAGCAACAAAGACTCAACACAGCCAAAAATAATAAATAAATAAATAAATTTATTAAAAATAAATAAATAAAATGCCCTTTCTTCATTATATAATTTAAAGGCAACAGTCTTGTAAATTTGCCACACCAACCCCCAAATGGCAGCACTGGCCTGATCTGTGTTTATGCATTTTGGGGCAACAAGACAAAATATTTAACTTCCAGAAAGACCTGGAAGATGCTGGATGTCAAAGTCACCATGACTAAAAAGGAGTTGTTACTATTATTATCATAATAAGGCAGGGTTCTCTTTTCTAATTATGTCCAAAGTGCCCTGAAAACACGACTGAAGTGTTTTGGTGTTAATGCTTTGGCTGTTTTTGAAGAACTGAAGTTTTGTGCTCTAGGATTTTAAGATGAGGTGAGACAAGTGCTGTTTTCAAATCAATAAACGACTTAGTGTCACAGGCCTGCTGGTTGGTCACCTCGTTTACTGTGACTTAACCAAAGGGCCCAGGAAAAATACTCAGCAGAAGGAAAAAAAGTGAACTGATGGCTCATCTGAAGGGACCAAGAAACACCAAGACCAGTGATGTCCACAAAGAAGTGCAGCTGAGAGGCTGTCAGAACCTGCAGTGAAGCAGGACCATGGTGAAGGTAGTGAAATAACCGTTTTCAAGTGCTGCTCTTAGAAACTTGACCTTGAAAATGTTTTCAAAAATTCACAAACTGTGGCACAAGCCAGAAACGTTTTTATTTTTTCTTTCTGACACAGTAATACTACAATAAGAACTCATTTTCTATAAGCTTCTAAAAGCTTTCCTTTCCCTGTACCCTAAGGTCCTCTAGCCATTCAACAAATACCACATACGAGGTAAATAAATGTTTGGGGACATAATTTAAGCTTCCTTTTCCAAACTGCTGGTGAGGGGAGAATACATTTCCCTCTTCTTAATTTTGTAACAATTTCTTCTGCAAATGAACAGGAAGCTTTGAATTCCTTGTGGGCTTCAAATACACATGGAAAAAACACACAAAGATTGACCTAAGAGAGCTTGCTTTCTATCTGTATGAAGAAGGAAAGGATGAAAAAAAAAACTACAGGAAATTCCTGTTGCCCAAAGCACCCTCTTCTAGGAAGTGAAGCAGTGACAGTTTCAGTAACATCAGATATTTTAAGATGGATTTTTGAAAGATATTCTTTTCTTGGAAATGATAGAGTTGACTTGTATCTAGATCCAAGCTGATAGCATTGTCTTTCTAGAAGCTGACTTGCCCAGCTGACACTATATTACAGAGGGTGACTTCCATCCTAGAATATAAAAAGTGGGGCTGGAGAGTAGTAGTGAGGCAGGTGATAGCTGGGCCCCAGGCTGAGTGGCTGCAGTCTCCTGTTGAGGCTCAAGATAAAGATAACGACAGGAGCAGAGCTCTACTTGAATAAAAGATAAGGCGACCATATTTTTCTCATTCTTGTGGTCAAGGAGACCTCTCAGACCACACATGTACAAAAGAGATCCTGGGGTTCAGCACCGGCCCCTAATATGTCCTGCCAACCTCCCAGAAACCATCGTGCTGGAATCCATCTTGGCTGAAAGATGCACCTGCACACGGGAGAGGGCTCTGCGTCAGATCAAATGTGGGCACAAGCAGGACGACTGGCCAGAGGGCACCCGGAAAACTGCCACCATATAAGCAATTTTAGCCACCCCTATCGGAGCGACTCACTCTGAGTCTGCCCGTGTGTTCTTCCATGAGTACCTTGCCTCTAATAAATGCTTTATTTGCTTCATACTCTCTGTCTCTTTGCTGAATTCTTTCTTGAAAGAAGACAAGGACTAAGGTCCTGTTTCAAGCTGCCACATCCCACAGACCTCCGAGATCAGTGGTCCACCTCTTTCCTCTGGCAAGTTCTGCAGGGTGGTTTAAACCTCCTGAATTAAAGAAAGACTCCAATGTCCAAAATACACATATCAAAATTTACATAATAATAAAAATAAAAGCTGCATACTCTGTGCTGTGCACAGCATTAAGTTTTTTTCACAGTTTACCTCAGGAAAATCTCCCAACACTTCCTAAGCTCAGTATTACTGCTCCTATTTTGCACACGAGGTGACCTAGTCTTGGTAAGCAGAAATGTCCTCATTGTCACATAAATGAGTTGCATAAGAATCCTGAAGTTGTGCAGCAGGGCTTCTGTGTAATAGATATATTTTTTTAAATTAACAACCATTAAGTCAGAAACATTTTATAGGAAATGTGCTTCAATTATAATACTTATACATGACATATTCAAGGATTTTTTAAAAAAATTCATCCATTGGTCAACAATGTCTAGTTTGGGATTAACATATACACACTACTATATGTAAAATAAATAACCAACAAGGACCTACTGTACAGCACAGGGAACTATACTCAATATTTTCTAATAACCTATAAGGGAAAATAATCTGAAAAAGAATAGATACGTACATAAGTATAACTGAATCACTTTGCTATACACCTGAAACTAACACAACATTGTAAACCAACTATACTTCAATAATATATATATAAATTGAAAAAATGAGTGAAAATATGACATTAAAATATTTTTTTCTTGTGTAATTGTAGTAATGAAGATTAAAGATGTGAGAATTTCCTACTGATATATCCTGGCTAAGGGTTCAGCTAGGTGTGGGTTCCCTACAATATCCTCACCCCTGCAGGGATGTGACAATCACTTGAGAAACACTGATTGCATAAATGAATTAATGAATGACCCTTGAAAGGGTAAAAGAGACAGACACAGGATGGTCACCAAGCATTCTGGATAATTGGCAGTAGGTTAAAGCATGGAATCCCTGAGAGTTTTAAGAGGGCACTTTATCATTTGATATGTCTCTTTCCTCCTCTACACCTTTCAAAGTAATAGGCATAGTCCTGGCTCAGATGTTCAAATCAACAGCATTCCTTCCTGTAGACCTGTAGGTTCCTTTCCAAGAAGGCTCTCAGGAATGGGAAAGAGGAGAGATTATTAACAGAAAAAGGGGTCCTCTACAAGGACCTGGTCTTCTAGAGGTTTATCTGATCACCTCCTATAGGAGACCTGGTGCTGTACTATCTCTCTTGGATCAAACTGTAAAATCAACAACCTTATGAACCCCTTGATTTGTTTCTTCTGGCTCTTTTTTCTCCCTCTCTTCTAGGTTCTTCTTCAAGAAATGTCTCCATCCTCCAGTTCTTTAAGTCACATCTTTAAGCCCAAATCACAAATGAAACTATCTAGGTAAGTTGTAGAAATCTCAAGAGTGGCTTCCCTGAAGGAATGCTATTTGTAACATGGGATGATTTTCCCTAGAAAATGATTTGGTGTTTTATTCAAAGGTGGCCCATGCTCATGATGGGGGAGCATGGGTTAGCGGAGGATAGAGCTGAGCTGGAATATTTGTACAAAGTAAAACCTATGGAGAAAGACCCTCCTTGCATTGCATTTAACAACCAAAGGTAGGTCCTCAGAAGTTCTAACATTATATGTGAAATTCTGTACCCAAAGCAACCTTACACCAAGTAGTATAAGGTAGATTGAAGGGGGAAAATAGTTCCTTGGTTGTGTGGAGAGGGATAGAGAAGTGGGTCAGGCAAGCTTCTGGAACATCCCCACAGGGAACAAGTCATCACTTCACACACTTGGCTCCACAATCAACATCACAACTTCCTCCGTACTGACTAGTGCCAGTCCAGGGAAGTGATTTCTTTGAGTTGCTCTGTTTCTAATGTTTTTTAAAAAAATTCATTTAGTTCATTGCAGTATGTTTTCCAATTTGAGTTATTTCAGATAAGAATCAGATTTTTCAGCTTCTCTTTAATAATCAGAAGATTGGGCAGCACTGGATTTGTGTGAAAACAGTTAACTGCCAGCTTCTTTAGTTTGGTCACAATTGCATCCATTTTCCACAGTGCCCATCTAGCCATACTTCCTTCCACTTACTGTACTTCCATGTCTTGCCTGGAATACTCCTGGCTGATGCCAACAAACAAAAATTAGTCCAAAAGTTGGATTTCTGATATTCAAATGCCTCCAGCTCATAAAATTAAGAATAATTGAATCATGTTCAAGAAGAAAAGGAACTTTACACAGACTTCTCTTTATTATCAGTTGATAATACACCATCCTCCCCATGCACTGGGTCAATCTATTTTATAGGAATAGCATTCGTGGATTTCAATTTCTTGCCCAAATACATATATATCACTGTTTGAGAAACAACCAGCAGAGCAGCCCAGTTAAGCACTGGCACTCAGTCCAGAAGGTGTGGCATCAAATCCTCATTATCAATCTCTGAATCTCCATTTCCTCTTCAGAAAATGAAGATAATCACAGTACCTATCTACAATTCACTACACTGTTGTGAAGATTAAATGAATTAATATATGTAAGTCACCTAAAATAGTGCCTGACATGCTGTTAAAATAAGCAATCAATTATTACTTTTGTCAATAAAGACCTCAAATGTTGTTGATTAAAAGCCATATTTTTAATGACCTTCTCAACTACAAAGAAGTGTGGCCCAAGGATGAGTCACAGTGATGCTTGTGTTGACATATCAACATATCAAGACCAGTATTTATGCACATGAGCAGACAGTCAGCTCAACTGTATTCTCTTCTCTTCTAATTCACTGAGTGATCTTGATCTTCACTCTAAACCTACTGGGGCTATGTTTTATTTTTTACATTTATTAAAGGAAGATAGTCATGTTTTAAAAGTGTCCGATTATTTTAAGCATGGCATTCCATATTAAAATATTTGGTTTTCCTCATCTCATTATAGGGGAAGTGTTTGTACTAAGACATTTTAAATAGGGTTGGCCAAAAAAGTTCATTTTTGTTTTCCCATAAGATGTTATGGAATAAATACATTAAATATATATATATATATAATATATATAATAAAATGCCATCTTTAATTCCAGTCACCCCCCTCCCCCCCAGATTCTCCTTCCCTTTCAAAATCACAACATCTTTTAATTCTGAGCATGAACAAACTATTCTGGGGCACTTGCCATATATGCAGAATTGAGGGAAAGCATTCTGCAATCCTCACATGAAAATAACAAATTTAAATTTTATGACTGATTTTTCCCTTCTTTCAGATATTTTTGTTTCCACGTTTTAATTTTGGTGATATGTGTATGTGTGCTGGGAAGCTTACTGTTTATACATGAGTACATTTCATACTATTTTCATTGCTAAGTTACCAAGTATTTCCAAACATTTTTGCTTTTTTTTTTTTTTTTGCGGTACGTGGGCCACTCACTGTTGTGGCCTCTCCCGTCCGTTGCGGAGCACAGGATCCGGACGCGCAGGCTCAGCGGCCATGGCTCACGGGCCCAGCCGCTCCGCGGCACGTGGGATCTTCCCGGACCGGGGCACGAACCCGTGTCCCCTGCATCGGCAGGCGGACTCTCAACCACTGCGCCACCAGGGAAGCCCATTTTTGCATATCTTTATATAACTCATATAATTGCAAAACATAAAGAGCTATAAAAAATCCCATAATCTAAGGTACTAATAGGATGGAATGTAGCCATTGCAGAAGAAAAAAAAATTCTTAGGCACAGAAAATAATTAATTATAAAATACAGATGGGTTCTTATTTTTGGCATATTATATTTGTTTGGAACGACAGTAGCATCCACTTTCAAAAAGCAGGAAACTCCATCTGGTATTTGTACTTTTCTTTGAGATGATGCTTGGATTCTCCCATTGTCATTTTAACTCATATTGAATGAAATTCTCACTGTTGGTTAAATTTAAGTAATAATCATGTAGATATACAATCAACTATGAAAAGTGATTTAAATATTTTTGAAGGCTGGGATATGTGAAGAAATAGTGAATTAATACTGGGCTGAGGTCTGACCATGTAAAATATATCTTTGCGGGCTTCCCTGGTGGCGCAGTGGTTGGGAATCCGCCTGCCGATGCAGGGGACACGGGTTCGTGCCCCGGTCCGGGAAGATCCCAC
>NC_041231.1:58736226-58828640 GCF_002837175.3 Physeter macrocephalus
ATACCACAAAAAAAAAAAAAAAAAAAAAAAAATATATATATATATATATATATATATATCTTTACACGTCACAGGGTGCCTTGCACCCATTAGGCAACTTATAAAGTTTGTTGAGTTAAGTACCTAGGGAATTCGAAGTTTAAGTACATATAAATTAAAATGCTAATGGCCTTTCAAAGAACACTCTGAGTTTAGGTTCACTCCTTGGAAAAATATTAATAAGTAACATATTAGCCAATAATTCATTGATTCATTGATTTCATCCATTTATTCAATAAATGTCAAAGAGTTGCTAATGCCACTGTGTGGACCATTTATCCTTGAGAACAGTAATAGATGTTCTGCACTGTTCTATGGACAAATATGTTTGAAAAATCCTGAAGTAAATGCTATTAAGTTTTTTTTTTAACATTGAGACATTTCAGAGCCTTTAAAAATGCTAATGTGCATATAGCCAGTTTTTAATGAATGACATAAAAGGTGATGAATGCTTTCAGGAGGTGCTGACAGAAGAATTCACAGATGGCATTCAGATGAGGGCTGGTGGGAGCTTTACCAAGAAGACAACATTTGAACTAGGACTTTGGGGGGAGTTATTCTCCTTTTTCTCAACATAAAATTAATGTATATTCATTTAGAAAATACAGAAAGATATAAAGATGAAAATAAAAAGTAACTATTAAGGACATGGCCTAGAGAGAATCTCTATTAACTAGTTTTGAAATTCCTGACAATCTGTTTGACACCTACCTCTTCCATTTTAACAGTATCCTTTATATAAAGAACATGGTATATGCATTTTTTATGCTGACTTTATGCAGAACTGTAATGTTGGGATTTCTCTACAGCATTGAATAATCTTCAAAAACTATTTCAGCAACTACAACTATGTAATCATTCCAAGGCAGCTGAACATTTTTGTTATTTTCCTTCCCAAATTCCAGTTAATATAAATCAGTGGTTCTTGATGTGTGGTTCCGGGACCAGCTACATCAGCATCTAGTAGGAACTTCGTAGAAATACAAATTATTGGGACTTACCTGTGACCTACTGAAGCAGAAACTCCAGGGGGAGAGCCCAGTGTATAAATCATTTTGAAGATTATAGCTTTACATAAGCCTTTGAATGTAATTGTGATGATCAATTATTTTTAATTCCATACAAGGATCATTTTAGGTTATAAACATAAATAGTATTTTCAGTATCTAACACAATGCTAGACACATAGTAGGAGCATACTATTTTCTAAATAAATGAATTAAAGGACAGCTTCCCTAAATTTGCTTCATCATCCTTTGAAATTTTGTGATGCAAATAACTCTATGGGGCCAAATTAATATTAAGTCCTTTAGAGATAACCTGCATTTTTCTTCTGGTTGTTTGTCAGTTTTTCTCTTTGTAATTTAAAAATATATTAGAAGGGGGTGGAGGGTGGGGGAGGGAAAGAGTAGGAGTTTGGGATGAGCAGATGCAAACTATTATGCACAGGATGGATAAACAACAAGGTCCTACTGTATAGCACAGGGAAGTATATTCAATATCCTGTAATAAACCATAATGGAAAATAAAAAAATAAAAATATATCAGGATATGTGTCTAATTATTTAAATTTTGCCTGGATTATGGCAAACTTCTGTCATCTGCATCTCTAGCCACCCCCCTTTCCTCCCAACTCCCCAGCTTTGAGGAGGGTCCTTTAATTGTGACTTTTCCAAATAATCTAGTTTGCTTCCAGAACACTTATTCTGAGTTTGTATCTTCTCCTTTATCCTGTATAACTTTCACTTCACCTAATATCTTTTTTTTCCGTTCTTCTTTATGCTGTGATGGGCTCCGTGTGTGTGGAGCGCCGACTCCAGCGTGGTTTTAATTTTGAAGTTCTTGTTCTGGCCTCCACGTGCCCCCCCCTTCATCTCACCGGGCTCCCATCCCATCCCGGCTTGTTTCTTTGCCCTCACATCCTGTCCTCTCTTCATTTCATCCTGTTGTCCCTTCATCTCAGCTTATTCTATTTTGTGGCTTTCTTTTCCTGTTTACCAAAGGCGATGTCTTCTGAAATCAGATTAAGTAAGACAAATAGTCTTCTAAAGTTTTTCTGGTTCCTGTTATAAACGGTGCTCAGAGGTCTGCTCTTCCTCTGGTTTTCAGGGTCATTTCTGCCACAGGATCATTTTTGTAGGTTACATTTTTGCTACTGACCCAAAAGAAGGAGACAATTACCCATATTTTGTGTTTATAAATAGAGTTAGTGGATTTCCCTTGCTTCATGGTTATTTTTTAAATATCTGGGTTAAAATCCCAATCAGATCTGTAGTTGGACTCCAGCTGGACAACCCTGGTGTCTAACCATCAGTCTGTGTAGGTGTCCTGGGCAGAGGTGGGCTCATCCACCCTCTGCTGTTCATCAGGGTCTCTGAACTCATCAAACACACTAAAATCTTTAGTTCCCAGGATGCCTTGTACGACTGCTCCCTTTCTTCTTCCTACCTACAGCATCCTACTTATGGGAACTGGCTTCCAGCCAGAGCTTGGTCTCAGCAGCTCTTTCTGCATTTTGCAGTTACAACCATTGTTTGGATGTAGAAAGCACACGGTTGGTAGAAATAGTCACAGTGCGTTGGGTACCACAAAAAGCAAATTCCACGTAGGCAACTGTTTTTTTTTTTTTATTTCTGTAAATTCTGGTTACTGAATCTATACACCATTTCAGATGGCAGGGAATGCTCTGTTTCATTATACTTAACTTTGTCAGGGTTATATGTACAATAGAGAGGATGTATTAACCCAGAATACATCTCTAAAAGGTGGACTATAGGAAAGAGATGCTTTATACAGAAGCACTATCTTCAGCTTCCCCAGAAGTATACTCTAGGACAAGTCTTTATAGGAAAGCTGTTTATTAAGGAAGCGCTCCCAGGCAATCCTGTTTTGTAGTGATAGAAGCAGACAAAGGAGAAGAAACCGAGCAAGTATACGATTTCAGACAAAGTTTTATGAAATGTAACATCAGCCTAACCCTGCAGTGGAGTTCTGGAGCGTAAGTTACACCTCGGAGTTGTCCTAACCCAAGCAAGGGAGCTGGGCTTTCATATTCAGACAGCAGATAGGCATTGGGTATGAGCCCCTGGTGGGGCAGGGGGCCTCTCAGATGTCCAGGCACTTGGCTTGTGCACCTGCAGGCAAAGCAGCTCGAGTAGGGCCACACCAGCGAGGAGAGTCAGAGACACTAGCAGTTGGAAATAAGCACAGCCAAGTCTGGGGAGAGGTGTGAGAACAGAGAAAAGGGAGCCAGGGGGATGGGCCAAGCACTGACAGTGTCCTGTCTAAACACCTTGCCAATTTCAATTTGCTCCTTACCTACACCCACCCCGCCCCACCAGGGATATAGGAAGCTAGCCATACCAACCCAAAGGTTGCTAACTCCTGCCTCAAACCATCAAGTAACAGTTCATTGATTAAAGGATGGTACCCAAGATATAATTTTGTCCTCTGAAAGCAGAAGATGTTTTACCTGGTGATAAGCTTTTTCTTTTTTTCTTTTTTTTTTTTTTTTGTGGTATGCGGGCCTCCCTCTGTTGTGGCCTCTCCCGTTGCGGAGCACAGGCTCCGGACGCGCAGGCCCAGCGGCCATGGCTCACGGGCCCAGCTGCTCCGCGGCATGCGGGATCCTCCCGGACCGGGGCGCGAACCCGGTTCCCCTGCATCGGCAGGCGGACGCGCAACCACTGCGCCACCAGGGAAGCCCAAGCTTTTTCTTGATTTAAGTTTATATTAGCTGACAGAAAACTTCTGATTGTGGAAGAATCATAAAATGCCTATTTGGAAATCTCTAATGTAAGTAATGACTTTCAACATGTCTTCAAATTAAAACATGTTTTCACAAATGATACATTTCAAGTGTAATCTGGTTTTATTTTTCTTATATTTTATCAAGCACTCGATGGAGCCATAATAGGTAATGTATAAATAAGACTTAATTACTATGATTACATTAGTTCTGAAAAAGTTTGGAAAATATGTCTTGTCCTTTTAAACAAAGCATTTTTCTTTAGAGCAGTGGCTCATCTGTCAGTATGAAATCTAAGTGATGCAGTAACCACAGCCTGGTATCACTGTGTGTGCCTGATTGAGAGCAAGGTTGAGGGCAACCCACAGAGGGGAGGGGTAGGGAAGGACCAAATCCTTCCTGCTATGTGCAACAGCAGTGTTAAAATTCAGGGTGGCATCTCAAAGCCCTGGATTTTTCACAGAAGTGAGAATGTCCCCAAAACTCAGGAAACTAACATAAAATATTTCAAGGTATACTAATTCCTCTTGACCCCCAAAGAGCCAGATGACTTGGCCTGTGTATTGTTTTATTTGAGTTTGGATTTTGCTGCTCTGTGTGTAGACTGAGGAGAAAATATGGGAGAACAGAGTGATCCACTGTCTCTTCAAGAGTCAGGATGAAGCATCATTTAGAGAGTCCATCTCATCTCCTCTGTGGAATGGTACTTGGTGAGAACTTCAGTGTTCTCTTCATATTGCTAATATGGCAGCCTATAATCACCAAATGTGATGCCCTATTCACAACCCGGCTGAGAACTCAAGTTTAAGGCTTGAGGTGAATTCAGCTCTGACTACCCCTTTTCCACAAAGTAGGCTCTCAAGTCATATTTGTTGGGTGAATGTATAATTTTAAATAGATCTTGATCTTTATTCTAACAGTCCCAGCCCTAACAGCCTGGAAGATGATTATCTATTCATGAATTATGAATGAATGAAGGATAGAAAAAAAATGCAAGAAGAAGTTAGTAAACTTTCCTTGAATTAGTGCAATATCGTCCCACCTGGGATGTGAGTCTCCTGTCAACGTCTCCCACTAGTTCTTACTTCCTGTTAGCGCCATGTACCTGGAATACATGACTCTAAATGATCTTTTCCATCACATTTTCATCTTTTAAAAGTCACCATCCCAGATGACTCACAGTTCCTTATATTCATAAATTACTTTCACATCTTTCCTTCACTGATACTTTTCTTTTAACTTAAAACATCCTAATCATTTTTTCCCCTTGTCTAAATTTTACTTTTCCTGCAAAGCCTAGCTTAAAATCCTCGTCTTCTATGAATCTTTCCCTCCTACACAGTTAGAAATCATCACTCCTGTCTCTTTTCCACTGCGTCACTGGCTACGTTTTATTCTGTGCCTACTCAATATGACTGGACCACACTTTCATCCCTAAACTGTTTACAGGTGCAGATTGAGTATCGTCATTGTTATAGCTGCCCTTTAACGCAAGCCAGCATCGACCGTGACTGTTTACTTAATTGAAATGATTTGCTAAGTTCAGAATTTTATAATTTATAGAATGATTTGAAAGGGAAAACCTGGAATAAAGCTGAAAGCCAAACAATTTACAATACAGCTACTTACAGTATAGCGTTTCTCATCATTACTATGTACTTCTCATTACTCAACCTACAGTATGGTTTCTCATTAGAAACCTGTGTTTCTATTACATTACAATTGTGAAAATGAGTAGCTACATGAAGATATTTATAATACAATGTTAAGTTAAAGGAAAAAAAGATAATGAAAAATATAGACCTACCCTAAATAGGCTGATGTAAAATATATTTGCATATTAGGAAGGGTAATATGTCAATTCGAAAAAAATAAATACAGCTGATATCTTAGTATGGAATGATGATGGGTACATTTAAAATCTCCTTCATTTTTCTTATAATGCGATTAATGCCATGGAAATGAAAACAAAAAGCGCATAGTGAACTAGGCTTGCAAGAAGATTATAATAATTCTAAAATGTTCAAACATTACTTACAAACTCAACTGTATCTATAATCTAACAAGATGACAAGGTGAAACATCGAAATTCACAGGGTGAATTTTCAGGTTATAAAGAAACAAGTGCCTGGGGGGAAATGTTATTTTTCATTAAATTAGTCAGTTATTTGGTATTCTAAGAAAATTACTTTCCATTATTCTCAATCTGAGCATGCAAGATCTATATTCAAGCAAATTAAGACACTGGTGACATGAAAATATGAATATTACAATGCACACATGGTGGCTGTAGTGGTGTCACTTGATGGCGCTTCAAGACTGTGGGGACCCCCCCCTCTTTTGGTGACTGCCAGCTACCAGGTGAGTCACTCTCAGCCCAAAAGAGCCACCTGGCTCCAGACGAGGTCATGTCCCCTCCCCCGCAGAGCAGCAGTCTGCATTCAAGGACTCCTCGGTGTGAAGGGGTGCACAAGGGCCTGGTCCCCTCTCTGCAAACTGGGACAACCTGGAGGACCATTCCAGCTCTAGAACTTCCCTGAGATCCAGATGCTGGCCAGGTCCTGTGACCTGCTCTTCTGCCTGTTCCTGCTTCCTTCACTCCCCACTATCATTGATCCCCAGGCCACCCCCTAACAACCTTATGCCTGCAAGCCTCCACCTCATAACCTCTTTCCCAGGAAACCTGGCCTGCCTTTGTAATTAAATCAGCCTAAAACCTAGAACACAGGAAATAGTCAGATATAAACCAAATATATTCCGTGAGATGTTCTTTAGTCTTTTGTAAATAAAAGCAATATTCTTTCATATTTTCTAAGAACTTACAAGCAAGGCACAGTGAGTGCCACACATTTTACAGATATTAACATATTAAATGCCCACAATAACCCTATGAGGCTGATCCTATTCCCTATCAGGCCTGTTTGCAGATGAGAAAGTGAGTCCTAGAATCGTGAGTTTACCTGCCTAAGAGCTAGTTAGTGGAAGAACTCAGGGGCATGTAAGCTTGAGCTTCTACCCTGTGCTATGCATTGAGCGTGGTGCCCTAAGAAACTGAACACGCAAAAGAAATCATAGATTTCCCCTTCCCATTTGGTGTCACGACCACCTAGAAATAAACAAGATCCTTCAACTCTGAGATGTTGGACAGTGGGATTTTTTATTATTTTCTTCAGAAAAAATATAGAATAAAAATTGTAAGGGAGTTGGGGCTTCCCTGGTGGCGCAGTGGTTGAGAATCTGACTGCTAGTGCAGGGGACGCGGGTTCGCGCCCTGGTCTGGGAGGATCCCACATGCCGCGGAACAACTGGACCCGTGAGCCGCAACTACTGAGCCTGCGCGTCTGGAGCCTGTGCTCCGCAACAAGAGAGGCTGCGATAGTGAGAGGCCCGTGCACCGCGATGAAGAGTGGCCCCCGCTTGCCACAACTAGAGAAAGCCCTCGCACAGAAACGAAGACCCAACACATCAAAAATAAATAAATTAATTAATAAAACTCCTATCCCCAACATCTTAAAAAAAAAATTTTGAGAGGAAAGATTCAAAGCAAAACCATTACAACAACACTACTGCTATTCACTTTTTGCTTAGAGATGACTATTGTTGCGTTTTATTACCAGCTGACTTTATTATTGGTATGCTTTAAAAAGAAATAAAACAGTTCCTCTGCCGGCTTCAGGGATTGCAAAAATCAGGTAAAAAGAAAACCAGGCCATTTTCAGAATCATGCTGCAAGGAAGATTCTAGAGTACAAAGATTCTAGAGTACAAAGATTCTAGAGTACAAATCTTTTCATTAACATATGTCTTTTTTTTTTTAATGCATGCCCTGACTATGGATGCCTAGTTAGGAAGGGTGAGTAGAGCAATTTAGAGTTTACAGCAAACCTCTTGAGACTTTGGAATAATAACTCTCGCTTCCAAAAAGGACAGGAATGTGAAACATTGAGATAACATGCTCCTGAGTAGAGAAGAATGTTTTCTCATGATGTTCTGACCAGACTTGTCCACTAACCTTAGCAAGAGTAAACATTCCTTTCCTTCCCCAAAGCCATGATGTGCTGTGTCAAGATGTTGATTTTCAATTCTGATATTCTCTGATATTCAGAATCTCAAAAATTTACCCCTGAAATGTACTCACCATTACAATTTGGCTCCCAAAGCTAGAAGCAAATCTGTCATACAGTGTTTCATTTTTTTTTTCTTTATGGACTTGAACAATTTTTTATTTGAGGATATTGCAAATATATCTCATTAAAGCAAACTAACAGTTTTAAGTACTGAGTCTGCAATAGTGAATGGGAATCAAAATCTTTGTCTTTTCCAGAAGCAAAGAGCTTACTTTTTATCATAAAGATAAAAATCTTTATGATTTTTAAAGCATCTATCCAAAACTTCCAGAAGTTTTAGATTTCTTAATCTGACAAGACCTTCTCTTGTTCTTATAGACAGAACTATAAGCTAATCATGTAATTTGAGGATTTACCATCTAATTTTATTTGTTATCTAGGACCACTCTCTAAGCAAATGTGCCCATAATCCACATCCCTCTTTCTGCCCAGCTTTTCTGATCATCTTCATAGGATATCATATATCAATTTAAAATTAAATCTCTTTTTAATAAGGTAAGAATAGGGATGATGGACAAACTTGAGAGATCTATATGCTAATCAAAGTGTGACCAGTAGAACGATGTCAACTTCATCTCCTTTACGCTCTGGCTTTCTTACCTCCATGGTAATGTTTATGCTGTTTTGCTCATAAAATGCCCTATTACTTCTCTCTATGTGCCCGTCAAGACTCAGGTTAGATTCCATCTCCAACATGGCACTCCCAGGTAAAAGAGATCATTCATTCCGTTAACTGCCCACAGTACTTCCAGAGTTCTCTACTGCTATGTAATCATCCTTTTGGCTTCACTGATGCACAAGTATCATTGGGTGAATACAACAGAGCCCTTAGTGGTCATCAATTATCCATGAGCCATCCTCGACTCCCAGTCTCCATTGCAGTCAAATTGACACCATGTGATGGGTTCTGGCCAATAAACTGTGAGCAGAAATGATGTGTGCTACTTCCAGGCCAGGAAGATAAAGCTCCAGGGATGCCCTCCATTTATTTCTTCTCCTGGCTGCTATCACCTTGGATGGCATTTGCTGAAATGTGTAGGGTTGCCAGATAATGTACAGGACTCTCATTTAAACTTAAATTTCAGAAAAATTGTTAACAATTTTTCATGTAAGTATGTCCCAAATATTGCATGGGACATACTTATACTAAAATTATTATACAAAATTATTATTCTATTGAATATTATACTGTAAATTATCTACTCTATACATCCATATACTATATAATACTATACAAAAGATGTTATACACTATATGCTAAATTATTATACTATTATGCTATTTCTGTTTGGATACTGAAAACATATACTATTATTATACTAATTTTTTTCTAAAATATTGAACTTCAGATAAAAAGAAAATACTTTTCAGTATAACTATGTGCCAAGTATTGCATGGGACATACTTATACGAAAGGAAGGAAGGAAGGGAGGTAGGGAGAGAGGGAGGGGAGAATGAAAGAAAGAACACATCTTAAGTAATGCATAGCAGCATTTTCTGTGACAAGGCAGAGATTTAACTAAGTGTTTTAGGGTCCTTTTACTTCTTTGATATATATAAATTGTCATATCATATGTGATTTTTTTTCAAAAAGACATTCTAAACTGTTTAAGGATTGTGGATTTTTGTTAGCCCTTTTATATTGCTTCACAGTTTTCTTTTCTGTTTTTACTTCAAACTGAGTTCAGAAAATGTCAACTTCTGC
Source organism: Physeter macrocephalus (assembly GCF_002837175.3). Lineage (NCBI taxonomy): Eukaryota > Metazoa > Chordata > Mammalia > Artiodactyla > Physeteridae > Physeter > Physeter macrocephalus. The sequence goes on from NC_041231.1 coordinate 58,745,845, forward strand.
CCAGTACGTGCAGCAGGACTTTGGTTTATCTTTTGATAGTAACACTCAGCTCTAATCCAGAGCTTGACAGACACACCTCTCAGAGATCCAGGAAAAATGTGGTTTTAAACCTGTTTGTTCCCCTCCTGCCACGTGGTGGATTATCTCAGAAACTCTCCAACACCCAGAGGGAGGACACTGCCCAGAGGATTCTTTCTCACCATGGCCATACTGAAGCTTTATCATTTTTCTTAAACTTGAATCATTTAAAAATATTTTTATTGCTTCTGAAAATTCTTATTGACTATTAAATTTTACCTTTACCAAAGATGGTGAATGGTATTTTATAATGACTTAAGAGATTCTCTGATCTTTTTAAAAAAGGCAAGAAAAGAAGCTAGTCTTTGACATAAATGCCCCTCAGGAATGGTAAAATAAGAGGAAGAGAGAATTATTCAAACATTACAACTAACTGTCAGCCAACCTAGAAATGGCTCAACACTTATTAGAGGGAACAGAGTGGTTACCAGGGAGAAAACTGTCACCTCTCTTGCCATGTAAAAATCGGGTATGTTAATTCCTGACTTGGGGCAAAGAATACCACCTACTTATTACAGTTAAGTGACAGGCAGTTGGCTAGGTGAGGCTGCACTTTTAGGGATCTGAGCTGAGAATACATTTTTGCAAGTTTTTCACATTTGGGTGGTACTTAAAGCCACATTTAATATTCATTTGGTGCTTAGCAGAATGAAATTTAAGCCCACCCACTTAAAGCAGGTACAGGTAAACTTGGGGGTAAACATGGGGGTAAACTTGGTGAGGCAATGTTCATGTCCCTGAGAGCACAAAACTATGTAGTTTTCTATCTGTTTCCCAGCTCATTTCCCTGAGATCATGGGTAAGAGCAGGCAACTGAGGGAAGATTAGTTGCTGGAATTTGCATGAGAGTAATAATGCAATTTGGCATAGTAGGGAAACACTTCCGAGAAACTTCACAGATTGTGAAGAAACTGATCCCTGTGGCAAATGGAGATGAGCCCAAGTCTGCATCTCTACAGCTTCTGAAAGAAATATTATGGGTGTGGATAGAAGTTTTCTGCTCCCAGGCATCAACCCATACCATGGCCCTGTGTAAATGTACTGCCATGAAGAGTGCTGCTGGTGGGAATGTAAACTGGTGCAGCCACTATGGAGAACAGTACATGGAGGTTCCTCAAAAAAATAAAAATAGAGCTACCATATGATCCAGCAATCCCACTCCTGGGCATATACCTGAAGAAAACCATAACTCAAAAAGATACATGTACCCCAGTGTTCACAGCAGCACTATTTACAATAGCCAAGACATGGAAGGAACCTAAAATACCCATCAACAGAGGAATGGATAAAGAAGATGTGGTGTATATATATACAATGGAATATTACTCAGCCATCAAAAAGAATGAAATAATGACATTTGCGGCAACATAGATGAACCTAGAGTTTATCATACTAAGTGAAGTAGGCCAAAGACAGATATCATATGATATTGCTTATATGTGGAATCTAAAAATAAAAAATGATACAAATGGACTTATATACAGAACAGAAATAGACCCACAGACATTGAAAATAAACTTATGTTTATTATTTATGTTTGGTAAACTTATGTTTACCAAAAGGGAAAGGGGGGAGGAGAAGGGATAAATTAGGAGTTTGGGATTAACGTATACACACTACTATATATAAAATAGATAACCAACAAGGACCTACTGTATAGCACAGTATTCAATATTTTGTAATAAGCTATAAGGGAAAAGGATCTGAAAAAAATAGATATATGGTTATGTATATCTGAATCACTTTGCTGTACACCTGCAACTAACACAACATTGTAAGTCAACTACACTTCAAGTTAAAAAAAGTCCACCCTGGGGCTTCCCTGGTGACGCAGCGGTTGCGCGTCCGCCTGCCGATGCAGGGGAACCGGGTTCGCGCCCCGGTCTGGGAGGATCCCACATGCCGCGGAGCGGCTGGGTCCACCCTGTCTGCATACAATTCTGGTTCACAGGTCTACCAGCTCAGCAGTCTCCAACCTTTTTGGTCCCAGGTACCGGTTTCATGGAAGACAATTTTTCCACGGACCGGGGGTGGGGTGGGGATGGTTTTGGGGATGATTCGAGTGCATTACATTTACTGTGCACTTTATTTCTATTGTTATTACATTGTAATATACAATGAAATAATTATTCAACTCACCATATGCAGAATCAGTGGGAGCCCTGAGCTTGTTTTCACTTGCCACGCACTGATAGGGTTTTGATATGAGTCTGCAAACAATTGATTTGTTATGGTCTCTGTGCAGTCAAACCTCTCTGCTAATTATAATCTGTATTTGCAGCTGCTCCCCAGCGCTAGCATCACCACTTCAGCTCCACCTCAGATCCTCAGGCATTAGATTCTCACAAGGAGCGTGCAACCTAGAGCCCTCGCATGCGCAGTTCACAGTAGGGTTTATGCTCCTATGAGAGTAACGCCGCCACTGATCGGACAGGAGGCGGAGCTCAGGTGGTAATGTGAGTGACGGGGGAGTGGCTGTAAATACAGATGAAACTTTTATCCCTAGCCTGCCGCTCACCTCCTGCTGTGCCGCCCGGTTCCTAACAGGGGTTTGGGGACCCCTGTACTAGCTGACTGAGGCAAGTAACTTAACTTCCCCAGCCTTGGTTTTCTAGTGGGGATTATAACTTTATGTGTCAAAGAGTTATGATGGAGCTATACGAGATCATGTGTGTGAAGTCTTGATCCTAGAAGTCAGGGCAGATTAGGAGCACAATAAATGTCAGCTAGTAGATCTGATAGAAGCATTCTAGATACTACTCAACATGTTACAAACACAACAGAAAGATTAGGTGGAACTATTATTGATTGTTAACAAACAAATGTGGTGCAGAATACAGAGTCATATAGTGGAGTCAAAGGAAAAGAAGTAAATTAACTGCCTAATGGGAACTTCAATAAAGGTGGTACATAACCAAATTAAAGAAAGAGAAAATTCTGTAGTCATATATATCAGAGAAAGTATAAAGCAATGCTCTCCTTCCAGTTTTTCATGTGGGAAGCACTTATTCCTGTTTCTAGTCACTTTATCTTTAAGCAATAATGGAAATAAAAATATCCTCTTTGCAATGTACTAGGAACTATGGCCTATAGACAAGGAAATATTTTAAATGTAATTTAGCTGAAATGAAAACTCAAACTTTAAGGTATTTAAAAGTTAATTTAAAATACTCGAGTAGTTGTTTTAGAACTTTTTTTTCTTTTCACTGTGAATGAAACCCAAAGAAAAAAGACAGAGGTATGCAGGTGAGACAAAGGGAGGCTGCTTGAAGGATGAGTGTGGCTAAACCTAGGACCACACCTACAGAGAAGATGAAGTTTCCCTCCCTCAAACTCTTTAAGGAATAAACAATGACCTCTTGTGAATAATTCCAAAGGAAACCTGAGAAAAGGTCTGCGATTCTCCATTAGCAAATATAACTGAACATTCAAGTATTCAAGAATTTTAATGACTTTGAACTTTGGGCATGTGCAGCATTCCCAAGGTCTTGTCATTTTTGATAACACTTGGAGAAAACAGAGTAACATTTCACTTTCCAGAACACAGTGTAAACCAGCAATTAAATCAAAAGGAGCTCCAAGGAACTAAAAGACAAGGCACAGAGTTCATGTATAAAAACCCAGGTACTTGATACCTAGAAGACCAGATTCTATTTATTCTTATTCTACTCAAAGTTAAAAGGAGCTGTGATTATCTGATTTTCAAATCCTGAGCAGATTAGATGTCATGAATTAGAAGGAGATCAAGGGGCCACAAGGCTGGTAAAAGGAACAGATTCCAAATGCCCAGGAGGCTGGAGCTCCTTGTGTGGGACAAACATTCCAATGACCACAAAACCCCCCAGAGTTAGCACTGTATTAAAGCAGAATAAAGTCTAATAATCCTAAATCGCTCTGAGAGTTTATTTTTATTTGGCATATTCACCTTTAAAAAGCAATCCAATTTGAGAAAGATTTTCATTATTAATAGTTAACTTTATTGTGTGAAACAATAGTATGTTTTGTTCCCCAAAGGGTAGACCCATAGCTTTGGAAGCCCACGTATCCATAATAATTCATTTCCTTCAAGTCCCAAGTAACTATAGCATCGACTGCCGAATAGAACTACCCGAGTCAGTTATAATTTCTGTGACTATACTCATTTTTTTGTGTAACATATTCCTCAATTATGGGAGTGAAAATTATTGACCAGTTGGAAAGCACAAAAAATGAGGAAAATATATATTTTTATCTTTAGCATCAATGTTTGAGACAGTACTATGGCAACCTTAGATTTTTTAGATCTATTTTCTCATGAATCTCAATAACCATGCAATTTAACATTTTTATTTTATAGATGGAAAAAAACCCGGAAGGTTAACAGAGGTCACAGAAGTTGACCAAGGATACAAAGCTGGGCACGAATCCAGGTTGGCGGGAACTGCTCTGCCTCCCGGTCAGCCTGCGCTTCTACTGACCACAGGGACAAAGTCGACCAGAGTGAACCACCTGCTACTTATTTTCCTCTTTCTAATATGACATTTATCAAAGTAATACTGAAAAAACCCAAAGCTTGTAATTTGGAAATATAAATCTACCCAGAGTACTGTTTTTAACCACCAAATTCAAACTTGCTGGCTTCTAAGCAATTCTTAAGTAAATTCAGAACACTTCTTTTAGAATTTTCTGCCAGAAAAAACTCTGGCCTCTCCCAAGGAGCTTCCTCAGTTGGAATAAGGATAAGGATGTCCCTTATTTGCATCCCTTTCTGTTTGGGTTACCAGGAGGCTTAGCATTCAATAGTAGTCTACACTTCTTTCCACTTCCTGTCAATGCTCTTGGTTTTCTATTTCTAGTTCAAGTTTATTCTATTCATTATAAAGCATTTTTTTTTTTGCAAGTCACCTCAAATATTTTATGGGAAAATCCTGGGTACATCATTGTACAGAGGTTGAGACAGTTTATGTGTTCGTGTACTTGACTGAACATAAATGCTCCAGTACCTGGTTGACTTCCTATGAATTCACATTTATCTGTATTCACCTTCCTCAAGTAACACCCAAGCATTTATAAGGGGTTAACATCATAGGTACAGCCTATTTTCCTAAGTATCATAGATCTTAAGTATCACAGATCCTAAGTATCCTAAGTATCACAGATATCATAATTATCTGCCCCGATTTTCAAATGTTGTAAAACTTTGATGCATACACACAAATACACAAACCAAACAGAAGACTTGAAACACTTGCCAATGCGATGTGTTCACAGCCAGTCATGACTTGTGATGTGAAGACGAAATAGAAAAAGATTCAAACTCATAGTATGAGAGGCAGAATTTGTTTTTATGAGGGCTCCTGAGTGTTCCTGAGAAGATGGTACAAGACTTTCTGGAAACAACTTTCATCCAAGAAATTTAGTTTAAGGTATTTTGGTAACTTCTTAGGATTTCATTGTATTCACTAGCATACACTGACTTGAAACTGCTGTTGCCAAGGGGTCAGATTTGGAAGCCAGAATGTTCTTCTATTAAAATACTTATTCTTTCCAAGCACAATAAAATAGTATTTCACCTAGTAAACAGCCTTTGGGGCCAAAGTTAAGATCCCGATAAACCATTTCAAATTCCACTTGAAATGAAAACATGCTAGTGGTCCATTCTGCCAACTTAAATATATTTTCAAATTGGGAAAAAGAGAAATTATTTGCAAATGTTACAGGGATAGTGATTCAGTGATGAATAATCTAGACACTTCATCTTTTTACTAGAAAAGCTGTCACTTTCCACCTGTGTCAGTTTTGTCTTTCTTACCTCTTATTCTGTTCTCCCCTCAGCAAAAGATCTAGAAACACCTTTTTAAATTAATACAGTACCTAATCCAAATCTACTTGGAAAAATAAATTTGAAAAATTTAGGAAAGCTGTCATTCCTTGTGTTTCCAAGAAAGGAAGTACATATTATAACAAGTATGAAATAAGAATTATTTTCCTTTTCCCTGCCTTTTAGTGATATGGACTGCATGTTTGTATCCCCCCAAAACTCCTATGTGATAGCCCTAAGCCCCAATGGGATGGTATTAGGAGATAGTGTCTTTGGGGTATAATTAGGTCACAATGAGGTCATGAGGGTGGAGCCCCCATGATGGGAATTAGCATCCTGTTAAGAAGAGAAAGAGAGGCTAGAACCAGCTGTCTCTGCCACATGAGGACACACCAGAAGACAGCCACCTGCAAGCCAGGAAGAGTTCTCTCACCAGACACCAAATCCCCCAATACCCTGACCTTGGGCTTTATGGGCTCTAGAAATGTGAGAAATAAATGTTTGTTGTTTAAGCAACCCAGTCTATGGTATTTTTGTTATAGTAGCCCAATGTGACAAATACTCTTTCAGGAACCTACAGGTTGTGAAAGTGTTGGTACAATACTTTTAAAGTCATTTCACACTGAATCTCTGAGATACACTGACCAACACCTTTGAGTCCAGCCCAATCCTCGTATTTCTGATGAGCACCTGGACTCAGGGGAGAAACTGCTTTTTTCATTCTAAGTGGTGAGAGAGACAGGTGCAGAACATGATGATTCATTTTCTCTCTCTTTCTATGGCAATTCAGGGTGGCATCACAGTGAGGTTAACAAATGGACCTGGCCAGAGAGCACATCACTCACACACTCTGGGCTGCTTGGAGTGTGCAGCTCACTTCTGCAGCACAGCTGGGCGGCCCCTAATGTATGAGGCTGGGAGGCTCTTCTGACACAGCTCCAAGGCTTCCTAAGTCCTTACAAGGTCACAGTGATGAAATACAACAGAGATCGTGGCACAGTTAAACCAGCATATGTTCCAAATCAGTGACTATCAGAACAGAACATGTAACTACAACAAAACTGACACAACATGTGGTGCAAATGCTGAGAAAAGTAAAGAGAAGCAATATTAATAATCAGTCAGTAATCCTGGAAGAGATTCTTTTTTTGGTGGCTAGTCTGAAAAAATTCAATATGCCGATCTAGCATATTGTAAATGTTCGTGTCACTCAGTTATTGAAACACACACACACACACACACACACACACACACACAACTTCTTTCCCTTAAATGCCATACTTCCTATTAATAAGATTACCATAATGACTGCCTAGATCCTACTCTATGTGTGTGCATGCCTACCAAGAGATTTGTGGCATTGCCAGTTGCAGATACTCTCTATTTGGGAAAGTAATACAAATCAGAAAGAAATTTGAGACTACCAATGATGTTAACTGTTCAGGTCTTTTGTTCCCACTTGTTAAGAGGTCTGGAGGTCATTCCTTGGCAGGACTATTTATGTCTAGCTAATTCTGTAGTAATTCCAAACTTCAGATGAGAATTAAAGAGGAGTAAGATTAGTACACTTTGGAAACTATTAGAGCAACTATTTGTTGCTTATTGTCAAAGGTTTATAATCAAATGTTGCTAATACGTCAAACCAATAGACTATGTATAAACCAGAAGTAGATCACTTTGCTAATCCAAGAGAAATAACTCAGTAGAATCCTTCTTTGGATTTTAAATCAGCTCATCAGATGAGTCATGCAATCCAAACCCACCACACTGGATACCTCTTGATCAGTTGCAATTCAACTGCTATTTACTAGCAATAAAAAAAAAAAAAAAGAGCAATGACATCAACCATTAATCTTATACCTAAATGCCATGTTAGATATACATCTGTTTTATGGGGTCACAAATGCTTCTGCCTAGAGCATTAAGGGAAAAATGCCTTATTAGATATACATCTGTTTTATGGGGTCACAAATGCTTCTGCCTAGAGCATTAAGGGAAAGCTTGTGGAAGGAACAAGGATACAGACTAGGTTTATCAAAGTTCAGCTCTGAGGACTCCAGATCTGAAGAAATGCCATTATCCTGAATCTTCAGAGATCTCCAGAGGATAGAAAAAGCTAACCAGAAGAACTGCATATTCAAAGGGCAAAATGAACTTACTGAAGATGGCATTTAGCTCCTCTTTAACCATTGCCAAAGAATTTTAACAGTGTCATGCAATGAAATGCTTTTAATGGAAGTGATCTTAAGATTCAGCAAATGAGATTACAGAGCGATACATTTAGTCATGAGAACAAACTGTCAAGATGAAAACAATCATTCAGTGACACTTGTAAAATCAGGATATTCTCATTGTCATCTAGAAAACAAATATCTTTGCTATATAAAGAGGGTGTGTTTTATTGCTTAAATTCAAAATTGCTCTGAAAACCCCTAAGGAAAGTTAGCAAAATGTATGAACCCCTTTGTCTGACAATGAAATGTCCTTAATAGGGAATCGCTAGGTAAATGATCTTGTATGTTGTGTGCTAAATTGCTTCATTATTTGCAGTCGGTTTCATTCATAGGAATAAAATACACCTTGGATATTTAGTTTGGCAGCTTCCATAAAATCAGCTGCCAACATACATCATCATGTCGACTGGATTTTTATTTTCTCGATTTGTGCTGGGCTTTCTTTTCTTCGAATACTTCCACTGAATCCATAATCCCTCTCATCAAAAACTTTTAACTAATTAAAGTATTACAGTTATAATTCTTCACCAAGTTTGCCTGATGTCATATAATATGAATGACTAATATGTCAACTGTACTGCTAAAAGCCCTGGAACCATACTCAAAGGGTGATACATAATCAAGTCTTGTTTAAAGTATAATTAATTTGTCACCACCTAGAAGATTTGAAATAAATTCTTCTAAATTCCCAGTGCTAAATATCTTCATGATCCAAGAGGTTAAACTCATTCCAGCAAAATCTATAAAACTGAAATTAGTCATCTAAAATCTCTTAATGCTAATTCAAGGTGCAGAGAATCTTTAGAAAACATGTTCTCACATTGAACAGATGTGGGTCATCTCCCACCTATGACATGTCTATAAGAAAGACAACATTTACATTGTTTTTTCCCTATTACGGAGTATGAACTTATATGTAATTACAAAATGAGATATTTCGTAAAAGGAGGTGAACTCGTGGCCTTGCTTCACTCCAGCCACTTCTTAGTTGCCCACTTTGTGAGACACAGGGATCCAGCCAGACTTTCCTTTCTGTCTGCAGAAACTTCAGATTTCTTGTTTAAAGATAATCAGTTGGGTTCAAAAGTAGAATGTGCTGCTATTTACAATAGCCAAGACATGGAAGCAACCTAAATGCCCATCAACAGATGAATGGATAAAGAAGATGTGGTACACATATACAATGGAATATTACTCAGCCATAAAAAAAGAATGAAATAATGCCATTGGCAGCAACATGGATAAACCTAGAGATTATCATACTAAGTGAAGTAAGTCAGACAGAAAAAGACAAATATCATATATCACTTATATGTGGAATCTAAAAATTGATACAAATGAACTTATTTACAAAACAGAAACATACTCACAGAGTAAGAAAACACACTTATGGTTACCAAAGGGGAAAGATGGGTGAGAAGGATAAATTAGGAGTTTGGGATTAACAGATACACACTACTATATATAAAATAGATAATCAACAAGGACCTACTGTGTAGTACAGGGAACTCTACTCAATATTCTGTAATAAACCTAAATGGGAAAAGAATTTGAAAAAAGAATAGATATACATATATGTATAACTGAATCACTTTGCTGTACACCTGAAACTAACACAACATTGTAAATCAACTATACTTCAATGTAAAATAAAAATTTAAAAGTAGAATGTGCTGGCGGGTAAAAGCTTGCTCAGGGTGTGGATGGACCATGACCTTTGTCCCCAGACAGGGCAACATGTGCTGCGTCTACAGTTGACAGGTGATATTATGTGAAGATGGATCATATCATGGTAAGATAGGAAACAAAACTCCAAGGTCCAAGGACAGTGGCCCGGTTTCTTCTTAATCTAAGACCTGGAGTTCACTGCTCTTCCATTTACATCCCCACCAATAAAAAATAAAAAACATGAAAGTATAGCACGTATGAGAGACCTAAAGAATGACCCATAATGTTTATCAAGAAACCCTTGGTAAATACTTGCTTGGCTTTTTAATCACAGGACATAGAATGCTCGACAGAACGAATAGATTAGAAACAGATTTTCTTAATCTCCATAGTGAGAACTGAGCAAAAGTAGAAACTCCAAAAGGGGTATTTAATAGATGATAGTAGTTTAATAAAAAACTGCATAAAATGATACTGGCATGAGGATATCTCATCCAACCACATGGGCCTAAATGCTTCCAGCATGGGGTGACTTCATGATTGACTGGCATAAAATACAACCATTTAAAAACTCAAAATCAGACAAAGGCACCTGAGAGAAAAGTAATCATCAGAAGCCTTCAAGGTAGTAACTTTTAAAATAAAATCTAAATAGAAGTCCCCAAATCCGGAGAGTAAACTTGTATAGGTAACCAGTGACTTAATTCACACAAAATATTTTTAGGAGCCATGCTTCTCTGGTTTTTGTCACGGCACAAAGTGAAATCTAGAAGGTCACAGACAAAATGCACTTTATTACTTCCCATTAGAGTGACATTGATGTGCTGTGCACTATCAATTATTTTTATTTCTTACAGGATCACACTCATTTTTTAAGAGCTTCGAAATTTTTCTCAATAAAAATTTTATGAAGAAATATAGTACATACAGTAGGTGCGGGGGACCCAGTGCCAAAAACAGGGAGCTTGGACCCCCTACCCTCAGCTTCCCTGGATGAAGAATAGCACTAAGGCACCTCCATCAAAGCCAGAGCCCAAGGGATGCTTCTCTCAGGATGGATCAGCCTGAAAAGCATGAACTTTCTGTATAGAGATGGTCTTTCCGTCTAAATCTTATTTTGCAGATGAGGAAAATGCAAGCTGAAAGAGCTAAGTAGTACCTCAAAGTCCTATATCTAACTATTAATAATAAGAGAAAGAGGGAAATGATCTAACATTTATTGAAAGCCTGAAATATTAGCAGGCACAGTACCGGCAGGCCTACTGAGACTCAGAATGGTACTCTTTCTGCTATTCCAAGGAATATAGTAAACAGATTGGAGACCAAAATAGTCTGTGGACCAGGCTTCTACAAGAATGGACAAGCAATAGAAAAAGAGGAAAAAGAGTAGGGAATTGCTACGTGACCAGAGACAGTTTACAATGATCCCCCAATGAGCTCACCCGGCTGAGTTCAGACTCTAGTGGTCCAAGTTCTATTTTTGTTCCTAAAGTTTGTGTCCAAATTTGATCAATGCTGAGAGGCACAGAGACTTAGCATCATATTCATTACCAGGACGACATCCTGCACAAGCACAGAACTGCATTTTCCTTGCTGCCTCAGCAAGAACACTTGAGATGCTCCAACACCAAGGGAAGGGCACTTATTAACAACAAAAACATCAGAAGCTGAAACAGAGGATGCGTGGAACACTGGCATCCCTTATTCTATAAATATCCTGGTAAAGAAAATTCAGCTCCAAGAGACATCACAGGTTTTCTTTTCAAATTACATTATGTCCTAAATGAAGTAGAAAAGAGAACAAATGAGGAACAAAAGATGTATCCCTTTGTACAAGCATAAAGGTGAGTGGTGTCACCATGCAGTCTGTAGTTTTAAACAAACAAACGAAGACAATCCAGGTAGAGCCCACAGTTGAAGCCTGTCTGATGAAGCATTAGAACAGACTAGTGCTTCTCAAATTATAACGTGCATGTGCATCATATAGGGACCTGGTTAAAATGCAGACTCTGATTCTGGAGCTTTAGTTTGGTACTAAGATTTTGCATTTCTGGCAAGCCCCGGATGATGCCATGGCTGCTGAGAAAATGCAGATTCTGAGCAGCACATCTGGGGTGATGCTAAGATTGAATATTTCTACCAAGCCCCGGAGATGCTCACGCTGCTTCTGTGTGGACACACGTTGAGTCACTAGAGAACAAATGATCCTTAAGGTGCCTTCTCACTGAAACTACTGTGTTTCCTTGGTCAGGTAGTGACATAAAAGAAATCAAGAAAATCACAAGTCAAGTGTTAGTGACACTACATGCTCAAATTTCATTGATAAAATAGCTTAACGACCCTGTCTTTTTAGAGGCAGAAAATAGCTGAAAAACAGCACTTCCAGAGATAACATAAGCACTGAGATGATACTAAAATGCCCTCAAAGAAAATTGGCAGCAGTGTCAGATTCACAAGCAGCGTAGACAACTGTGAGGACCTTGAAACTGAATGGAACTGCTAATATTGAAATTGGACCCTGCCAGCTAATAGCATGTTCACACAAGCCGGTGTTTAGGGGATGAAGATGGGAGATTGAAGGACTCCTTGAGGAAATGGGCATGGGAACGGATTGCATTACTGAGCCCTCATGAGCGTGGAATTACCAACCAACACACTGCACTGCTCTGTCTTCCTTTTGACCTTTGGACTCAAGCAAACCCAGAAAGGAAAGGGAATTGGCATTTTGGTTGCATCTCATGCTCCTTTTTATCAGCTGGATGATCTTGCTGCCCTGGAGAACACTGCTCCCTATTCTGTGCGGACAGCTTGACCACGGGCCAGCGGAAGGGCTGTCACGGGGTCAATAGGAAGTGAGCCTGGACAAAAGGTCCAAGTTTAGGAATGCCTCTCTGGATTTTCTTTGGATTCAGAACCTAGTCAAACTCAGTTCCTGCAGCCAGAGTCAGAATAAAAATGTGCTCACAGGCTAACCGTGGGCTTTTTTAAATATATTTTTAAAGTCACAGTTCCCCATAATAGTCATACACAGAAATCCAACTGGAAGAAAGGCCAGAAGAAAGACAAGGATGCGAATGCCTCAATTAAAGGACTTGCCAATTATTCAAATAAATGCTTATTTAGGTTTTGCTCACTAAAAGAAATCCATTCTTCAGGTACTTTCTTCTGTGGATGGTGGTCACAAGAGGTCATTCTTAAGAAGTAAAGCCGGGACTTCCCTGGTGGACCAGTGGTTAAGACTCTGCCCTTCCACCACAGGGGTCACGGGTTCAATCCCTGATTGGTGAACTAAGATCCCGCATGCCACGCTACACGGCCAAAAAAACCTTTTTTTTTAGTTAAAATTTTATTTTTAAAGTGAAAAAGAAATTCCCTTAAAAAAAAAAAAGTAAAGGCCATCTTTTCCAGGCTTAAATGTTTTATGAAATCAGTGTACAGCATGTGCTTTCTAAAGGTGCATCCACATTCCTCAGGCATCAGAAGGAGCATCTGCATTTCCTTCAACCCCTTCATCTCTGTGTGCTTTCATTTTGTATGGGATTGTGTGTCATCACTGAAACCTTCGTAAGTTCTGTACTGGACGGATACAGTTCAAATCCCCTTTCTGCTGCTAACTGGGTGTGACCCATGAGTCTGAGTTTCCTCATCTTGAAAATGTCCTCATATTGAAACTGGACATGATTATAGTGGAAAAAGAATAGGTAACAAATAAGGATGCAAAATAAAGGCACTGGTAAATTTTATCAGAATGCTCACAGGGTTGCCGTGTGCATTAAAGACGATCACGTATGTGAAGCTTCTTAAGTACAGTAAGCCAGCAATGGCAGACTGATAAATAGAAAGCAGCTGTTGTAAGAATTTTGCCTCATCAAAGTTCACTTTCCAGGAATCAAACTGATTATGTTCCCAAGAATGTGGTTTATAACACTGGAGAACTCTAAAGAAGATATCTCTGGATAGCTGACCCGAGGAATTTGCTTTCCAGAAAAGAACATGCAGTTGTGGAGATGAAAAAGCACAGGACAGTTAGACTATGGGAGATGAGACTACTGAAATGTAAAAAACAAAGGAAATAACAATTTGAAAAACAAACCAACCCATGTGATTATAAAAGTTAAGAATCTAAGTGATTACTATGTAGTAGTAAAATCAGGAAATTATTTTTCAAATGAGTATTTAATGAGTCCCTGCTTCATGCAGAGCCCTGCACTAGATGCTCAGGAACTAGAACAGCAGGAACCTTGAGAGGCAGAGGAGTGCGGTGTTAAGAGAATGCACATTGGAGCTGGACAGCCTGGAGTGGAATCCAGCTTCTGTCACTTACTATGCAATGCTGGGGAGTTACTGTGCCTCAGTTTCCCCATCTGGAAAATGGGGATAATAGTCTGCTTACTCTATAGGGCTCTTTTGAGGGTAGAGCGGAGCTGCTGTGTGAACAGCACTTAACAACAGTGCTGTACATAATAATACATAATAGATAGTACAACAGTGTACAACAGTGCTGTACTAAGCTAACATCTATTATGCCTCTATCACAAAAGAGGAAAGGTTTATTACCTTATTACCTTATTGGGCCGTGGGACCTCTGACGTCAGAGGACACCTAACGTGTCCGGGTCAACTGCCTGTTGGCCAGCAGATTATCCTTCTGCTCTGTATCCTTGGAAACTACACTTCCCAGGCTCCTTTGCCAACTACGTTCCAGTAGGCTTGGCCAGTGGGAGGCCCTGGCAGAAGAATAGGCAGCAGAGGAGAATACAATGTATTTCTTTCTGCTACGGTGTCTCCTCCTGGCTCAGCTCCCACCAGGTAGCCCTTCTGTGGTCCTAGTTTTCACTGGATGGCCCGATTTCTGGTTATGGTAACACCAGCTTCCCCCTCTCTCCCTCCAGACCTGGATGTGCTGGCAGTTCCCTGCTGTCCTCACCTCTGGGTTCCCCTGTAGGCTGTGTTCAGCTTCTTGGCTCTTCCATCTCTATGCAAACAATCCCTCTTTCTGAACCGCCTAGAGGCATGGCCGTTTTCCTGACTGGCCCAGATTTTACAGTATGCTTAGTCTTGTAAAATGGGTAAGACTGGGTTACGCTAAGATGGAGATGAAGAGCATTCCAAACTAACATCATGCCCAAACCAGAAAAAACAACTTGGGATCTTAAACTTCACAGAAGAGGTCAACAGTAGTTTTATTTTGATTAGCTGCATCGACCTTAGGTATCGGGTTGTTAAAACATCCTGGAGCCAGCCTGTCTCACTGATTGTGTGCCTTTCCTTGCCTCAGTGTCCTCATCTGAAAAAATGAGGGTAATAATGGTGTTACAGTGGGGATAACTGAGTTCACCCACATGAAGAGCTGAGAACTGGCCACCCCCATGCAAAGTAAGTGACCCATATTTTGTTGATTCCATTAAAAATTAGCAAACAAATTTGTCAGCATAGATTGATACATCATGAACTCAATTTTCTGGCACTTCAGTTCCAAAAGGAAGCTTAAAACCATTGAGATTGAGATTGGATTGTTCCTAGGAAGCAAGCTTGCTGAGGGGTGGAGCTCTGGCTCCATGAATTCTACTGTATTCTTGGCAGCTATTATGTGCCTGACTCAGTGTAGGAGCCCCATAGGAGGAAGTGAGGGAGCAGAGATCCAGGAGCTGTTTTGCTGACTTCCAAAGTGTGGAAGACCAATTCAAACTTGGTTTTTGACAGATCAACAAGTTATTAAATAACAAGGAACAAGAAGAAATAGACGTACTAGGAAATATCAGAAAGCCACAGGATCACAGCCCCCCTACTTATGACCCAGGCACTATTCTAGGTTCTGCAGATACTGCAGTAAACAATTTTGCCATCATGAAGCTTTATGCTAGCTGGGAAGACAAAAAGTAATATATACTACTTAAAACAATTTAAAATCTTCAGTACTATGAGGGATGGGATGAAATAAAATAGAATGCCAATGTTACAAACAAAATAAAGTGTGTAAGCACGAGAAAGTGAAAGGGTACATCTCCATCTCAGATAATACTGTCATGGGAGGCCTTCTTGAACAGATGACATTTGAGGAGACCTAACACAGTAAGGACTGACCCAGGGACTCTCTGCAAAGTATGTTACAGGCAGATGGAACCGTTAATATTAGTTTTGACATGAACCTTGACCTCAGTAGGTAATACCTTGTGATTCCTTCCAAATTTTGATGTCTGTGTTATGAGTCTCTAACTTCACTGGATAGAATTAAACACCAATGAGTTATAGTGAACTCCCTGGGGAAAGACTGCATTGTATCATTGAAGTTACAGAGAAATCAGCACTTTCAGTGTTTTCCTGAGAAACAGCAATAAAGGATAACACCCTTTCTATTAATTTGTGCAGAGTACACATGCGTCCACTGATATGGAGTGTTTATCAAATCCAACTGCTTTCACCAACATGAAGATATATTCTCATTTTTCTCACTTGACTTTGGCTAGGTGTGTTTTGCATAAATCTTGTACTACTTTCATTCAGCCTACTCTGCTGATGGTATTTATTTGGCTTCTTGGAAATATCTTCTGCAAAACAGCTAAAAACCAGAATTTCCTCCAGGCCTAGAAAATCAGTACTGCCCAACTGAAATCTAATGTATGTCACAAGTGTAATTGTAAACTTTCTAGTAGCCACATTAATAAAAGTAAAAGAAACAGGTTGAACCCAACCTATCCAAAATGGTATCATCGCCACATTTAATCAATATTGACAATGCTAGGTCTTCACAACCTAGTATGTATTTTACACCCACAGCATATCTCAGTGTGGAAGAGCCACATTTCAAGTGCTCAGGTGTCACATCTGGCCAGTGGCTGTTGCCACTAGATCTCCACATTAGAATGAAAGTACCTTCTTAATATTGAGACTAAGCTGCCAGATTTAGCAAAGAAAACACCACGATGTCCAATTCAATTTGAATTTCAGATAAAGAGTGAAAAATTATATGGGACATATACTAAAAATGCATATACTAAAAAATACATATACTAAACATATTTATATTAAAATGTATTTGTTGGTTATTTGAAATTCAAATTTAGCTGGAGCTGCTATATTTTATCTGGCAACTCTGATTAGAACAGAAGGGTCAAACAAATGAACCCATCTATGAAACAGAAATGGACCCACAACCAGAGAACAGACTTGTTGTTGCCAAGGGGGAGGGGTGGGGAAGGAGGGATGAATTGGGAGTTTGGGATGAGCAGATGCAAACTATTATGTATAGAATGGATAACTAACAAGGTCCCACTACTGTACAACACAGGGGACTATATTCAATATCCTGTGATAAAACCATAAGAGAAAAGAATATAAAAAATGTATATATGTATAACTGAATCACTCTGCTATACAGCAGAAATTAACACAACATTGTAAATCAACTACACTTCAATTTTAAAAAAAAAAGAACAGAGGGTCAAACTTTTGGCCATTCACTCAATAAATCACAGAAAAAGTTATCATCAAATACACACAAAAAAACAACAAACAACAAGAACAACAAGAACAAAAAAACCATACCTTAGAATGCATCGTAAAACTTCCATTGTAATAACAATACAGCAGTTTGATAGCATATGGGGGGATAAATTAGGTACAAGTTTGGGATTGCAGCAGTAAAATTTACCCCATAAACCCATCCTAACTGATCTAGCTGACAGAAAGTGTGAAGGCAAAGCAGGAAATTTTCAGAGAGAAACCAAAGGGCCAAAAAACTGCCAGCCTCACAGTTCAACTGATTTGATTTGAGTTCTGTTGGTTGACCTCTGAGTTTCACACCATCATCTGAGGAGAAAAGCATAGACTGAGTGGTTTTCCAACTGTGGTCCTCACCTACGGGATAAGGGAAGTACTTGGGACGGGGTGGGAGGTGGGGGACGGGGAGCTGGGAAGAAAAAGGCATATAGATTCTCCGCAAAGCTTCAAGTAATGGTGTTCCATTTCTATTTGTTTCAGATATGCTCTGTCTGTCCATCTAAACTTTTACTTTATTAAATACAAAGATTTAAAAATCACTAGCTTCTAAGAACATTCCTCAACTTCATAACTCTACAGCAACGTGCAGGTTAAATGTATGAATGTTTTCAAGTTACTCTTGTTGCACAAATGTAGTAAAAATAGTATTAACAGCAAATGAAAGAAAGCATTTTCATCATCCTACCACCCATTCAACTTACAATATTTTCATTTTTTTATCTCCATCAAGTCCTTGTCCTTATGCATATAAACTATAATCATGGCAGTGATGTATTTCATTCTCATTTTTTACTTCATGTTATGAGAATTTTCCCAAGATGCAACACAGTCCTCACAATGATTACTATGTATTAGTATTCCGCTCTAAATATATTTTTACTTCTTTGTTGGGTTGCTTCCCAATGACCACTTATGACTTCCAAATCTATGTCTCTAGCCTGGATATCTTCTAATCCCAGACCTGTTTTTTTTTGTTTGTTTTTTCATGTCTACGCAGCATCTTCGCCACACAGACCTTTCATATGCAACAGTACTCAATGCAAACCCTGGGTAACCCTTCTAGTATGTTTTTCTGCTTGTGTATTTTGTTTCTAAATGAGTGAGCTAAGACAGCTGACCGAGTCTGAAACCTCCAAGGTCATTCTAGGCTCTCTCTTCTTCTTCACCTTCCTACCCTCCACTCATCCCCTCCATCACCTGACTAGGTCAGACTGACCTTCTAACACTTCATGAATCTCTTACATCTTCTCCATTCGCAAAGCCCTTGCCTTATTCAGCCTTCATAATTTCTCATTTTTAGTTTTCAGGTGACTTTCTTCTTCTCTTGGATTAATTTCTGTCCCAAGATTAGTTCCCAGTAGTATAAATGCTGAGGTAATATACACAGGGCCTGAAACTCATTGACAAATTGCTTTCTAGAAGAGTTGTACCGATGTACTTTGCAACTATCGATAAAAGCTGTGGCAATTTCCCTACAACACTGACAGTTTAGGCTATTATTTAGGGAACATAGAAATATAGGTAAGGCGTATGTAAGGCAACCTCTCCATTCCCACCTCTCTACTCCAGTCCCCCATCAACCTTGCTCACATAGGTTAGGTACCCCTAACATTCTCTGTTTGGTTTGTGTGTTTGTAAATATCATAATAAATTCCTTAAGGAAGAACTAAATACTTTATTAGTTGATACACCAAATTAAAATGTCATCTTTTCTACCCTGTAACACACCACTGTGTGTTATAAGTGGACCCCTGCCTTCAGCAAATTACAAACTGTGAATGAGCTTACAAACTCTTACTGATTTTGAAAGATGAACAAACCAAGTGGTATGAAGTGTGCTGATGAGATGAAAATGGTCACTTCAACTTTAGACATTTCCTGCTAAGGTGAAAAGAGAGTTGCTAATTGACCCTGAAAACTATAAATGTTTTCATACTCATCTCTGTTAAAGGATACATCTTTAATCATAGCCTTCTCTTGCGATGGAAGAGGTCATACACATTATTAACAATAGAATCTTCCTGTATTTTTCCTGAGGTATTTTCATTACTTGCATGTGTCCATGCATGGAGGTGGCTACTTTATAGCCTAAAACAAGAAATGGATACAGCAGTTTGATAGCCAGGAGATGCATGAGATTGTGCCCAATACCATGATATGATAACTCATAAGACAATGGTTGTTCTGTCTTTAAAATTCAGAGAAGAACTCATTTCTAAGTGGCTGTGAGTCCACGTAAGAAAAGTAGACACGTGTCTAGTATTTCTCAGAAATGATCTACAATAAGTCTGACTGAGTCATCCATAATGTTGGTGCAGGCAGACACAGGATGGTCACTCAGCATACACCGTGGACACATGGATGAAAAGCCCTGCATTCAGAAAGACATAAGAGGCAAGCACTATTTAAAAATGTAAGCATTGCAAGTTACTTTGACTTATGCACAACAGGCTTGCTTTCTGCCCTTTTAGTTACCCCAAATGTTCTACAAGTCACAGTTTTCGAAAGCTGCAAAAATGGGTGTTTAGCAGCTCATTCAACTCAACAACAACAACAAAAAAAACCCAGTCAAAAGAATGGGCAGAAGACGTAAAAAGACATTTCTCCAAAGAAGAAACACAGATGACCAATAGGCACATGAAAAGATGCGCAACATTGCTAATTATTAGAGAAATGCAAATCAAAACTACAATGAGGTTCCACCTCATGCCAATCAGAATGCCCATCATTAAAAAGTCTACAAATAACAAGTGCTGGAGAGGGTGCGGAGAAAAGGGAACCCTCCTACACTGTTGGTGGGAATGTAAGTTGGTGCAGCCACTGTGGAAAACAGTATGGAGCTTCCTCAGAAAACTAAAAATACAATTACCATATGACCCAGCAATCCCACTCCTGGACAAAACTCTAATTAAAAAAGATACATGCACCCCAATGCTCACAGCAGTGCTATTCACAACAGCCAAAACATGGGAACAACCTAAATGTCCATTGACAGATGAAGGAATAAAGAAGATGTGGTACATATATACAATGGAGTATTACTCAGCCATAAAAAGAATGAAATAAGGCCATTTGCAGAAACATGGATGGACCTAGAGATTATCATACTAAGTGAAGTAAGTCAGAAAGAGAAAGACAAATACCATAGGATATCATTTATATGTGGAATCTAAAATATGACACGAATGAACCTATCAATAAAACAGAAACATAATCAGGGACATAGAGAATAGACTGGTGGTTGCTAAGGAAGAGGGGGGTGGGAGATGGATGGATTGGGAGTTTGGGATTAGCAGATGTAAACTGGTATACATAGAATGGAGAACAACAAGGTCCTACTGTATAGTACAGGGAACTATATTCAGTACCCTGTGAAAAACCATAATGGAAAAGAAAATGAAAAAGAAAGTATGTGTATATATATATATGTATATATATATATACACACACGACTGTACAGCAGTAATTAACATTGTAAATCAACTACACTTCAATAAAAAATAAATTTTAAAAAATGGGTGTTTAGAAAAAAAACTGGGGCACGTAGGATTCTAAGAAAGAAATAAAGTATAAAATTAAATGTTTTCACTTGAACTTGACTTGTGGAAGGTGCCCATATTTCCTTGATGTTTCTTATCCCCTAACACCATTTTGGATCTGCCTTGACTTCTGTGTGATTTCTTCTCTAAACACAGCTAGTCCCTGAAAGAATATGAAATCAACCTACATACAAAGTTAAGAAGTGTATGTGTTAATATACTTATTTTTTCAACATCTATTGAACACTAATAATGACCTAATTGCCGACCCAATATCTTCTTTGTAGTCTGGCATCTTCAAGGTACTCAACACCGCTGAGCATCTCTTTTTAGAAATGCTGTTCTTCGCTTTTATGGTATTACACCCTGTCTGTTTCCCTGACTTTTTCTGCTTGTCCTTAAAGAGTTCCTCTCCTTGGTCTTGTGCTATCTGCCATCCCATTCAGTCTTCTTAGGTGATTTAATCAGCTGCTGTGGTTTAGATGACCTGACACCCATCTCATCATCTCCTGAACTTTAGGTCCATTTACAGCAACTTACCAAATTTTTCACGAGATGTCCCAGTGCCATATCCAACTCAATATATCTGAATCACATGTATTAGTTTGTACATAAAACTAATCTTTCTTTATTCTCCCCATCTCGGTTAAAACCATTATTACTGACCCAGTTGCCAAAGTCAGAAACTACAGCATCTTCCTTGATGCCTTCCAGTCCCCAGCCTGCCTCATCTTATTAGTACCTGGGTCTTCTGGATTCTCACCCATAAAATTTGTCTCTACTTAACCTTTTCTATTCCCAAAGCTCCTCACCCATCCTTCTCAAATTATTTCAAAAAACTGAAGAGGAATGAATGCTTCTGAACTTATTCTATGAGGCCAGCAACAACCCTAATATCAAAACTAGACAAAGGGGACTTCCTTGGAGGTCCAGTGGCTAAGACTTCACCTTCCAATGCAGGGGGTTGCAGGTTCAATCCCTGATCTGGGAGCTAAGATCCCACATGCCTCGGGGCCAAAAAATCAAAACATAAAGCAGAAGCAATATTGTAACAAATTCAATAAAGACTTTAAAAATGGTCCACATCAAAAAAAAAATCTTAAAAAAATAAACTAGACAAAGACATCACAGAAAAAGAAAAATAAAGGCCAATATCACTGATGAATATGATGCAAAATTCCTCAACAAAATATTGAGATTAGAAACCAAATTCAACAATACATTAAAAAAAATCATACACAATGGTCAAATCTGCAAATCAATCTATGTGATACACTACATTAACAAACTGAAAAATAAAAATCATATGACCATCTCAATAAAGGCAGAAAAAGCTTTTGACAAAATTCAACATCCACTTATGATAAAAAAAAAAGGTCTCAACAAAGTCGGTATAAAGAGAACATATTTAAAAAAAAAAAAAAACTCTCACAGAGACAACTGTAATATCCACTCTGAAAGAATTCTCTTCCTACCAGCACTCTATTTATCAATGGCTGGCAATGTGCCTAGCTATAGAACTACAATTTCCAGCCTCACCTGAGTATCCTGCACCCATGACTGTGTTACAGTCCGGGGCCAATGACACATAAGGGAAAGCTCTTGAACAAAGACACACTCAGCTGTCACTTATCCTTTGCCCTTCAGCCCTGTCATTCTTCCTGTCTGAAATGCAAATATACTGATAAAGCGGAAGGGGGGAGGTCTGCAACCACAGGCGAAAGGCTTGAAGATAAGAGTCACAAGCCAAGGACAGGCTCCTAATGATGGAGTCCCCGTATTGTCTCTGGGTTCCCATCTTCCTTCAGCCTTCGCCTTACGCTGTGGAGAAACACAGCTTACATCTCTGTTCAGCCATGTTTTCTGTTGCTAGGAGATGAATGCAAGGGAAAGGATCCATCCTCCTGTGCTCCTGCATCTAGCTGTCCTCATCTTCTCTCATCCCCAATTCTTTTGCTAGAAATGACTTTCCAAAAGATAGCTCTGACCACATTATTTTCCTCTACCTATAAATCTCTTTGGTCCCCACTGCCTTTGTAATAGTTTCTTTACTCAAGCTTTTACAAAAAAACCTTCCAAATAAGACTTGAGCTTGCATTTCAGGTTATATGGCTTCCTGTTTTCATACATGCAAGCACTGAACTTTAAGCCATCAGAATACACCATGCTCTTCTACAGCTTTCGGCCTTTGCCAGGTCTTTCCTGTTCCAGGTAAATCTCTCTCTGCCATTTCTGCTGCATAAACTCCCAATCACTCTTTGGAGTCAAGCTCAACTATCACATCCTCCCTGAAGCTTTCCTGTTTCCTGTGTGCCTTTTCTAAACCGAGGAGAAATGTAACCATTTCCTCATTTTTGCCTAAGAGCACTCTAGTTGTAGCACTATTGTGTGGCAAGTGAGGGCATATATTTTGGAACTATCTGGACTCAGGCTCTGTGAGTAGGAGGTTGAGTGATCTTGAGAAGGGTGCCGGCTAGCCTCACCTGTGAAATGCTAATGACCCTTACACCTACCTTATGGAGTCATTGGGAGGATTAAATGAACTCAGATAAGTGGATTTATTAGAAGATCTGACATGTATAAAGCGCTCACTGGCCATTACATATTATTATCAGCTATTGTGTTCATCTTATCTCTTAGCTTTATATATACATATATATAGCATCTGTCTTTCCTACCCTCTGAGTACTTGACTATAGGCAATACACCTTCCCTATTTCTTACCCCAGTGCCAAGCACAGTATCTATCAGAAATACGTATTTGAAGTATAGTCAGCCACAAAAAGAATGAAATAATGCCACTGGCAGCAACACGGATGGACCTAGAGATGATCATACTAAGTGAAGTAAGCCAGACAGAGAAAGGCAAATATATGATATTGTTTATATGTGGAATCTAAAAACATGATATGAATGAACTTATTTACAAAACAAAAATAGGCCCACAGTCTTAGGAGACAAATTTATGTTTATTAAAGGGGAAAGGGAGGGAGGGATAAATTAGGGGTTTGAGATTAACATATACACACTACTATATATAAAACAGATAAACAACAAGGACCTACTGTATAGCACAGGGAACCATACTCAGTATTATGTAATAACTTATAAGGGAAAATAATCTGAAAAAGAATATATATATACATAACTGAATCACTGTGCTGTATACCTGAAACTAACACAACATTGTAAATCAACTATACTTCAAGGAAAAATGCAAAAGAAAACCATACTTGACAAATTTTGGTTCAAATCAAATTAGACTGAGTAACTAGCATTTATAAACCCCATTTAATACTAAATGTCAGTCTACCAAAGTTCATTTTAATAAAGTATCATGTATGTTAAATAAGAACTACCACTAGTCCCCATCAAATCCGAAGACTTCTTAGGAAAAGAACTACTGCAATGAGGAACAACTACCTCCGTGAAGGTCTGAGTGGCTTTAAGTTGGTACAAAATTGTCTATGCTGGCAAGGGAGTGTCTGCCATATAGCTTCCCATGGAGTAGATAAGATACAGGGAAGAACTAAGCATTTTTAGAAGAACAGCGAATTGTATCCACTGCTATTCCCTCAGCACAGTTTTTAAATTCAGAGAACAGTTCCTGACTTTGTAACGTATGTCAGAAATCCCTCTTTTACCTGCTCTATGCATCCTGATGCCATGACACACTGCCCACTTGAGTCGACTTTGTAAATATGTCTGAATGCTTAGAACATGTCAGCACTATGCTGGTCACCAGAAGTGCTAAGATGAGTCAGATCCCAGGACCAGGTAGGGAGGCTGAGGGTACACCATATTTCATAGAGTTATGAATACCTTTCTCTTTCCCCAGGGCAGGATCGTGCCAAAGGAAGTTATGGGTGTTGAATTTTGAAGCCTCATCCAGCATTGCCTTATTTTCAGATATGGAAAAGCAAAGCAAGAAGAAAAGTGTAGAATGACATCAGGGAAGGAAGAAAGCACATTTTTATAAGCTTGACTGTGGCCTGGCAATATTTTATTTCAAATGGAAGGCAAGGGAAATGAGCAAAACGTGTGGTGTCTCACAAAGAGAAATTTTACAGACACCCTGCACTTCTCTCACAAAGTCTGCTTCCTCCTCCCAAAAGAAATGGAAAAAAAAATGATAGAGGTTACTAAAAGAACTGCAGAAATCCTGGCAAGGTAATTAACGAATGACAGGTCAGTTACCCATGTGAAAAAATAAAATGTGGCAAGAAATCATGGCTTTGTCAAGAACTTTGAGGTTTTGTAGACTGCAAGCAATTTGTCCAAGGACTATTTTGACCATACCACTTCCTAATCTCAGTACCCATAAAGTCTGGGTGGGGGCCAACTGGAAAGGTTTGTCTCAGCTGCACAGATATCGTCCACAGAGGAAATAAAAGGATTTTCAACACTGGAGTCATTTCCTTTGGTTCTCAGCTCTTTGAGAAAAAAAAAAAAAAAATTCCTTTTGGTTAGTGATATCTTCAGCTCAAATCCTACAGCCTGGCTTAGAAAAATAACAAAATCTGTTCCTCGAAACACTGTCCAATCAGACAAGGACAGGTTTCAACTCAAAGCATGAAGTCCAATAAAAGACTTTCCTGGTCCAGAATGTTCTAGGAAGATGCACACCTTTTTAAGGTTCAGACTGCTTCCTAACGAGTTCCATAAAAATGTGCAACCAGAGTAAATGTCAGATGTGAAAGATGTGTTCAGGAGAGGGACCTGGATAATCAAATCTCGAGCCCGCTCCTTTGGAACTGCTGCTAAGGGGTCTTGTGGAAAATAATAGGGTCCATTTATGAATCACAGCACACATGGTAATGTTACCAAAAGTGGGGTCTGGCTGCTCGCCACTCTGAAGCCAATAAAGAGGCAAGGCTGGTGGAAAGGAAAATTTGCTTTATGTCAGAGGCCAGCAACTGGGGGGAGGGGGAGATGGTATGTTTTTATTTCAAAGCCATGATAAGAGTTAACTTCAAGCTTTCTCCTAGAAATATTTTTCTTCTCTCAGGGTCAGAATTCTGAAAAAAGCATTTTATCAAGCTAGCTTTCTCTAACTGCATATGCAAAAAGAACCAGTTTTGGTGTTTTAAAAGAGTTTCATCTTAACCAATTTTTTCAGAGTTTGAAGAAGAATTGAACCTGAATTTCTCATTTTACAAAAGGCAACGAGAATACCAATCACACAAATGGAATACACACTCACACACCAGAAGACAGAACTGTCACGAACCCTCTGAGAGGATGACCTATGCGGAGTCCCAAACACTCCCCAACACAAACGGGCCTCGATGTCAGACACAGGTCAGAACCAGTTGTCAAAATGCCCAAATGACACTCAGCGCTCATAAAGGGTGCTCAACGTCAGAAACACATCAGAAACAATTGGCAAAATGCCCAAATAGGACTTTGTACTCAAAAGAGAAGTTTTCCGGGTGTACACTGGTGGACTTACTTGGTCTTGGAGCTCATCACCTCTTCCAGAGGCATCTTTCCGTTCCACCAAGGAAAAGTGTACGTTGGCAGCCAGTGCCTTGCAGGGGAGAAACAGGGAGAACCCCCGAAACAACTGTTTTGGGCAGCTGTTAGGAAGGTCCCCGCCAAATCCCCTCCCGGGGCCAGCGAGTCACGAGCAGCAGCCTCCTTGCAGCCATCGCAGCGTGTCATCAAGGCGGAGGCTCTGCTCCGGAAAACCCACCCCCGGGAGCCAGATATCGCGAGAGCCCAGCCTCAGGTTGGGAGCCAAAATCTGTTTGCGAAAGTGGGTGCAGGTGCTCGCCGCTCAAGAGGCAAGGTTGGTGGAAAGGAAAGTGTTATTTTGGAGGCCAGCAACTGGGGGCCGGGGGAGGGGCAGATTCCTGTCCAAAGGCCAACTCACCCCAGTGACAACCAGTGGGCAAGAGCTTTTATAGACAGAGGGAGGGGGCTACATGCAGAAACAGCACAGTCAGCTCTGACGCTCATCTTGAAATTGGTCATCGGTGGTCTGACTAGCGTCATCTTGATTTTTATAAGTGCTGTTAATCTTCAGTTCCAGGGTCGGTTTGTTCCCATTTCATTCAGGCCAATTCTTGGAACATTGGCAGTTTACGTCATGGCTACAGTCTGGTCATCGTGTAGTTAAATTTCCTCCACCTGGTGGGAGTTTTAGTCTCTTGACAGCTCACAGGATATGGGTCATAGTGTTATCTATACCTCATGAAGAGGAACTAAAGGCCCTTGACTATGCTTAATGACTAAACTATTATTATTTAGTCTTGTTGAAATGTTTTCATTTGTTTCTGCATTTTCTCACTTCTCTGATTAAATTTATTCTTTGGCTAAAGTTTTTCTACAGACAAAAGGCAGGCGGAGGACATTGTGGGGATGGACCACAGGGTCCCGCTCCGTTTCAGTAATAGCAGGTTGCCTCTGAAGTGGTACCTTGGCAGCTTTGGAATGGTTACCCGAATGTGTCGAGAGCAGAAAAGCAGCACTTTCCAAATCTATCCTCCAGCTAAGGACTTTTGGAACTGCTGCAGAGATTATAAAGAAAAGATAGATTGTCAGAATACCCTTCTGTTCATATACATGCATTCTAAATGCTAAAGTTGAAAGCCCATGCATGCAGCATGGTTCACATGCCACACCATTTGAAATATTAGACAGCCTTTGTCCAAGATGGATCTGCAAGGGAGTATTACAGCTCTCCTCACCACCGCTTGTTGTTTTCTTTAGTGTGTTCTCTTTTTTATTTCCCCTGCAAGGTCCTTGGTGTTAATTCTCAAGTCTTTGGGTCAGTTTCTTGGTGAAACCATAAAGCAGTTGGATCAAATATCAAATGGAAAATGTAAAGAAATGCAATTACTTTTATATCTTGACATCAAATCTTAAAGTTTTAAGACTGTTTAAGTTCCTTATTCCAGGAATTCTCATAGACAGTCTTATAAATTTTAATTATCAACTTTAAGAAGGAATCATGCAATATTTATAGCCTCTAGATAATAATTTAATTCTAACTGTAATGTCAGGTGAGTCAAAATCCCCTTTCCGCCTCATCACCATGCTGCAGCTAAAGAATAAATTATTTTTCTTACTTTTTTTCAAATGCTTATATCCCAAACTTAGAAATATGTGAGGTATTTATTTACTATCCAGCATAATGTAAAGTGACAGGGCAATCCTCCACTTGCTGAAAAATTCTAATGACTATCTCTTGAGAGATAGGGAAGGTGTAGACTTTTCCATTTTTTTCTTTCTCTTGCCTTTTATTTTTAATTATCTTAATGAATTGTTTGAAATTATACCAAAAGGGAGGCTTTTGCTACATGTATCTAAAACAGCTAATGTTTCTGAAACCAAAAAAAGAAAAATATTAGTACCATAACATAAGAATTTTAATTGCAGGTAAATTTAAACCAAATGTTACTGGAAAAGCTCGCCGTTTCCTTTTCAACTTCTGCTCTCCAAGGAATTCCAAACTCAGGAGGCACAGTGTCAGTGAAGTGACTGAACATGACCAGATATGAAATTTCTGGTTTTAGTTAGTCTTGTGACACATGTGTTTTCATTCTTTCCTAAGACACAGTGGGACGCCTCAACTTTTAAGTCATAATATGAAAATCCCATTTTGTTATTACTCTTATAAACAGTGAAATGATGGAGGCATATTCCCCAAATAAAGGCAAAAGGGTGTTATTCTTTATATATGATGTTCTTAGGAGGGCCCATGCTTTCTTTCATTTTTTGCCTACCCATTCAAACTCGTTTCCCAGGTTTCCCTTTATAACCAACAGTAGACATTGGCCAAATGTTGGGCTAAATATAGGGTTGAGGTCTTTTGACATGGGGTGGTCAGTAGACCAAACATAGCAACTCACAGAGGCACCAACAGCTATCAGAGGAGAGTAAAAACTGTTCTCCACATATGTTACATACTAAATATTAAAGTCACACAAGACACCCAAGCACAAAACTAGTTTCATGATCTCATCTGTTCACATACAACAGTGTATCATTAGAATACCTCTCAAATCACAAATCTGAGAGTCAAACTTATTTTTAGAACCCAACTTTTGAGTTTAATCAATTCTCTCTGTCTATTGAAAGACTTTCTCCTTTGTCATTAACCAAAGGGAAACTCAAATCTTTTCCTAATAAAATGATCATAAAGCGTGCAAAACAGATTCTAGCCCATAGTGGGAACTGAATATCTTGTAGTTTGAAACAACAGAAGAGATACGTGGTATCTGTTAATAATTTTGCAGGGACAACAATGCTGGCATAACTAAAGCACTGCTGAAACTAGTCAGTGATATTGTTAAGTGGTAAATTATCTGACAGAAGCAAAGAGAATTCGTAGAAAAGAGACTTTACCAAGAGCTAAAGTAGATAGGAAAGCTTCCATCTAGTACGTAGAATTTTAATTTATCAATAATCTAAGTCTGGTTTAGAATCGAAGAAGATTCCAGAAAGATGTACTCTGGAGAGGGGGGATGAGTTGAGTAAAGACCCCAAGGTGGTACAAACATGATGTGTTGGGAGAGTAAAGTGACTGGCCTGCTTAGCCTGACAGGTATATGTTGAAACAGAATGAAAAATACTGTGAGTTGATTCATATTAGGAGGCCCTTTAAAGCCATCCTGAGGAATTCAGACTTGATAGGAAATGAAATAACAAGTCATGGACAGGTTTTAACCAGGCAAGGGGCATGATTAAAGCACTGTTTAAAGAACGCAATGAATCTGCAAAAGTACTCTGAGTCCAAATGTTCTTAACAAGACCCTGAGCTTAGTGCAGCTGGGTGATAAATGGCTACAGTTTTATCCCGGTTTCTAATCACAACCAAAATCATATGCATGATGATTTCTTGGTGCTACATCCATGTATTAAGAACCTAAGATGTGGTTCAGCCATTCATTATCTTATTCTTCCAGCCATTCTTGGGATAACTACTTCATGTGTCAAGCATGTGCTAAGTACAAGTGAACAAGAAATGAACAAGATACAGTTGGTTTTTTGTGGTTTTTCTTTTCCTGAAAAAGTGTAAAATACTTGCCCATGATAAGCCCACCATGTAAGAGGTACAAAAAAAAAATCACTGATTATATCCAGTTTTCTAAGTGCTGGGGAGACTTTTGGGAAAACAAAGAGCTTTATTAAGGGAGACAGAGGAAGGGTGTCTAGGTTGGCTCGGGCATGGGTGGAGGGAGAAAGAAAGCTTTGAAGACTTGGTTCTTATCAGCTGAGTCACCCAAGTCAAGGAAGAGCACAGGCAGCACAGGAGAGGGATGTGAGAGATTAAGTGGTTGGGCTTTAGAACAAAGCAGCCCTGAATTTACATCCCACGTCTGCTATTTCGTGGTTGTGGAGACGTGGGCAAGTTCCTTGTCTCTCACACCTATAAGATAGAGATAATAATTATAACAATTTGGAAAACACTGCCATCATGTATATAAAGCTCTCAGTATAATTTCTATACATAGTAAGTGCTCAATAAATACAAGACTTTATTATTAAATAAGAGGTATAATGATTGTTCCAAGCAAAGGGAATAGGCACCAAATTGCCTTTACATATGGCGTGTTAGTAGTTGGGGATGATTAGATACATGGTAAGAGATAAGAACTGACCAGGGTCATCAGTATGGCCGCCTAAGTTGCTCATTACACCTGTGGGGCTGTTCATGGGAATTACAATGTGAGTGCTTCCCAGTCCCAGACCTTAGCAGGACTCACATTTTACAAAAAGTGCAGTAGCCCTAGTGTTAGAGAGTACAGTGCAGACCATGAAAGGCTGTGTATTCTACGATAAGTAGTTAGAAGTTTATCATTTATGACATCTCATTCAAATGACAGAGATTCAAAAATGTACACATATAACTGAATCTTAATGAAGATGCATATCTTTAAACTCTCTCATTATTGAATAAATGAACATTTTCTTCTTGTGGCATTTCAATACTGTTAAGTTATGCTGACACTAGTCAACTCATTATTTCTTTTTCTAGATAGCACATTTAAAAATATATATATATATAAAAAATGGAGATTTGAAAATCAATATATCACCATACAGAGAATCCTTGTAATCACTGCTCCATGATATCTTCAAGTTCTTAGCCTTTTGAATGTATTATTTTAATAGAATTATATTCAGATTTTAGATACAATTTTATAATTTGCTTTTCCTGGCTATCTTTTAATGGATTAACTGAGAAATACTAATTAGCCCTTATTATATGCTAGGTCTTGGTTTTGCAGATATAGGAAAATGTGATCCCTTCCTCAAAGAATTCACAATTCAGAGAAGACATAAATGTCAACCAATATGTACACCTACCAAGCAAAACTATCTTCAATAATCACCATGCATCATCTTTTGACCTAGTTATTAGCAGAGCATACAGAGACTTTTCTATTTTTCTTTTTCCCACTTTACATCATACTATAGCTAGTTTCCCATGCGGCCTCAAAGTCTTAAAAATTATCCTTTTAAATGGTTGTAAAATACTCCATTGCTTTAACCAGAGTTTAGTCATTCTCCGTTTTTGCATATTTAGATTATTTCCAAATTTTCAGTAATACAATGCAAAGATTACATCTTTAGGAAAAAATGACAAGACAGTTTATTTTGCTGAAAGGGTTGGAAAGTTTAGTGACTCTTGAAATGTAGCCATCAAAGAATAAAACAAACAACTTTTGCTTTTAAACAAGGCTGATAAAAATGAGACATCTCTATGTCCCCTTTAATTTTTTTTCTTGGTTAGCTTTTCACAGATAAATTATCAATAATTTCACTAATTATCAGTCATTTCCACTTTGTTTGGGTCCATGTTTTATGACTTAAAAGAATCCTACAGGTCTATGCGCTTTAAGTGAGCTACCGTCCACTGGATCAAGGACATGGTCAAGTTGTAATGACGCACGTATTACCCGGGAGGTCATTTTTTTGCCTGCTGGCTGGGACAGCTCAGATGTCTATGTGACCTGGGCAGAGCATCAGTCCCAATTCCTGGCTAGAGAGAGGGAAGCATTTCCTCTCTAAACTTAGAGGCCACGTTTGTATTTCTGGAGTGGATCTGAAGGTCACAGCTTCCGTGTTTCCACATGTGTGCAGTTAGCTAATGAGGGCTGGGAATTCAGAACACAACCATCTATCTACAAATTGTTCAGAGAACAAAGCCTGAATAAAACCACTGGCAGCACAGAGCTTCAGGCAATGCTTTAATTCTTGAGTTAAATCCAAATGAGAAAGCTTTTCCTTTTTCTCCCATTGTCCAAAAAATTCAAGGAACTCTGGCGATGTCCAAGCTGACTGGTTATTATGGAAGAACACAGATGCCATGCCAAGGTAGGACGTTATAGTTTCCAGTGCATGGGGACTTCCTGTTTGCCTATTATAACAATCTTCAGCTTGACAAGAAACCCCACAAAACACATTCATGCCCTGCCTCAGAATGATTTAATTTTGGTTACAAATAGGAAAGGGCTACCCTTCCTGCAAAAAATCCCAGCAGCAAAAACAGACTAAGTGCAGATGACGGTGTTAGAGAAGTGAAATAATTCTCTTAACAGTTCCAGTAAGTAGGATCTAGTTATAAAGTCAGCAACTGGAAGGAGAACATCAGGCCTGAGACATGTAACCCTCAAGGACTAGACCAGAAAGAAACAGAGTTATAATCCAAACATTATAAAAATTCAGACTCACATTTGGGCAGGGGATTCTAAAGTGAGGTTAAAAGCACGTACCAGAAGAGGTGACAAAACTGGGCGATGCTCAAGACGAGGCAGCCTCTGGGTGGAGATGGAGACTTGAAGGCAACTTAAGACAATAGGAAACTATATGGATGGGGGAAGAATCTTTGGAGAAAAACCAGCTTGAAAAAGAAAAGACTCACGTGAGCAGGCATTTGGGTATTTTGTTGCAAGAGTTGGTTCATGGATAAATTCAAAATATTAATAGTCTTTTTGATTAAACTTGATCGTACCTTTAGAATCCAAATAGAAAATAGTTGTTTAGCCCTGGGTTCATCCATCAAAGAGATAATGACACCAAAACGCTCTCTACAACTAAGTGCAAGCTATTTAAAGAAAAGAAGGGAGGCTGGGTAAGTAATTGGGATGGAGTGGCCTCTTCAGAGGTCTTAACCTTATCCCCGCGAGCAAACACGGGAGGCCAGCCAAACAGAACTTAAACAAGATGAAAGAGAATGTTTGCTGTGAAACTCTACCACATGGGCCCTTTAAGGAAGCACATGCCTCATTCTGACTCCTGAGAGTAAAAGAAATTATCAACAACACTGTGCCTGCCTACCACCATGCATAATTCTGTGATATTTCCCCACTTAAAATTGATTAAACTGCTACTTGCATTGAAGTCAACACAGATGAAAGGCTAGACGTTGGTCAATATCACTTAAGTGCAAAATTGAAGTGAACAGAAAATGGTTCCCAAAATATATTAAAAAAAAGAAAATAGCTCTAAATGAAACAAAATGATCAAAATATTTTCAAAAGGTACTATACTTTCAAGGCACAACCAGCAGGTTCTTTTACATCTATATTAGGTGACATAACAGAGCTATAATCCCCGTCAATACTGTTGTAATGGGATGCAAGGGGGCGGGTGAGAACCACGGCGTGTTTCTTTCAAACGGTTCCCCTCATGCAAACTTAAAACACTGTGCTTGCGTCTGCTTGTCATTACTACCATCCAGGATCTGTCCTGCTAGTCTTACTTATGGAGATTATTTTGAGGGAGGAATTGCAAATAATGGGGAGCAAAGCTTTGACAGACTATGACCGGATGTTGGCAATAGTGGTCGACAAGTTGTCCACCATCTCCAGGTTCATTTCCTCTGCAGTAAAACGGAGATAAAAATAATTCTGAGTTACTTGATATCCACTCAACAAGCTATTAAAAATTGAAGCCATGCGTGCCTTCTGGGGCCATGCAGGTACACAAGTGAGTGAAGTGGGCTGCTTTTATGAAAACAGCAGAGTGGTTTAGGCACCACTAAAAAGTATTCACATCTAAATACTTTTAGGCAGTATTGTAGCCAAACAACAATCCTTCACTAGACAGATTTGCCCTGTTGATGACTTACAGGAATGTTCTAAGAGATTTCTAGACTCCGGGATGCTGAACAACTATTTGACCAAGGCTGAGTTGCACAGCGTATTAGTACAAATACATCTCCTGCCCCACAGCCACTGTTTACTGTACTTCTGAGGATCCCACAGGGCATCATCAACTCATTTGCCAGCTCACTCTGTAAAGCAGGGTTTCCTTCCTGGACAAACAAATCAAAGACGCCATTCCTGACCCTTGTCACTGGAATTCACTTTTCACTTCCTTTTTTGTTTTTTCTGTCTTAGTCCTTTAGTCTGTTTTATTTCATTCACTCATTTATTGGTTGGTGGGAAATCGGTTGAAGACTTCACTTCCTACCCTTAAGGGAATTCAGATGGGATACACAAGATAAAAATGTTGGTGAATGCTGATAGGTCTGATAGGCCTTGACACTACAAGAGACGGTGGGTTCATAGAGAAACCATCTGTCTTCCTCACCACACAGACCAACTACCCTTCAGTTTGCCATCATGGCTGATGTTTTCACCCATGCATGGACAATACGGGCTTTTGATTTTCCACAGAAGGTCACTTATAAATTGGAACTGTCTTATCTGGAAAGTTATACTTCATATAATTTTAAAAAATAATTTCCCTAACAAGAAGCAGAGCCAAAGGACTGGCTCCAGACTAGTAACTTTAAAAAGACATAGAGAGAGGAAAGATAGGCTGACTTGGACAACATAATAGGATGTGTTATTTGTATTAACAGTCCATGTTAATAGGACATAATAGGTGGAAATACAATGATGCAAGTAGAAATGTTAAATTTTTACACAGATTTCACCCTAACCCTAACATATACACATTGTATCAATACTTGATCAAGATTTTTGATCATTGTATAAGCAATGTTAATACCTTATAACTTGTCATATTATCTTCTCACAATAGAAGAAAATCACAAAGCACCTGATCACTATCTAAGGCATAACAACTTCCCCTGGCCTTCTTTGGTTTATGTAACACAGCAGATGCTTAGTTACAAAGAATGGTGAGGATTTCGCTTCAAGCTTCTTTTAAGAAAATTATGTTCTACTAAAGTACAACAAACTTTGATGTAAATCTTTATAGAGTGATTTTTAAAACTCTCTTAGGATACAAGTGTCTCATAAATATTTTTCCCTGTCTTACACACACACACACACACACACACACACACTCTAACATACATATATCATAATATGTATAATAAATATATAAATAAATATATTAATACATATAAAAGTTATATGTGTACATACATATTTCACTTGGAGTTATTCTCATTTGTTTAAAACAATGGTTAAAATTGAGTAACACTGAAGGAAATTCCACTTTTCATATGGGAATCTTTGGTTTGTTACGTTTTCCTTTAGTTGGCAGAAAATATTTGCAAACCATATATCTGATAAAGTTGGTTAATATCCCAATTATATAAGGGACTCATACAACTCAATAGCAAACAAACAAACAAAAACAACCCTATTAACAAATGGGTGAAGGACCAAAGGATATGAATAAATATTTTCCCAAAGAAGATATACAAATGGCCAAAGATAATGAAAAGATGCTCAACATCACTAATCATCAGGGAATTGCAAACCAAAACCACAATGAGGTATCACCTCATACCTGTTAGGACAACTATTATCAAAAAGATATGAAATGTTGGCAAGGATGTAGAAAAAAGGGATCCCTAGTGCACTGCTGGTGGGAATGCAGATTGGTGCAGCCACTGTGGGAAAACAGTATGAAGGTTTCTCAAAAACCTAAAAATATAACTACCATATGATTCAGCAGTACCTCTTCTGGGTATTCATCTGAAGGAAAATAAATCAGTACCTCAAAGAGTTACCTGCACCCCTTTGTTCACTGAAGTATTATTCACAATAGCTAAGGCATGTAAACAACCTAAGTGTCTGTCACCAAATGAAAAAGGAAAATGTGGTATATATATATATGTACATATATATACAATGGAATAATAGTCAGCCTTAAAAAAGGAGATCTTGCCATTTGCAACAACATAGATGAATATGGAGAACATTATGCTAAATGAAATAAGTTGGACACAGAAAGACAAATACTGCATGATATCATTTATATGTGGAACTTAAAAAATCAAATATACAGGAGCAGAGAGTAGAAAGGTAGAGGAAATTGGGAGATGCTGGTCTAAGGGTACAAAATTGCTGCTACGTACGTTGACCATGTCTTAGAGATCTAATGGGCAGCATGGTGAGTATAGTTTATACTGCAGAACTGAATCCAGGAAATGTGCTAAGAGAGTGGATTTCAGGCACCTTCATCACACACACACACACACACACACACACACACACAAATGGTAACCCTGTGAGGTAACATGTTAATTAGCTTGACTACAGTAATCATTTCACTGCATACATGTGTATCAAATCACCATGCTGTCCACCTTAAACACATGCAATTTTTATTTAAAAAACAAAATTTTAAAAGTTTTCCCCTACTCAAATTATTCTCAATTTCATCACCTGCTTCTCTATGAAAAATATAGTATTAGCCATAATTTCTTTACATTGTATATATGAAATTAGAGATTTTCTGATTTTTAACCCCTTGTTACTCAAAAATATCTCATGAGAACCTTTGAGAAACTCTTTAATCACCGTTTTTTAACAGTATTTTTTTAATGAGCTTCTAAATTCTACCTCACATAATTCTCTTTTTTAAGAAAAAAATTTCTTTTCTTTCACTCTTCAATAAAAAGCTACAATTTTCACTTAAATCATCTATTATAATAAAAGTACTCCAAAGACATAAACTCCAATGCCTCGTAGTCCATGTCTCATGAAATTTTGCCGCTTGGTTTCATTTAGTATCATCTCAAACATGGTTATTTTTCACATCACCTTTAAGCCCCAAGCCTAGTGTGTTTCTGAGCAGTTGCTTCCCTAAAATCTTTTGTTTTAGCTCCTGCTTTTCCCAGAGTGGACAAGCCCCAAGGATGTGAAAAGCTGTTATATCTGCAGCTTAAGCATTTTATTATCTCTTCTTGAGAGAAACTATATCTTTAAAAGCAGCACAGAGAAGGTGTCCCAAAGATGCTCCATGAATACAGGTTTCTTCCAACTCAGGGCTGATGTCAGCTTAATGACCAATAGGTCTATTCAGATGCCTAGTAATTAAAATAAACCTTTTAAGAGAAGTAGTACAAATTAAATGTGTACCTTGCTATTTTCTCTTATTTCACAACACAATGGGGAAACCAAGCTGGTTTTTAAAATGATCATATGAAATAGAGACCTTATATGACTAATATTTTATGGATAAAGAGACACATGAGCCCACTTACAGCCACTTACAATCATAACAAATGATACATTCATCCTTCAAATTCAATTTTGGTTTTCATAGTTTGGGTTTTTTTTTTTTTTTTCAGTCATGTGCAGGAGTTTTTCTCTTTCATACTCCAGAGTTCTCATTTCTTAACTAAAGGAAAGGAAAAATAGCTATTTTAAGAGTAGCGTGAATAACCAATAAGTCAATAAGAACAAGCATCAAATCATATGACTTTTCACCATCCCTTAAACAAAATATGCTTTTACTATGGTTTCAAAGCTAAGGAAGCAAGAATCTTTAGGCTTTTTTTTCCTTTTACCTTTGAACTTGTAAAACAATGTTATGGAGTGAACATCATGACAAAGGGTGAACAAAGGAGCACTTTTTTTTTCTTTCAGAACCTACCCAACTCAGAATG
The DNA here is from genome assembly GCF_002837175.3 of Physeter macrocephalus. Taxonomy (NCBI): domain Eukaryota; kingdom Metazoa; phylum Chordata; class Mammalia; order Artiodactyla; family Physeteridae; genus Physeter; species Physeter macrocephalus. Next base: position 58,783,494 of record NC_041231.1, read on the forward strand.
AATTCTACCACCTGCCACTGTGATGGAATGCACTTTTCTTCAAAGACATCAAGTTTATAGGCCTTGAAAAATCCTGAGGGCTATCGTATAGCCAACACAAAAACGTATGAAAAAAAATCCTTTTAAATACTTTTTGCTATTAACAAAGCCAGTCTCATGAATAAACAACAAGGTCCTACTGTATAGCATAGGAAACTAAATTCAATAGCCTAGGATAAACCATAATGGAAAAGAATATAAAAAAGAATGTATATATGTGTATAACTGAGTCATTTTGCTGTACAGCAGAAATTAGTACAACACTGTAAATCATCTATACTTCAATTAAATAAGTAAATAAATAAAATTAAATAAAAAAACAAAGCCAGTCTCAGTAAACACATGTCAATTCATGAAATACACATTCCCTGAACACTTCAAAAGTACTCATAACTGCATTAATGTGTAAGATATAATGGTGCTCCAGACAAGAGGGTTCCTACAAGAAGAAATCCAAGTGCAAGACCACAGAAAAATGTACCTGACAGATGTGCCAGACACTTTACAAACAGGGTTCCGTGTAATTTTGAAAATACTTTTTTCATTGTAGGTATAAATAACCTCATTTGACAGTTAAGGAAACAGATGTTTAGAGACATTATGTAACTTGTCCAAGAAAACTAAGATTATTACTTAGAAATTGTCTCAGTGTAGACTTCATCTGAAAACTCCTTGAAGGACTAAGAGGGTTATTTGGGGGAAAAAATTCTATATTTTTTTGAAGTCCTATATTTGAAAGGATATGTATTTACATGGTATTGCAAGTTTACATGAATTTTAGTAAACTGGACACACACAGATATAATATTTATCCATTCTATGTCATTACAGTTCATATATTATTTAAAAGAAATAGTGCTATATTGGATTTCCCATATATTTATGAAATCATTGATGAATGAAGATAGATAACTTCAAACAAGTCAAAGGGATAATTACACACTAATAAATATTCTCAGTTATAAGTGCTTAACCTTTACAGAATAACTGAGAAATGTATGTATACTATGTCTCTGGTACCCTCGGTGGTTTTACAGGCCTTTGGAACATATACCCAGCCATGTTTGTTCTTTCTACTGATGTGACATCAAAGGCTCCCAGAGAGAAAGATAAAGCCCGTGGATTCTAAGACCCCTCTGAACCGTCCTGTTTCCTCAACACTTTGGCAGTAGAAAATAAGGTCCATGAGAAGCCTGAGGAGTTTATAATCTAGATGAAGACACACACTAATCACAAAAGCCCAAGAGATAAGGGGGTGTAAGATCTTTGCTCCCAGATGATGCTCAGAGGAGGTGGTGTTATAAAGTGTGTAAATAGGATGAGGAGAGTCTACTGAGGACTTCTTGGGAAGGTGAATTCTGGAAGAAATCATTAACAGACTAGCAGAGGTAAGAAGAGTGAGCATTTTATATATATTTTAACAAACTCTAAACATAGGGAATTGAAGGACAGGAGCAGGAGAACAAACAGGATATCTGGACAAAAGGATTTCTGTGAAGTTAGAAGACATGCGTTAGCAAAAGTCACATTCAGATTATGGCTGAGAGCAATATAACACTACCGTTTTATTTTTTAATTTTTATTTTATATTGGAGTACAATTGATTAACAATGCTGTGTTAGTTTCAGGTGTACAGCAAAGTGATTCAGTTATACATATACATGTATCCTTTTTCAAATTCTTTTTCTTTAGATTTTTTGGGATGTGGACCATTTTTAAAGTCTTTATTGAACTTGTTACATTTCTTCTGTTCTATGTTTTGGTTTTTTTGGCCACGAGGCATGTGGGATCTTAGTTCCCTGACCAGGGAGCAAACCCGTACCCCCTGCATTGGAAGGCAAAGTCTTAACCACTGGACTGCCAGGGAAGTCCCCTCTTTTTCAAATTCTTTTCACATTTAGGCTACCATTTTATTTTTAAACCATTTTAAACTCCACACAAATTATTTATATTTTTTTCCAATAAAATAATCTCTTCACATGCAAAAGAGATAGGGAGATAGGTTATAGTATTAAATGATGTCAAATATACATTTATGCTTTAAAACAGCAATGTTGGGACTTCCCTGGCGGTCCAGTTGTTAAGACTTCGCCTTCCAATGCAGGGGGTGCAGGTTCAATCCCTGGTCGGGGAGCTAAGAGCCCACATGTATCGCGGCCAAAAAACTAAAACATAAAACAAAAGCAATATTGTAACAAATTCAATAAAGACTTTAAAAATGGCCCACATCAAAAAAAAAAACACCTTAAAAAAAAAAGCACTGTTACCTATTAAATTTAATGTTGGTGGAGAGTTTTACTTTTGCCTAATGTGTATATTCACAGTGATTACATGCAAATACTGAGTAAATATAGAGCTATAAGACACTTGAAGAAAAATGTGCAGTTGTATGACTCCCAGAACACGAGTAGATATTTTGTTTTACATTTATCTCAGAGTCTTCTCAAAGTTAACTCGGCACCATCGCATCATCATCATCATCTTCATAAAAGAACCCTCTAAAATACTGAATATACTGAACTGAGAAAAACAGTTTCGGAAGGATTATCTTTGACAGGAGAAATGTCTTTAGCTGCAGTTGTATGGCTGAGTTGGAGACAACACATGGCGACCATTTACCTTCAAAGTAAGTGTTCTTTCCTAACTCTGCCTATAAGACTGTAAACACTGGAGTTTTCTCAAAAGAGGCCCAGGATGAAAATTTCATGTAAAAGGTACCTACAGGACAATTCTGACTGAAGTTACCAAAGTTCCTACACAAACTAACTGTTTCTGAAATGAAAACAAAACTCAGTATCAATACCAAAGGAAGCAAATATATGTTTATATATTGATCACCTATGCCTAGCTGCAAAATTAGTACTTTACCAGATTAGAGAAAAATTCACAAAAGAAGTTCCGGGAAAAATCACACACTTCATACCGCAAAGGGAAATGGGAAATTTAGTTGTCTAAACAGAACTGTTTTCATCTTTTTTTTTTTGGTAACCTAATTCCAGTATTTGAAAATTAAATAAATGTGTTTTTCAAGTCTCGTTGCCTCCTGGGTTCCTTGCTCTAGAGGCTGTGAGCCCAGCCGGGGGAGGAGCCTATTCCACTCAAAATGTAATTCCTCAGACTCATAAATTTCACAGAATATTTATTTTAGTTTTCACCTATTTGGGGAAATAACAGGTATTGAAAAGAGGCTTTTCATGGTGTTTAGTTTCTTCCTTTACTTGCTTAGTTTTCTTGTGGACTAGGCCCGGGTAGGTATGCTATTTTCTGGAAACCAAATGGTTCTACTTACACACACGTTCTGCCCGGGTGCATGTCAGTGTCACTTACTAGGATTGGTCTGTAGGTAGGGGCTACTGCATACCCTGCAAAGACTACACAAAAATATGACAAACTAGAGTATCCATCCCTCCCTCCAGGTTCATGGGATTTAATAGAGAAATCCACACTTTCCTCGCTTGCTATTTAAATACTCCCAGTTAGTGACTAAAGGAGAAAATTAAATAATAAATAAAATGGATTAATTCCAAATTTGTCCAAGTGTACCGCCTCCTACTTAGTTACCCAGAAATACTTTAAAAAAGCATATAACAGGGCCATGAATCTAGAACTGCTAAATGGATTCATTCACATCCCTCCGTGAAACAATCTAGGTGGGTTCTATCCCTCTTTATAAAAATGAATCTAGTATGCAGAATTATTTCTCTTATGGTTTCATTTAATAAAGAATTAATGATACCCTTCGTGGATGATCTCAGAACTTTTGGATCCTTGTCTTCAACTTTGATTTTAGGGGTCCAATGAAATGCTAAGGGCAACATAATCTTCCATAAATATAATTCAAGCAGCCTGTGACAACAAAGGCAAGAAGGGAGTATTTCAAGATCTTAGAAGTCGGTATGCTTGGCACACTCTAATGGCTCTTATATCCTTTGGCCGTTAAGCATGGAAACTTTCTATGGAATATCCATTACTCATTCTGCTCTAAACTCATAGCCTGTCAGAAAAAAATGGCTGGCGGGGGTGGGGGGTGGTACAGAGGAAGCCAAACTTAAAAAGCAGGAAAAGGCAGAGACAAGTCAATTCATCAAAGATTTACACCTTGTTTTCAATGGCTTCTTTCATTTCATTTCCCCTGACTTTTTAAAATTAGCAAATACACTGGACCCAGGAGGAAAACACATGGGGAAAAACAAAACAACAAAAACAAAGCAGTGCAAATCTCTGTGACTTGTACAATAGCTCTTACTGGGTCCTGGTGTTTGAGTGGCTGAATGAACTGCGGTCTGTTTTTCATTACTCTCCATCTGGAGCTGCGGCCTGCTTTGTTCAGCAATTTCTGGTCATTTGGGCCTGCTGGTGACTGTTTTGTTTTATGTTGCCATATTATACAGAATGAAAGCTGCCGCAGCCACCACCCAAGAAAGAACAATCCTGAAAACGAGAGGTTATGTTGAAAGAGCTCCCCAAGACCCCTTCCGGAATAGAGAGTGAGTGTGTTTATCCGGGCCTGCCTACCGTACAGATTTAGAGGCCTGGGGGTGGGGTGGGGTGCAGGAGGGAACAAAAGCCTTTCCTTCAGATGCTAAGACCCAGGAAGTGTCCAGAGTTGGGTTAATTCTGACGCCTTTTCTTTTCACCTCTAAGGAGACTAGTGCATGTACTTTCTCATACCTCACTTGCAACAGCTCATGAAAAACTGAACTCATCATGTCTCTAAAAACAAAATCAATAAATTCTGTCTTCATAATATTTGGTTTCAATTGCATAGCCTTAGTCCAGAGGCCACACTGCAAATGATTCAAAAGCAAGTGTCTCCAAGAAGACCGAATCCAATTTTCATTCTTTAATGACAGGCTCAATGCCCTTAGTGATTTTGTTTAAAAAAGCCACCTCAGACACCCTTTCCATTTCCCTCCTTAAGAAAGCAGTGGTCAAGAAGAACTCTCTTCTACCTTTTCATTAAAGAAGCAAAGGGTAACATTCTCTCTTAATTCATTGCTATTTTCAGCTAACATTAATTTACAAAAACAAAGAAACATAGGCAGGAGCTACTAAGGTTTAACAGAAAGAACAACCAAAATATACATATAATTGAAACCACTTTAGTTTTTCCAAGAGCTGTTTTTACCTTTTTTTTTTTCCCCTAGAAAAGACAATATAACAAGTTCGGAGAAATGTAAAGTTAGTAATAATCTATCACCTTAACACAAAGATTTTCTCTGCTTAATATTGCCATTTTATACAGTCAGCACAAGGTATTGTTGAGCATTACCTATGTATTAACTCATTTAATTATCAAGTCAGGCCCTATTATTATTATCATTTTATAGATGGGGAAACTGAGGCACCCAGCAAAGTTAAGGGATTGACCACAGGTCACACATCTATGAAGTGGAAAGGCAGTGTTTGCACCAAGCATCCTGGCCACCCACAGACATAACCATGAGCACTACTGACTGTCAAATATTTCCATAGCTCCATGTTTATGGTACACATGATTTTATATTCTTCCATACTCACTGAACTTCCTCTAATAAACAATTCCATGGTTTGTCGTAGTTTAGTCCTCTCGACTATCATGGTAATGGCTGTATAACAGTGGTACCCATATAGAGAATAAAGTGGTGCTAAGCGTGAGCATATAAAACACTTTAAAAATATGTCTGAATAAAATCTCTCAGTAGAATTAGCAGCATCATAGTACATACCCAACTGCTCTTTTCATATTGACTTTTTTTTTTTTACATTTTGATATTTATTAACAAAAATGGTCCAGAAAAGTCCTGGGTCAACATTACAGTGATAAGTGTTAAAATAAAAGCTGTTCTTAGTTGTACTGTTTCTAGGGGACTGTAATCAGTCCAGAAAGCTGTTTTATCTCCTAAAACGGGACTTAAATCACACCATTCAAGCATTAAATTTCAAAAGAAATTCTTCCTCTTCTCCTTTGTCAAAGCAAAATATACCGGAGGTCTTTGTTTTTACCTGCAAGGCTGCCTTCCCGAGAAGCTCATGCATGTGTGGATGGATGAAGGGGGGTCGGGTGGAGGGAGAAGGCAGGCAAAAAAGAAAAAGATAAAATCGTAAAGTAGGAAATAAAAGCTAGTGAGGAAGATGGGCTACCAACTGCCCAGGGACTGTTCACTGAAGTAACTCCTCTAGTCCCTCCAGATCTATTTCCAGAGAGGAGTTGAGTGAGGTCAGGGCAGATGATGCATCCTTGCTTCTCTGGACACTCGGTTTGGGTTGGGGCGTTTCTGGTTGGACGGATTCCTTCTTGATGTCTTTACCTCCACTGAGGATCTGCTGGCTCTCAAAAAGGAACTGGTTTGGATGACTCAAAGAAAAGCCACAATCATCTACATTATGTGTCATCTTGAAGAACTTCTGACAGGCTACCTGGTAATGTGTCCCTTTTACTAAATCCAAAATCTGGTTGATCCCTGAGGGAGGGATCTTGTACGCCTGCATCTTCTGCCTCAGCAGTTCAGGATCACTGTGCCAGAAAGGGCACCCATGATAATCCCCTTGGCTTGGTGGATTGGTCAGGATAATCTTCAGGCAACTGTAAAGTGTGTAGTCTGTCCTCTTGCCTTCCTTTCCAAAGCTATGACGGATATTGTAAGAGTAGCCTTTATCAAACTGATTAGAGGAAAAAGAAAGAAGAGACAAAGTAAGCCAGCATTGTACTGGTGGGTGTCAACAGTGCCCGCTGGAACGGAAGAGTACAAAGTGATTTTTCTAAAACAAATTCAGCATTCACAGGCTGATGTACATTTACACCAATACAACATTTGGGTCCTTTACAGGTTTTTAAAGGTGCAAAACTTAAAGGAAACACATTTCTCAGGTCAGAGACACCTTATGTTTATATGTTTAAAGATGAGGATAATCCTTTCCTGAGAAAAATAATCGATTTGCTCATTTCTTGGTTTGATTCCAAAGATCATGCTAGATGTAAATCATCTTCTCTACTCCCTTTATCCTAGTCTTCCCTGAATTCCCACATCCTGCTTATTCTACTTTTGAAGTGTCTCCTAACTAATTAATGCCTTCCTCTGGATTTTCACTATACAAAACAAGTTTCCAAAGCTATGACGGATATTGTAAGAGTAGCCTTTATCAAACTTATCTGGATCCTTCTTTCCTCTGATAAATGTCTGCTTCCAGAACTGCCATGCCAGTTCCAAGGTTAGGCCAGTGTCCTTCAGGAAGAGGCCGTACTGCATGTGGCCCCCATGACGAAGGTGGTGATTTTCCCGCAGGGCTTTATGTAGCTGATCTATGCAAGGTGGGAAGGATTTGGTAGAAAGCGAATCGATCTGATCTAAAGAAACCTTCCCAACATTTGCCTGTGTACTGTAGCCTTGACCAGTGTACGAATGACTGAGGTGGCTGAGCAGAGGCTGGCGTCTCTCACCTGACTGCACAGCAGGCAAGGACCTGGCTGTTAAAGCCAAAACCTTGGATAGTTTGGTTCTAAATTCATTCAGGATGATCGCCACAATGTCCTTGAGTTGTACATAAGCAAAGCCGTTTTCCAAATAGACTTTCCTTCCTCGGAACAAATCCAGAGCATCAGCAAAAGGGCTTTTATAAACTGACTCCAACTGAACCCCACCTAAACTGTGTGATGAAGCCACAATATCCTGTCTCGGAGAGTCTTCTCTTCATCACTTATAGCCTCAAACTGCAAATGGCTATCCTTTAAGAAACTCTGAATTTCGTCCTCGGGTAAAATACTGAATTGAAATAGAAGGAGATTCATTTCTTGTTGAATGAACCAGCACCTAAGCTCTTCAGACTGGCAGTAAGCAAGGTGTAAAATAAAGTGAGAAACGTGATCTCTTCTTCGGGGTTCATATTCATCTTCCAAGTTTTCTCTGTAGGAAAACTTAAGCTTCCGAAGCTCAGCCTCCAGCTTACTCTGGTACTGCTCGGTTCCTTTCACATAGCTCACACCAAGATTCTTAACTGCTTTTAGCAATTTAACTCTATCGATAGCCAAGTTTTCAAATTCTATCAAAGATATGTTTCCAGAAGGCGGCTGCAAGTAAAACAGAAGTCTATGTGGGTAGCAAGCATTCCTCTGGTCATCTGCCAACCTCAGTTTCCTCCGATTTCCTCCAAGAAACTGCATCTTGTTACCTCCAGCCACACCAGACGTGAAAACAGACAAACCCCGGCAAGCATTTTCCCCGGGGGGGCGCGAGAGTTCATACAGGACCCCATATTGACTTTTAAAAGGCTCTACCAAATTAGCATGGTCCTAATGAAGAAGGGGTGAATTAGTTTCACAGTAACCAGACTTGGAAGGCCCACATGTTACGTTTGCATCCTGAGTGGATATAAACTATCACTGCAAGTTGCTTTCATTTGCATGCTTCCAATCATTAACTGATTTATTCTGGGGACACTGGGCCTTTGTAGCCCTCCCAAGTGTGTTTTTCCCCCTACCATCCCTTCTCCCACTGGACGTGTAAGTGGGGAGTCCTCCTTGCTCCTAACTCCATATGGCTTCCCTCCTATCTAAAATCTCCAATGTAAATCTCACCTCACAACATTTTATAACCAATGCACCTTCATTTTCACCAGGGTCTACAGGCTCCTGGTATCATTCCTCCTACTTCCCCACAAATACCTTCTGCATCAGCCCATTTTTTCCAATACTACTCCTGCTCCAACTCTTGGCTATTGAAATCAATACTTCAATGCTGCTCTGGTGCCTGGTCCCATCAGCTCCTTGAATTCACAGTGACCTTCTTTCCAACCTCGGCAACTTGCTCACACACTCATCAATGACTATAAACAACTTTCCATAAATGGAATTGCTCTCTCTTCCCAATTGTATGGAGTTTCTACCTGTAACTATTTCAGGGGCCGTTTTTCTGAAGAAAATAATAATAATAATAATACTCTAAATAGGACTTAAAGTATCATTAAAGTAGTATTTTTTCCCCAGACATGGAAGTGGCAGTAGTACCTCTCTGACCACGAGGGCTTACTTTTAGGGTACCCGCCCCATGTGCTTGGTGAAAGATGTAATTCAGTCACACTGCTATCCACAGGCTCCAAACGCTGAGACCAGAAAATGCCACTGGAGGCTTTTATTAGTGTGAAATGACCATGTGATCACCTGCCTCTTTGACATGAGCCTCAAGGCAAAAGGTCTAACATAAAATCATAAAATCATCCTTAACTGCCATTCCTTCAATGATGTCCCGAGGGGGTTCTGTGGTCCCTCCCTCCCTTTATTTCTCCTTATCTTTCTTCCCTCCTTCCCTCCCTCCACTTTCTCCTTCCAAATTTATCAGTGCTTATTACGTTTGAGACCAGTAGTCTCCAAACTACTTTTTACATCCATATTATTATGAATAAAAATATCTTAGAGCAGCAAACTCAATATTTATACATTTATGTGTTTAAAACATGAGCATTTATAAAACTATACCAACAGGTACATTATAAAACACACACATAAAACACACAGAAACTTGACATCAAAACAGAGATATGTTCTAATATTTTCTTCGAGTATTTCCAATAGACAGTCAAGCATTCCCCTGCAACTCCCTTCTCTGAAGATACATTTTCTAGATTACACAGGTCCTGTCTTCACTGAGTCTAAAGGTTTCTTTGGAGAGAGACAGGAAATTAAATAAGCAGTTACAAGAAGATGTGGACAGGAGTGTTAGGGGTTGAGGTAAGTATACCCACCACATCTGTCCAGATCAGCACCCCACTGTTAAGAGATAATTACTTATGGAAACTCTGACAATCCGTCTCAGCTACATCCCCTTCCTCTTCAAACCTTATGATTATAGTCTAAGATACAGCTTTTCCAGGTTAGCTATGGACCCTTTTGGTTTCACCAGTGCTGTACAGTGACAAGAGATACTTGCATTCCCAAGCAAACCTTTGCCTAGTGGAGGGTCCCTCCATATGGACCACTCCAAGGATCAGGCAGGTCATGGGATCCACTGAGGTTCACAGGGCTTGCTTGTCTGTGAAGCATCTGCCTTTGTGACTGGGGCTCAATCAATATTACTGACTGCCTGAGTTGGGTGCCTCAGTTGTCTCTGGTTGCTCCTGTAGATATTTTTACCCCACACTTTGGAAATCAGTCAGGCATGTCTGGAAGTGACAGAATTAATAGTCTAAAGCTTCTCACACACCACATGCTTCCCACGGGCTGAGAGTGAAGAATATCTCACAGTCATGGCCCAATGTTGTTCGTATATGTCCTCCAAGGTTCAGTTTTCAGCTGCCTACCCTAATGGACCCCACTCCACCACCGCCCCTACAAGTTATCCTTAGTGTTATTATCTGCTCCCTTGGTTATGGTCATCATCGTAGCTCTGAGCTTTCCTGTAGCTCCGCCTCGACCTTTCCCACAGGGATGCTACACCAGGGCCTCTAGCTCAGGATGTCCGATACATAACTCACCACCTCTCCCCAAAACCCACTACTACTACTTCTGGACTTCCTACTTCAGTCAGTGACACAGCCCTCTTCCCCAACAATGACAGCTCAACATGTGGGTTTCATTGCCCGCGTCCTTTCACCTTTATAGAAAATATCTAACTCTACCTTTGAAAACTCACGTGACCCCATTTTTTTTCCATTTTTCTAACAGTGCCTGAGGGACTTTCCTCATTTTCCTTGTGATCTATGGATTTCAAATGTGCATTGCTTTTTTTTCTGCCTCCAGTTTCTTCCCCCTTGTGACTCAGTTTCACCCACTTTGGCAAAATAACTTTTCTAAAACACAAGTAGAATCATATCGTTTCTGCTCAAAAAAACATATAAGGGTTGTGTACAGAATTAAGTTCAAAATATCCAGGATAACTTTATAAATGCCTCCAAACTCTTGGCCCCTTCCTTCTTTCTACCGATATCTTTACCTGGGCATTTTTTCTATTCTAGTTATAAGGGTCTGCTCAATTACATTCTGAAATTCTTTCTCCTGAACACCAACCTTTCCCAAGGCCATCCATTCTGCCTTGCCTTTACAAACTTCATTCCCCAAAAGGGAATCTCCATATTCTCCTCCCATAGTATTTTGTGGATCCCTGTATTATAGATATCACTGTTATACTCTCACATATATTAGACTGATATACTGATCCTAACACATATATTAAGATTAGTTTCTTGGTTTTCTTGGTGGTTTCCTTTTCAACTAGAAATTGAACTATTAGATGACAGAAATGATGTCTTATTAATTTTTGTCTTGTAGTAGCTAAATACCTGGGGTATTTGTGAGTTTACAGGACACAAGGAATGTTGTTTTTTTCTTTAATTGCTGAATTGAATCTGACCATTACCCAAGTAAGCCAGGATATACTCTCAGTGTATAAGTGTTCCGAAAACGTGTACACATTATATTTGTACATGAAATAGGGGCAGTGTTTAGAATGATCTTGGCTCTACCATATTTCTTGATGTTGGTATTATAAAAATGACTGGATTAGAGAAACAACAAATAACACATGTTACAAAAAGGATTTCAGTTTTCCAGTATGAACTTAGTCATGCAAGAGAGCCCATATAGATTTCACAAATAAATGAATGCAGCCCTTAAAAGAGTACTGGATTCCCAGACATGAAAAAAACATGAGCCACAGATATAGTCAAATAACTTCAGAAATATTTCCAGGAAAAAAAAAAGAAGCCTTGATAAGATACAAATTCCGAGATCCTGTGAGATGCTTACAGCTGAAACTGAGACACAATGGGCCCATCAGTAAATTCATTCCTAGTCAACCAATGTAGCTAAAGCTTTAAACAACAGATAAATGAGAATGTGTTTTACATGGGAAAGTTTTCCCCAGAGTTCCTCATTTTTATATAGGAAATCAATTTGCATCACTGATGATATCATTCAAATCAGACAACCCAAAGTTGTTAGGAGGTAATTTAGTTTTATGCTGAAGCAATTTGATACTTGTTCTGATTTGTGATTTTCATTTTGTTTGTTAATGAAAAAAAATTAATGAGCAATGTTACTAGAAATACAACTCATCAAAGCCTCGGCGTGCTTAAAAAGGTTGCCATATACTGTACATTGGGATCGTTGTGCAGCTAGCTGGTGCCTGGACCTCGCCTAGGAGGAGCCATCAGTGGAACACACAGGCGCAAGCTCAGGTATCAAGGCCCTGACACATACCTTTGCATTGATTTGTGTTTTTGTCAAGGATTGCCTTTGTGGATACGATTTTTCCATACCTGAAAGAGAGAGAGAGAGGAAAAAAAGAAAAAAAATCCATGTTATTGTAGCCCAATGAAGACACTTAAAACACCGTAATAAACATCGGTGCACACACAACTGAGCAGGAATAAACCAAGAAAACAAGCTCTGAATCCCCATTTCACAGCTGGATGACCTCTTTTCACCAGCTCCTCTTTATAACTAGAGAATGGGCTTCCTTCCCTACATAATCGCTGGGTTGAGCCTTCGAAAATAAACCCGTCAGGCTGTCATAGGTGGCTAAGAGGGGATTGTGTGTGATTGTGATCAAAGTAAATCACACTCTGTGGATTCATGAAAAAACGCACAGGCCTTGGAGCCAGGCTGATCAGGGCCCTGCGTCTAGCTCAGGTGCTTACCTAGCTCTGTAACTCTGAGCAGTTCAGCACGACTTATCCAAGCCCATTTTCTCATTTGTAAAAATGAGAATTGGAACAATCACTTTTCATGATTTGGGAGAGGGTTAAATTGAAATGTGATTTCCTACGAGGTTGTAGGATAAATAGGACTTTTTTTTTGCTATTAAAAAGGTATTAGTTATACTGTAAGTTAATTGAGGATACGGACTGAGTTTTGTATTCTCCATGCCTAACACCACCGGTAATAGAAGCTAAATAAAGGTTTGCTGTAAATAATCAATGATATAGGTTATTCATGGTGCTTCCTCTACAATAAAATTTCTACCATAGAGAAAATATTTGCAAATGAAGCAACTGACAAAGGATTAATCTCCAAAATTTATAAGCAACTCATGCAGCTCAGTAACAAAAAAACAAACAACCCAATCCAAAAATGGGCAGAAGAACTAAATAGACATTTCTCCAAAGAAGATATACAGATCGCCAACAAACACATGAAAGAATGCTCAACATCATTAATCATTACAGAAATGCAAATCAAAACGACAATGAGATATCATCTCACACCAGTCAGATTGGCCATCATCAAAAACTCTAGAAATAATAAATGCTGGAGAGGGTGTGGAGAAAAGGGAACCCTCTTGCACTGCTGGTGGGAATAATGTAAATTGATACAGCCACTATGGAGAACAGAATGGAGGTTCCTTAAAAAACTACAAATAGAACTACCATACGACCCCGCAATCCCACTACTGGGCATATACCCTGAGAAAACCATAATTCAAAAAGAGTCATGTACCAAAATGTTCATTGCAGCTCTATTTACAATAGCAAGGACATGGAAGCAACCTAACTGTCCATCAACAGATGAATGGATAAAGAAGATGTGGCACATATATACAATGGAATATTACTCAGCCATAAAAAGAAATGAAACTGAGTTATTTGTAATGAGGTGGATAGAACTGGAGTCTGTCATACAGAGTGAAGTAAGTCAGAAGGAGAAAAACAAATACCGTATGCTAACACATATATATGGAATCTAAGAAAAAAAAATGTCATGAAGAGATTAGTGGTAGGACAGGAATAAAACACAGACCTACTAGAGCATGGACTTGAGGACATGGGGAGGGGGAAGGGTAAGCTGTGACGAAGTGAGAGAGTGGCAGGGACATATATGCACTACCAAATGTAAATTAGATAGCTAGTGGGAAGCTGCCGCATAGCACAGGGAGATCACCTCTGTGCTTTGTGACCACGAGAGGGGTGGGATAGGGACGGTGGGAGGGAGGGAGATGGGAAGCTGCCGCATAGCACAGGGAGATCACCTCTGTGCTTTGTGACCGCCGAGAGGGGTGGGATAGGGAGGGTGGGAGGGAGGGAGACGCAAGAGGGAAGAGATATGGGAACATATGTATATGTATAACTGATTCACTTTTTTGTAAAGGAGAAACTAACACACCATTGTAAAACAGTTATACTCCAATAAAGATGTTAAAAAAAATTAAAAAACAAAAACAAACCAAAAAAACAAACAAAAAACAAACAAAAAAATAAAATAAAATAAAATTTCTACCATAATATATCTATATATTTATATCACAAATGTTTTAATTATTTAATCATCTCTTGCAGAAGACCTAGTCTAGGTTTTTTTTTCAAAGATGGGTAATATGGGGAATGAAATAATTTTGTTGAGCCTATTTATGAGGTATAAATGATAGGACTGAAGAAGATAAGTCCTAAGACCCTGTCCTTCTTTAGGATTCCATGAAGGATGCTTCTAGATCAACATAAGAATATGGAGAAGTTATAATGCAAATTTAAATACCAAGTTTATTAACAACTCATCTTATGTTCAAGATTTCAGCTATGGTCACAAAATATTTGGCAAGTTTTCCTTTAATTCTATGTTCCTAAGGAAGTATAAGAACATAGGATAAATATTAAACATTCTGTGTATTAATGAACTAGGTTCCCTACCACCAACGTTTCTTTTCCATTTGTAATCACCTTTTACTATACCATTAATTCTTTGGAGTATTAAATTCTTGGAGTGGTCATTTATTAAAATTCTAGTGTTGAAAATAGCATAGTGCTAGAAATGCCTTTGCCTCTTTTTTATCCCCAATGGAATAGCTATCATTATAGTAATATCACCTATAGCCTTGAAAATCATTCCAATAGGAGCTGAGCTATTGGTAGGTCACAATAGAAACAGGAATAATTGTATGAAATCAGTGGAAGGAGTCTGAGATGATTCCCACCTATAAGCTCCACCCTTCTTAAGTCAGCCAAACTGGGCTGGAGCTGTCCAAAGCTGAACTGGGCAGATTTCACCAGCATAAACCTGACGCTTCAGCTACTTGCATCTTTAGTACCCCTGCCCTTCCCGCACCATTACAATGATAACCCTACAGGAAACAAAATCGAAGAGAGCTAGGGTTGAAAGTGTCTCTTACTATTTTGCAGATGAAGAAAGTATGTTCTAAAAGATCATTAACTTGATCAAAATCACATAATTTGTGAAACTTCCAATAGGGACTTGAATATGGGATTTTTGAGTTTGGTGCAGTGCTTAACTAATATAGCATGCAGCCTCTAAAATACAAAAGCTACATATATCAAGTCGCCTTGTTCAATCAACCTTCACGTCTTTGGGGATCCACGTATTTGATCTCCAGGGCAATGCAATGTAGTCATTAAAAGAATATATTGTGGCAATAAACTTCCATGGCTCAAATCTCAGTTCAGCCATGAACTGAATATTTGATTAACTAAGTCTTATGTGCTCTTTGCATCATTTCACCATCTATAATGATATAAACCTATTTTTATATTGATTTAGATGATATTTATTTAAAATTGTGTACATCTACTTGTAAACCTATAAAATGATGATAACAGTCTCTATCTCATAAGGTTGTGGGGTTCACCTAGAGTTCACCTAGAGTGCTGATAACACTGGCTGGCATAGAGAAAGTGCTCATTTAATATTAGCTTTTCTTACAATCACTTTCTCGCTGTTATCTGCTACATAAAACTGTCTCCAGTCCTTGGCATTCTCTGAGGTAGATAAGAAGTGGATGGGTTAAGGTTCTGTCCCAAATCCCAGCTTAAAACACTACTACTTAGACTGTCAAAATCTTCCACTAAGAAACTTGGCAGGTAACGTTATTTGCTAAAAGGATAATTTGCATTTATAATTTATATTGTTATTTTTAATGTTTGGGATTTTATTAACTATATTCTCACTGTACTTAATCATACAATTACCCATAGGTTCAAATCTTTTCATGGTTTATTTAGTAGGACAAACTGTCTGTTGCCTCATTTTTTTTTAACTTGTAGATTTTTATTGAGCAGAGATGCAAATAATTTCTGTCCAGTGGAAAAGATAACCCTAAAGTTACAGCTTATTGCCATGTTCAACATTAATTAGTTTTGTATCTAAACCGACATTCTTATCCTAATGTTCCTTTATAAGTTGCCTACAGATATCTAGCTTTTCAAATGCTCTTTGAACTGGTTTTAACATCTTGTATATACAAGCCCACTCTCCCCAAAATTCTTCCTCCTTCCACCTTCCCCAACCCCCAGGACACAAATACAGCCTCTCTTTAGAGCTCTATTTCATCCCAAGAGTTTCTCTTTTAGGAAAATAACCAGTACAATAATATATTTGAACAGTGTGTTCAGTAGACAATGTTTAAAGGTACCTATAACCGTACCCATTAACTACAGTGATGTTTGCTAGGTTTGGACTATTGAGGCAAGTAAACATTTGCAAAATTATATGGATCTTAGAGAAGAAAACAAAAAGGGAGAAAAAAGGGAACATTTGCTGAAACATTTTTCCCCACACAAAGCACCCATCGATACAATATGGAAGAAGTAAAAACCAGAGGAAGAAAAAGACTTTAGAACATTTATAACCATCTCACATCAGGCACATAAACCCTTAAGACAAAAATCCTTCTTCTTTTGTTTCTAAAGCCACTCCTGAAATTTTTCCATAAGTACCTTCTGAATTAAAATTTATCTCTGTCTCTTAAAGAGGAAATTGAAAATTACTGTATCGTCTCACAATGGGAGTCTATGGTGTCCATGTTGTCCTACTGTATCACTGTTAACGAGGATTTCTTCTTCATAAAATGCAGTATATGGAAAAGATCACTATCAGTCTTTTACAGCCAAAAAAGTGAAATGCTTTCTTGTAGAAAACACTTGTGACTATTTTAGCAAGCAATATTTTTCTTAAAAAAATTCATAGTGAATTCTGTCTCACAATGGGAGTCTATGGTGTCCATGTTGTCCTACTGTATCACTGTTAACGAGGATTTCTTCTTCATAAAATGCAGTATATGGAAAAGATCACTATCAGTCTTTTACAGCCAAAAAAGTGAAATGCTTTCTTGTAGAAAACACTTGTGACTATTTTAGCAAGCAATATTTTTCTTAAAAAAATAATTTTATTATTCAGAAAGTATTACAATACTACTATACATGGAAAAATCACACACACACACACACACACAAGCCAAAAAGCAAAGTATGCTGTTTCTTGACTTCCCTATTCCTAATTACTCTCTAGGCGAGACTTTCCAATGGTCCAGAATCACAAAACCATAGAACACAACTTGTTAATTCAGCCTCTACTCTGGCTGGAGTTACAGGAATTTCAGTCCTTGGCTCAGTTACAAGATTCTGCATTAACAATTATTTCACAGAGCTAGAATATGCTTTAAACAACAAGAGAAGGTATTTAATGGGCCATTGGTTCTAGTTCATGTCTGAACTCTCACGATGACAAACAGGAACTTTCTGCATGACTGGTGCTGTATCCTCCCTGCCCTGCAAAGTCAGCCACTGATGTAGGTAAATCAAGTTTAGACTTTTTTTTGAAAAGACCTAAAACCACCATAAAGACAAAAACCACCCATATAATGTACCTGTGAAGAATTGTATTAAATTTCTCTTATGTCTTGTCAAAGTAGAGTAAAAACTACTGACTAAAGATATTTTTTTAATATATTCTAAAGAAAAAAAATATTTCCCAGGTAAAATTATTCCTAAACTTACATTATATTACTTATTTACTCTTCCCCTTTTTGGAGTTTAGATCAAGACCTTAAGTGTTCAGAAAGCTTTTTTTCTTTTTTTTTATGCCACCCACAAGTGGAAAGCAAAATCTGATATTAGAGGAAAATATGTGACCCAATTACTGAACAATGCCTGGAAATAGACACCTCAGCGGGGTCCCCAATTCTCTCTTCTATGTTTTCACTTCCTGAAGCTAGAAGAGATAAAATATCACCCACAGTCAACTTCCTGGGGGGGTTTCAACTTCTTGGGGGAAACAAATAAATGAACACATTTTTTTTAACCATAATTCTTTCCATCTGGGCTCAGTGTCTTCTCCAGCCAGTATGAGAAGCACCTAAGACAGCACTGCTAGGGCACTTTTCTATATAAAAATATCCAACTCCATGTCATATCTACAAAGTCACCAACTATCCTGAGTGCCCATAAATTCTCCAAACACAGCCCGGTTCCAAATAACATTGTCTTTATAGTCTAAGAGGACTTTGTGATCACAAACAGAAGCCAATGCACAATAACCACCCACTTACTACATTTTGAGTTTTCACAACTGAGTTTTATAATTCATGTGTTGTCTATCAACTCTAAAAAATACGTTTACCTAGGCTTGTCAATAAAATATTTACATTTAATTTTTTATAGAAATAGTCAATTCTTTCTGACATTTATTCTTATTCTTAAATAGCATCTGAGTCATCTGTTGATACCCTTGATTATTCCACATACAAGCCTCATTTAAACTAATGGAATCTTTTATTTTCCAAAACTGAGGAGAAAATAGAGCAATTATGGGTCTACTCTTCATCAATTATGAAGACGTCAATTTGGTGGGATTTTTCTATAAAGAATTTCTTTTTAAAGCCTTTTACTGAATCACCCACTGTGTATATTAATTCAAGTAATACAGGCAGAGACTGAAAATAGTTTCCGCAGTCAATCAACTCCCAGCTAACTCATTTTTCACATGCCTTCTATACTGATACCAAGACAAGAACAAAGGTATTACATTTATTTAATGGATGGAATATTATCCTTTTAGCCAATGTGGTTGTATGCCTACTTCTAGAAGGCTCATTCATTCTTTGGCACTTGGGGATGCTAATGGGATATATCTATGGCTTTTGAGATCCAGCAGGAATGTGGTGGAACTATCTCTTTGAGGGACCACATCAGCCAGGTTCCATCTACAAGAGAACAAGTCTATAGCCCATTAACATTCTGAGTCATTAACAAATTCATTCTACAAACAAGTGGTCAAAGCAAGGAATAACTATTGTGCGCAGAACTATGTCCCCTCAAATTTCATATGTTGAAGGCTTAACACCAGCACCTCAAAATGTAACCATATTTGGGCAGATAGCCTTTAAAGAGGTAAGGTATACTTTATAGTAGCACAGGGAACTCTGCTCAATATTATATAACAATCTAAGTGGGAAAAGAATTTGATAAAGAATGGATATATGAAAAAAAATAAAGAGGTATGGTAAAACCAAGTCCTATGCATGGGCCCTAATCCAATATACTGACATCCTTATAAATTAGGACAAAGGCACAGAGGAAAGACCACAAGGCACAGAGGGAAGAGATGGCCATTTACAAGCCGAGGAGAGAGGCCTCAGAAGAAATCAGACTTCTGACACCTTCATCTCATATTTCTAGCTTCCAGAACTGTGAGAAAATAAATTTCTGTTGCTTAAATGGTACTTGGTTATGGCAGCCCTAGCAAACTAACACAATAACCTCTTATCCAAGGTCTGGTGAGCTTTGATAAAGGGAATGAAGATGAGACTTCCTTAAAGTCTTGACACAGTGATTTGGCAGTGGGTCCTACCAAGCCCTCACTTAACACCTCCAAGTTCTCTGTCACCCACATGTGTGTGTGACAACAGAGGCAAATAGGTATCACAGTGTCACCCAGAGCAGACAACTAATACTCTAGAACCTGGTTCTTGGCCTTGTAGTTTGGGCATTCTTTTTATCCCCCCAGAAATAATCATACTCTTGAATCCACACCAAGTAAATGTCACAAGTTTATTGCACAAACCGAAATATCCTTTTTAATTTACAACTTCGTACTAGCACACTTCAAAGAAAACAAAATAAGAGTTTCTAGCTGGGAGAATTGAAGAAAATTTCAAGGAGGAGGAAGTGTTTAAAGAAGGGGTAACATTTTGACAATCAGAAATGTTTTTTATACTTCTTAGGGGTAAGAAAAACAATTCTAAAAAAAAATTTCTTTTTTAGACGCATGTATTACTATTTAGCAAATTACTGTTTTCATGCTACAAATAGGTTCACCACGATCCTAGGGCTGTCGTGCTGCATTTACAATCTGACCAACTCTAAGACAATGGTTCTCAGGCTTTGATGTGCCCCAGAATCTCTTGGAGGGCTTATTAACACACGGATTGCTGGGCCCAACTCCCAGAAATAGAGATTCGGAAGGTAAGAGGTGGGCCTGAAGGATTTGCAGCTCTAATAAGACCCCAGGTGATGCTGATGTTGCTGATAGTGCTATGAGAACCACCACTTCAAGAAAGAGAATGACATACAAACACCAAAGCATGTGTGGTTTGTTATCTGCCAAATTCACAGTCTGAGGGAACTTTCTACAGCCACGGAGAACTACTTTCAAAACTGTAAACAGGGCTTCCCTGGTGGCGCAGTGGTTGAGAGTCCGCCTGCCGATGCAGGGGACACGGGTTCGTGCCCCGGTCCGGGAGGATCCCACATGCCGCGGAGCGGCTGGGCCCGTGAGCCATGGCCGCTGAGCCTGCGCGTCCGGAGCCTGTGCCCCGCAACGGGAGAGGCCACAACAGTGAGAGGCCCGCGTATCGCAAAAAAAAAAAACAAAACTGTAAACAGCATTTGCTTTTGTTCAAATGATATTCTATGTTGAAAAAGATGGACTACAATTTTTTTCAGAGTTTTTGCTTAATAATATTTTTTCATTTACCTAATATAATGACAACTTACAACTCAAAGACAGCTGCTTTGAAATTTTTGTCAGGGACTTCTTAGAAAGTCCAAAGAAAACACATGGGCAATGTCTATGTAACTCTCTTCCTTCATCTGAAATAACTAGTTGCTAGCTCCTAGTTTGATTGAATTAGAGTACTAACATGAAAAAAATAACTGGCAGGCAAATAATGATTAGTAACTGGTTAGTGTCTTTGCTGGTTCTTTAATGAGAAATGGATGTAAAGCTGGAATGAATATACTAGACTGAAAATGAGTACTTTCAAATTCTGAAACAAAACAAAACAAAAATCACTAACTTGCTAACTCTTGGGTTACATTTTAGGTTATGTATTTATGTTATGTAGTTAGGGTATATAGCCTGTCATCTTAGAGAAAGCTTGCGAGAAAGAGATTTCCATGCAAACAAATGGGATGGCAAATCACATCCTTTTGGGTACTTTCTACAACCAATCATAGCACATTTCAGCATGCTTAACATCCTTTAATATTTGTTCTGCTAATGAGGAAAGAGAATAGGCTTTGGAACCAATTAATATGGACTTGAGGATTTGAAAAAGAATAGATACATGTATATGTATGACTGAATCACTTTGCTGTACACCTGAAACTAACACAACCTTGTAAATCAACTATAGTCCAATATAAATTAAGAAGTTAAAAAAAATATGGACTTGAATCTGACCTGTACCACCCATAGGATGTGAAACAAACAAACTACTCAACACCTTGGTACCTCAGTTTGCTGATCTGTATAGTGTAATCACTAGGCCTGCTTTTTTAGTGGCTGTAAAGATGAAATAAAATAGTGTGTGCTAAACTTCCTAGTACAATGGGTGACACGTTGAAATTTCTTCCATTGTCTTACTAAAGCCTACCTTACGCTTTATTACCTATACATTTACCGTGTAGCATACAAATGTCCATGCATAACTTGGACAACAATATCTCTTGACTATTTGATAGAGCCAGTCTCCGTGCTGGCAGAGGCCCCTTAGGAAGCATATGCTTTGACACTCATATGACCTCTCATTTATACTCCAAGTCAATTCACAGTTTCTCCTCCACTCACCCAGTCTCCTCCTGGCAACACCTAACTCCTTGCTCAGTCTGATCTCAAAGTTCAGCCCCTTCCACGCAGCCCCAACTACCTTTCCATATGCATCTGTCTTCTAACCTCTCACCAGTACCCACTGCTCCAGTTACGACCACAGGCCCACTCATTCTCAAACTCCCCCTTTCCCAGCCAGCAGCCAACAAGTCATGGTACTTGGTGGACCACGTCTTGACCCTGGCCCTCCTTGTTTCTCACTGCTGTCCACTCCTAGTTCATCCACGCATGGTTGACTGTCAAGAGCATCCCACCCCAAGGCCATTTGGTCTTCAAGGGCCCAATCCTGGTCTTCTGTAAGTGGATTTTAGATTTCAGAGATTTTAAATACATCTCTTACCAGAAGCAAAGGATCCTGTCAGGATTCATGGGTCCTCCCTTCAAAACCTCTCTAATGTCCATCCCTATTTGTTTTATTTAGTTGACACTTTTACAACACTTTCTATGAGCCAGCCCCTCTTCTAGGGTCTCTATGTATATGCCTTCTAGGCTCTTGTTAGTCATCACAACAAGCCCTGGATGTGCTCACTAGCTGTGTTACGGACAAGAACACTGAGACAGAAACACCTGAAGTAACTTTCTCAAGGTCACATGACTAGGAAGTAGCAAAAGCAGAATCCCGGGCTGTCTGGCTTCAGAGCATGGGGTCTGCCTCTCAGCTCTAGTGCCTCCTGCCAACCTCCTGTCTCAAAAAGGAAGCCATTGCTTCTCCTTTTCTCTCTTCCAGCTCCCATTCATCCCTGCCACGTCTGTGCCCTTGTTTCCCTATATATCACCTATGTTTTCTGAAACTTAACCTTTTTTCCCCAGCGCCAGGGCTCTTTCCCCTCTGCCTGCCCTTGAACATTTGTAGATCATTTCTTCCTATACATTGGCGATCATCAAGTTTCTCTCTTTTCATTCCTTGACAGAGTGTTCTTGAATGATTGCTCTGCTCATGCTACTTCTTTCTTCTTAATTTCTAATTACATCCTAAATACTGACTTCTATTATTGGAACATAACTGAAAATTAACTAGTAACTCCTTAATAAGTAAAAAAATCAGTTATCATCATCCTTGACTTCTCACTACCATTTAACCCCCTGGAAAACCTTCATTTTGAAACATTCTTCCCTTGGGTTCCATGCAGCACACTAACCTGGTCCTTATCTTCCTTTCTTGCAGACAAGTTACCCCTTTATCTCTTTCACTTGGCTTTTCTCCTCCTCTAGATTCCTAAAAGTGGGTGCACCTCAAGCATAATCCTTAGCCCACTTTTGTTTTAGTGCTACAATATCCATGAGACTGGTAATTCTCAGAAAGAACATGTATCAGAATCAGCTGGATGGCTTCTTACAACTCTGGGCCCCAACCTCAGAGTTTTGATTGTTTGGGATGAGGTACAAGAGAGTGAATGTCTAACAAGCTCACAAGTTAGAACCAAGAACCACACTGTGAGAACCATTGATTAGAAATCTTCATTATCACATTTTGAATTTCCATTTCTTTGTATTTCTGTCTCATATTTCTTTCTCTAGATCTGCCTTCACCCTCAAACCTCAGTCTGGAATCTCCAATTAGAGTTATTGGATATTTAGAGTTATTAATTATTTCCCTTTGGAAAATTAGAATTATCGAATATTTCCCTTTGGATGGAATGGTCATCTCAAAAATACAACAAAGTTGAACTCGCTGCTTTCCCCTTTCTCCCTTCTCTGAAAACATCTCTGGGGCAGAAGCTAGTTGTGTAGTAATGTGTGTACAGGGTGGAGACTCTGATGACCTGGACAACTCAAGCCCCAGCTGGAGGATTGTTACCACAAAGGAATGGGATCCAAATGTTGCAAGGCCTTCTGATTGTTTCTGAAAGAAATCTGGATTTTCAGGCAATATTTCTAAATTTTTCAAGACTGTCTTAGAGTTTTTATAAAACAATGTGAAAACACTCTTCTAGGCAGACTGAGCTTGATGGCTGCCAGTTTGTGATGTTGCCCTGATGTCCTCCAGCTGCCCCTCTCATTCTAAATAATATAGATTCTTCCAGGTCAAACTGCATGTTCTGACCCATTGTCCACCAGTTATTTCTCCCAAATCTGCATAGCTGTTGTGCTCATGGCCTGCATAAAATCATCTAGCATTATTATTATTTTTTTCCTGTTTTATGGTATTATTTGTTTGTTCCCATGAGACTGTCTCTTCAACCAGGCCTTGATTTTTCAGGGGTCCATATAATGCTTTATGCTTCTGTGGACATCCCTGAAATATCCAGGACAGAGTTGGATGAATAATAAATGTCTATGAAAATCTGCTGATTTTTAAGTAAATTTTATGGACCTGACAACTTTTTCCACATCAGAAACACCAACTAATGACTGAACTACATTTATACACAAACAAATACGTATATACCATTAATTGAGCACTTGCTATATGCTGGTCGCTACACAGAGTGCATTAGGTATTTTATTCCAAATTCTCACAACTACCTAATAAGCTGATATTATTATTCTCATTTTTTAAGGATGAAGAATTAAACTTAGATACCTTAAGTGACTTGCCCAAGTTGACACAGGTACTGAGTTACATTGCTTATATTTGAACTCAGGTGCATTTGGCTGCAAAATCCCTATTCTTTCCTTGAAAATCACACTGTCCTTAAAGCATAATGAATAAACTTGGGTAAAAGTCAGTCCCCTGGCCAGTTCTGGGGTCACAAAAACATTTGCAAGTCTTTTGTACATGTTGGACATGACTTCAGCTCCAAAAGGCACAAAAATGACCAAAAGTCATTGGACATAGTATAGCTGGACATTCATCATAGATTGTTAGAACTCACTTCTAGAGAAACTTCTTTCTTAAAGAAGCTTCTGATTTCACAACATGTAGCCCATTCTAGTACATCTGTGACTCTAATGTGAACTGTATGCATAATGTAAAACATAGCTTCACAGCAGAATTGACATTTGCTATTTGGGGAAGACATCAGACCTCAGATTCTGAAAATCCTGACATCATCTATTGACTCAACACTATTAAAAAAAAACTGCATCAAATATGTAGCATATGTAACCATTTTGAGAGCCATGTTTTAGTAGCAGTGGAATCAGCTGTTCAGAGCACATGCTCAGTTTCCATGATATCCCTCAGTACCAAAGCACATAATCAGGTTCTCAGGAAAGTTTTGTGATGGAGTTGTTACTAATAAAGTAGTAGCTCCCAATCCTCGCTTAGGCTACTTAGCTTCTTTCTAATTCCCACCCAGATTTTCTTTGTCACTACCCTTCCTCCTCCAGCTCAACTGGCATCTTCTCTCTGATGCCTTTTCTCTCTTCCCCAAGTAGTTCATTTCAGTTCTGGTTATGATCCAACATGGCATTGAGCATATCTCTATTAGAAAGTGCACTGTATCATCAATTGTGTCAATGACAAAAATGCAATACTTTATCAATACTGCATTGTACTGTGCTGTACTATACCTTTGACCATCGTAATACTGAAGATGAGTTCTTCAAGGGTAGGGCATAGGTGTTATTTATTTTATACCCCTAGCCTTACATGCAGGGCTCACTCAATAATTGTTTGTTGGATGAATGAATAAATGAGTGAATACCGTATATCACATCCCCAACATCAGAATGTAAATTCTGATGCAAAGCTATTTTTTCATTATGCATACAGTTCACATTAGAGTCACAGTTGTACAAGAATGGGCTAAAGGTCGTGAAATCAGAGAAGACAATCAGAGTGTCAATGAGAGTAAGCATATCTAGGCACAGACATATCTTCCACTTTGCAATGTGACAAAGTGCATATCCTACTGACAGTGATACATCATGTTTTAGATCTTATATTGAGCACATTCATTTCATTCAAAAAGAGAGTGAGTTATAACATCACTCAAGAGCCAAAATATGAAATAGTTGTAAAGTCTTTGTTGTAAAATGTTTTATGGCATTATGTTATTTTAAATTGACAAAGACACTCAAGAAAAAGAAATGACATAATATATTGAATGAGGAATTTCGTATAGTAGAGCAGCTACTCCAAGCTTTTTTAATACAAGAATGCCACTGCTTCATTTAGAAGAATCAGAACTTGCAGTGGGAAAAATAGACAAAACGATATCATGTAGAGAGAAGTGGTCCCATGAAGCTCACACATACCAGAAGCAGAAAAGATGAAAATCAAGCCCAACTTTTAAATCTCATATCCTTAATTTCAAAACTTATAAAACAAGGTACCCAAACGGATGAGAACACAGCGATTTTTGTCAACACATCAATCTCTTCACAAAAAATTTTGAGAAAGTTATAAACTTTCCAATATAAATAAAAAATATTGGATAAAGCTCTTCTGTATCACTCCAAAAGATTCAGTCCTTGTGTTACATAGCAGAAAGCTCACTGTCCAATGGATATTCAAATAATTCATGATAACATAAATCAATGATGCAGTCCATTTACCTCTGTAAAGATTATTTGTTTTATAGATTGTCTGTATTAGTCATAGTATTTTAAAAATTATATGTAAAAATATATAACTATCACACCAGGTAAGTGAGAAGACAATAAAAGAATGCATGTTAAGCATTCCAGATTAGTAATAAGCTTATAGCAGTTGATTCTCCAAAACAGTAGTTGCTGGAGTGACGTTCAATCTTTCAATTACTTAATAGTCAGACAATTTAAGCTGATATTATAAATACATTCTGAAAAACATAATTAAGAAAGTGAGTAGACTGCAAAATGTGTGCAATGCTATCTCCATTCAGTTATCAGTGGCTGCTTGGTCATTTGTCTTAACCCTTCCCACGATCACTGCAGGTGTACACACACCTCTGAGTGCTTTCCTTTCTTTCCACTGGGAAAATGTTTTGCATGACAAGGTACACATCTCTGAGACTTTTTTAGTCCATTCCACTTGGGGAGGTCCAGGGCTAAAGGGAAAATGCAAGGAAAATTCAGCTGCTCCCCATGTCAGGAAGACTATCATGTCTTCTTATAGATTCTTCTTACCTGATCAACTCTTATTTAATAAAGCTTGAATATATGGTCTCTAATGTCCACTATAAGGTCCCTTAAGATGCTCTCAGTGTAACTTAATATCTATACTATCACAACCAAAGCCTTGTTTGCGTACTTTCTTGAAAAACCTATGACTATGAATTTTGTGTGTAAGCACAGATCATGTCCCATAATACTGAAGGGGAGACTCCATGTTTTATACATGCTCATGGTGCAGACCATCTACACCTAGTAGTAACACAGTAAACATCTGATGATGTGATAATGTTCCTCCAGGAATGATAAAAGCAGCTGTTCTAAACTGTGGTGCAAATTAAAAAAGGAAAAACTTATCAAAGTTAATCACGTACTGGCAAATGCATTGTGCTTGATTAACTATCCTCCTTACTCCCTGTGTTTACTTGTGCCTTAAGAATCCATTACAGACACTACTCACACCAAAATAAACTCTTCACTTTCATTATATTATATGTATAATGTTACTCAACTGGGTTGCAGTATCACCTCAGTAAAAAAATCCAAGAATAATTTTGCACTCAACAGTTCTTTGCCCCACAGTGCTTTACATATCTCATTTGTACTACATCCATCAGGGAAGACAGCCAGCTCAGTTTCTCTTTCTGGTCTCCAGTCTCATCATCTCCCAGTGTGAGCCCCCAAATCCAACCAAAGTTGACTCCTGGAAGGTTCCAGAATGTTCACTGCTAAAATGCAATTCCGCCAGCCAAGAATTGTCTTCCTTTCCCCCTGCCTCTCTACTCACAACTTCCTTTGCCTCCTATCGGTGTGTCTCCTCCAGAAAGATTTCCCTCATCATCTGTTCTTTTAGCTGAATTAGGAGCATCCCCTCTCCCAGGGGGCCTGGTGCTTTCTCCTTGTAGCTCTGTTCCCACTGCACGTAAGCACAGGCTTATTCCTGAGAGTTACTTGCGAACAGAAACCATCTTCCTTGTTTGTATCACCCAGCCATCATATGGAAGACAGCAGAGAATAGATGCTCAAGAAAAGTGGTTGAATAGACAATGATGAGGATATTAATTCCTATGTAAAAAATCAGCTTACAAGAAAACAAACTTGAAACTTTTTTTTGGTTAGACCCACAACATATGAAATTACTAGAGAAGCTGTGTTTCTTCTTCCTTGTATTAAAAATGGTTTATAACAACGTTCATCAGCAGCACCAAACTGGAGACGACGCAAATGGCCAATGATAATATAATGGATAAATATATTGGATTTATTCAAACAAGAAAATGCTACACCGTGATGCGAATGACAAACAATGGCCATAAGCAACAATGTGGAGGAATCTCCAACGATGAGCAAAATGAAGCAGACAGACAAAAGCACATATTAAAAGATTCTATTTATATAAGTTTATGTATTAGAAATCAGGATGGGGGTTATCCTTGGAAGGAGTTACTAACTAGAAGGGGCGTGTGGGTTTGCAGTGCTGGTCACATCCTGTTCTGTGAGTTGGCTGCTGGTGACACGGGTGTGTTCAGTTTGTGAAAACACACCAAGAAGCTGTACACTGACAATTAGTGCACTTTTCTACTAGAGAGCGTTTTTCAATAAAACATTCAGAAAATAATAGCATGGGGGCAGAAGTTAATGATATTTCTAATGAAAAGGAGCCACATAGACATGGAGCAGCAAAAAATACTTCCCATCCATCCTTTTTCTGAGGGAATTTTACTGTTTTCTTTCAAGTCTCTAAGAGCCTTAGTTTAGAACCATTTGGCACAGGCTGAATAAAGAAGAAATATACAAACAGAATACAAATAGAGGTGCTAATAAATTGTCAGCAACATATTGGTTTTTATTGTGTAAAGAGACTTTTACCTATATCATAGCATAGTAATATGGAAAAAAACACAAACTAAGGCCCCTGACATAAAATTCATTATAGCAATAAAAATAGTAGTTTTGAGAAGAAAATATTATAACATATGCCCTGTATCCCCACATACATATATTTATGTCTTGCAAATAAGCCTGATTCTATTGCCAGGTGGATTCCTTTTGAAGCTACATGATTTTTCCCAATTGGATTAGTGTGGGTTTCATTGTACCCTGCTTACAGATGTGTGTTACGCAACAGAAATTCACCCACAAAGAGGAAGTAATATATTCTGCTCAGGAGGTGGCCTCTTGTCCCCTTTGTCTTAAAGTTAACCACTGGTAAACCAAAGTAAAAGTTGATGTGTTTAGATGGTATGAACTTTCATGTGCCATGGGAACTTAATTGGTTCCACTTGCCTTAACAAAAGTAATGAAAAGCCACATTTCATGCCCATAAGATTGAAATTCTACTAACAGTCTTCAGCCCACTCCTCACTTGAGCACTGACATTTTAATAAGTGATTATTTTTTCCATTATAGAGGGGCTATATCTCATAAAATCAGATTTGGAAAATGTAGAAAAAAGTAGAAAGACAGAAATTATTCATAATCTCACCACACAAACTCTTGCTAGGTAGGTTAATTTCCTTTCCTACATATGGGTTTGCTTGTTTATGGGTTTCACATATCACACCACTTACATAATTCCTTATCCAGCACAAAGACTTTCTATATGACTATTAAGTATAAGCAATGCCAAAATCAATGTAGTATATAACATAAAAATTATTTCAGTACTGTTAGAACAGTGTAAGCCACACACACAAACAAGCAAGTATGTAAAAGTAGTGATCTTCATTAGGTGGTTTACAATGTACACACTTATAAAGGCATCTTTATTATTATTATTACTATTAACTTAATTAACTAATTATCTAATTTTTAGTGAATTTTACCAGGTACCAAAGGATGTCCTCAGGAATGTAAGGGTCACAGTTCATTTACTGCATTTCTACTGCCTTTTTTATTTCAAGTATATCATCATTTCAGGGTATGTCATCATATCAGGGAAATTCAAAAGAATAAAGGTGTTGTGGATGGCTGACACCTGCCGATATATGTGTCTCCTGGCTATTTTATTTTATTTATTTTTCATTTTTTTCTTTTTTGGCTGTGCCACATGGCATGTGTGATCTTAGTTCCCTGACCAAGGATCAAACACGTGCCCACTGCATTGGATCGCCTGCCTATTTTAGAACTGATTTTCCTACACGTATCTTTTGAGCTAACATTTACTGCTTCCTCCTGGAAATTACATGTTTCTCAAAAAAATAGCAACATTAGAAAGCATACAGATCTGTGTGTTTGTATGTGTGTCTTTGTGTACATACGCTTATAGAGAGGTCTCTTCCTACAGCCCCTACAGCGGAGTCCCTAAGAGAAAAGATTTAATCCTGTTTGAGCAATAGCTAATATTTCTACTTCAAATTGTCGCTATGCTGAGAAAATTCATTCACTGCACATAAGGGACAGGCCTTCCAAACACTCAAAGGAATCTCTGAAACCATGAAGCTTCAATTTCCTATTCTATGGAAGCTGAGTATTTTAAAGTATTTACTATCAAACTGCAGTTTAAAGACAAACAGACATTTTTTTTTTTTTTTTTTTGTGATACGCGGGCCTCCCACTGCTGTGGTCTCTCCCGTTGCGGAGCACAGGCTCCGGACGCGCAGGCTCAGCGGCCATGGCTCACGGGCCCAGCCGCTCCGCGGCATGTGGGATCTTCCCGGACCGGGGCACGAACCCGTGTGCCCTGCATCGGCAGGCGGACTCTCAACCACTGCGCCACCAGGGAAGCCCAAACAGACATTTTTAACACTTAAAATATGCATTGCTTTTTGACATTTTCTATATTGTACTCAAAAGGTAAAAGTTTGGGGATAGTCACGGATTTTTTTTTTAATATTAGTTTATTTATAACCCTGTCTTGTTTTGTTTGTGTTAGAATTCAGAATACTGAATTTTTAATAATTCAGATTGAAAATAATAAATGTGTTTATTTTAATTATACATTGAATTACATAATATTATATATACTGTTATTATATTAAATTATATATTACTTTATATAAATAAATATATTAATTATATATTAACTTATATAAATAAATTAATAAGTATTTATATATAAATTAGTATTGAATATGTGAAAGATTATTTATAACATATGGAAAAGATGTAAAAACTTTTTAGATAAACATATATCACAGAGCTGAGGAAATAAATTATTGCTTATAATTGTCAAATACTTTGTTTCCCTCTTTCTAACCCCATTTCCTGCACTTACTTCTATAGATAACCACTCCTCTGTATTCTCTAATAAAGTACCCCTTGTTTTTCTCTACTGTTTTATCATATTATATGATATATATTGGTTGTTTTCCTCATGTTAGAACTTTACTTCAATGAATCATAGTTTACATGTTTTACTGCACCTCATTCATTTCACATTTTAAATCATCAATTCAAGCTGGTGCAAGGGACTGGGGTTCTTTTATTTTCACTGGGGTAGAGTGTTCCTTTGAACAAGTAATTCATAATTGTTTATCACAGTTCCTATCTATTTTTACTTAGGTTTATCCATACACATCCCTTCATTTTTGACACTATGAACACTGCTATCATTAATATTTTCATATTCACTGGTGCAGATGTTCGGGAGGGGAATAGCTGAGGCATGTAGAACACATGTTGTTTCCCAAAGTGGTATATCGCCTGCAGAATACTGGTTTCTCCACAACCCTGCCAATGTTTCATGTTGCAGGCTTCTCTAATATTTCTCAAACTATTGATTTTAAAATATTATCATTCTTTATGAGTAAAATGTCTAAGTTTTACAGATTAGTAAACAGTGCCTTAATGAAACATGATGGACTAAATTAGGCCAGGTTTCCAGGCATGCCTTCCCGCTATTTATGAGAAATCAATATACTGTAACTTTATTGCGTCATGAAGTACGTCCAACTCATGGCCTGATTTTTAGAAGAGGTAAATGTTTGTAATGTTCTGTCTCACTATGTCTCTATAATTCACCACGATTTGAAGTAGGATCTTGAATCTGTGTGTGTGTGTATGTATGTATATGTGTTTGTGTGTGTTGTCTTTGAATATAAAACAGGCAATGTCAGCAACTCAAAATGACAGTATCTAGAGAGCATCCATGTTTCCAAATACTGCATAGAAGGTTCTGTCTCCACAAGACTTTGGTCAATTTGAGGCAGTTTACATTAGGTCTGGAGAAGACTCTCGTAGCTTAGAAAACTGATGCCCTACAAAATAAACTACTTAAGAGGGTTTTCAAATAATCCCAGTAGTAAGTAGTTGACAGTCAAAATAAAACTAAGTCTTCTGGTGTTACCACAGAGACAAAACTAAGAGCTGAAGTAAATGTTCCTCTTATTTCCAGTCATCTCTCAAATATTACATAAGCTATTAGAGTACTTTCTATACTGAAAAGCCCAAAACCCAAGTCCTACAAAGTTACTGTATTTCACCAAGTACTCAGGATCAGCCATTTAGGTTATTCCAGATTAGGTTAATGCCACATGATGTTTTCCAGGTGTAATACCATATAAAAAGCCAAGGCTTTCGGGAGGTCACACATGGGTCTTGTGTGTGGTTATCTAAACAAGCTTACGTTTTATCAAGCCACAAGCCTTCTGGGGGATCTGGCACCACAGAAGCCAAAGAACATGCAGATTTCTGGTCCACCCCTCCTTTCTGAAGGATGGAAAATTTCAAGAACATCAACAATGTAGCATGCAGACTGCTGGCCTACTCAAGTTCATTTTAAAATAAAAAACTCAGCAAAAGCAACCCAATTTATGGGATCTTTTATGACCCTCAAGTCACTTCCACTGTCGTACCTATTTCTGTATTATACAGGTACGAGACCACATTGATGTAGAGAAACAAAATAGCTGAAGGTATGCATAGCATTCCTTGAAAGGTTAAACTTTAGCTAAAAGGCAAAGAGGTAAAACAATATTTATTCCTCTCCCTTGATAAAAGCCCTACTAGACTCTCAGTTCTTTAAGTTAATAGTCTCACACCTGTACATATTTCTGAAGCCTAATTCTTCACCTACAAAAGATGTCACATGCTTAATTCTCCTGATTTGTGACCTTGCTGTTCAAAGTAGTCTATGGAACATGGCACAGACATCACCTTGAGCTTCTTAAAAATGCAGAACATGAGGCCCAGTTCCAGACCTACTGAATCAGAATCTGCATTTTAACTAGATCCCCAAGGATTTCATATATACATCACTGTCGTAAACACACAGTTTAATGACATCCACACACAAAAGTCATGAAATTCCATGCATTTTTGTTGAACCTAGGAGCTAAAAGAAATTAACTTTCTATTAAGAGTCAAGGTAACTTTTCCAGTTACCAAAACTCTGCCTTTGCCAAAGATGACTAGTTGAAAAAGGTAGATTTGAACTTTATTTGAGGCTCTGGTTTTCTTCTCCTTTTGCAAGATTTTGTACACTGTCATCTGCCATGTACTCATAGTCTATAGCTAATACATGCAGACAACTCATGTCAAAATTGCAGCAAAAGGCATTTGGTCTCATCTGGGGAAATTTGTAAAACTTGTAAAGAAAAGAAAATCCCGGCTTAGAGAATGTGAAAACTCTTCAAAATTTAATTATATTTCACTTGGCCTAAAATGTCCCCATAGCTTTTGGTCAAACAATTTGAGAGTAATCTAGTAGCAATGGGATCTGTGTTATCAAGTCTAAATCAATGCCAGCCTTATGTAAATAAAGACTTAGGGACACAGAGCCAAATTCCGCTGGCACCCTGCATTAGTATCACTAAATACAATGGTAATAAAACAATTAAGCAACATTCAAACTGCACAGAGAGTTAAAATTACAGTGCCATTATTACCTAAATCACAGATTACGAAAAAAATAAGGCCAACCCTGTCTGTGTATAAACAGTGATTAATTTGTCATTGTGTGAGCTCCGTGTGTGTGTGTGTGTGTGTGTGTGTGTGTGTGTCTGACAAGCTGGTCAGCCTCCTGCCTTCCTAAGTAGGTTTTACTGTTAAATTATGGCTAGAATTAACCAACATGCCAGTACACCATGATATTAATCTCCCAAGTATTCAATCACCTAACAATAGCACCATTATTCTGGAGAACTCTGCTTGTTCACTGTTCATGTTTTCAGATGTTTCATTAAGAGTAATTTTATTTCCAAAGAATTCAAAAGTTGTGCAAATGCATGATCTAAAAAAAAAATAGTCTTAAATATTTCATCCTCCAAAAGGAAGCCAAAAAAAAAAGAAAAAAAGATAATCAAACAATCACTAGGTTGGTGAATTCAAAACAATGATTGAAAATAAAAGCATCTGGAGAGTTCATGGAAAGGACACTTGAAAAGGGTGTTGTGGAGCATGGGAGGCTGCACTCTGCTTTTCACAGAGAAAACACCCACTTCCAGGTGTGTTTTCTGTCAGTTGCTATAATTCAGCTGTGGTTGCAACAGCTGTGTCCCCTTCTTGTCATATACCTATGGCCTGTAACTGGCATCGGTGTGAGGAAACGTGTGTCATTGCTGTATCAGAACCGGCCTTCTCTTCAGATGACTGACTTGTATAGTTCATTAAAAGCATTTCGCAAGTGGCCCTCCTATTGAATTTTGACTTCCAGAGTGCCCACAGAGGAACAGTTACAGGCAGTGAGTGAGATCCTGCCATGGAGTCACACTGCTTCTTGAATGACATCCAAAAGTCAGTGAGCCCAGTGTTTCCAGGACCTGCTGCTGACACAGCTGTTCAGATGGCCCAGGGCAAACCAGAGTGACCAAATCTTTCTATCCTAGTCAACTCCACCAAAATATTCCCAGACCTGAATTAGGACGGAATTCAAGAAGTAAAATCACAAAGCATATATGTACAGCACTCTTCCTGTGATTTCAGAACCTGCAGGGCTGAACAAACACTTAGGGAATCTTCACTTTAGAAAGTCAATAATATGAATGAGTCGCTTTGGAAAAGTCAATCCTCTGAAGAGCAAGGCTTTCTGTATTTGAACACACCTTTTTGAGGACTTTACATAAAGTATTCCAATTAAAGAAAATTTTCACCATATAGATACCTGAACCTATAAAATACAAAGTGTGTGTTTCTGAAAGGCCCCCAGGCTCGGGGTCTCACTAGATATGCAGGAAAAAAAAATGTTTCAAAGGAAATGCACATTTCCCTCTATTCTGGTCCCAAATCAGCCTTTTGTTTTTGTTTCTTTATAAATTTATTTGTTTGTTTGTTTTTTGGCTGCATTGGGTCTTCACTGCTGGGCGCAGGCTTTCTCATTGCGGTGAGCAGGTGTGCGTGCTTCTCATTGCAATGGCTTCTCTTGTTGCAGAGCATAGGCTCCAGGTGCGTGAGCTCAGTAGTTGTGGCACGCGGGCTCAGGAGTTGAACGCAGGCTCAGCAGTTGTGGTGTACTGGCTTAGTTGCTCTGTGGCATGTGGGATCTTCCCAGACCAGAGCTCAAACCCGTGTCCCCTACATTGGCAGGTGGATTCTTAAGTCCCATAAAGCCTTTTGAATAGATAAATGGAGTCCACCAATACGGCAGAAATAATAGAAGCAATCTCTCTGGAGTAATATTAATTATTTATTATTAATTATTTAAGTGCTATTGTGTTCCCATCTCTAAATTTACACTTGTATGCTAGAAGCAGTCATTGAAATATATTGCCCAACTACTAATGCTGGCGCATTGCACTGAGAAGCTGGAATTGCTTACCACCAATAAATCCATTCGCTGACATTTATGTCTTTTATTCGCGTGACTTGTGCTATGGCTTTTCAGAAAGCAGGAAAAGACGCAGCCAGACTTTCATTTTCCATTTCCTGTCTTGAAAACCCTTCATTGTTATCTGCCTTGTTTTGTGGACCTGGCACACCCTTTTGGAGAATTGAGATTGAGCTAGACAGGTAACTGAAGGTGTTTATCACTGTCATGTTTATTATTTACTATTCAGGTATGGATTTTATAACTATATATCTGGCTGCTTCTGTGTTCCAATCACTGTCCTGGGACTAGAGAGATGGATCAAGTGTAAGCTCTGTCTCCAAAGTGCTCACTGACTAATGCGGCATCAGAGACATGAAAATAAATCCATCCAATACAGTGTCAGTGGTACCAAGTGGCTGTGATTCAAGCATCCACACTAAGACATCACGAGGAATGTGGATGAGAAAGGACACACCTCTGCTGTGAGCCAGGGATGGGTGGGGTGAACAGTGGAAGATGAGTCTCACAGGCTTCCTTCCCAGAGGAAGTAAACTTGAGCTGAACCTCAGAGCTGTGTTTGTTTTTGTTTGTTCATTTGTTTTTCTGACAAACAACATTCAACCCATGATATTCACTGAAAGCCTTGTGGACTCCGGCAGTCACAGAGAGCTCAATCCATCAGCCAGACATTTACTTGGTGCCTGTTAAGTACAACAAGTGCCATGGAAGACATTCAGGGGAAAATTTTTTTTTAAAGGTTCAAGGTCCTGGCTTTAACTTCCTTCTAGTTCAGCTGAGAGTTAACCATGGCTTAAACAACTCACTTGAAAGCCTAGGCAGGTTGATAAAGACCAAATTTGATCATTTAAAGGAGGGGTTGGGGGTGTGGCAAAGCAGAGGAGAGCGACCCTCGGTCTAAACTCAGCTGTCTTGAGCAAATGGCCCTTGTGACAATCTTGAACCAGACAAAGCCCTGCACATGGCCACTCACCCTGATAGACGGGGCCTCCCCTCCTGTCCGCCATCCTCACTGGCTGCAACCGCAGATGTACTTGGCTTCCTTCATCTTAGAGTTCTTTATATCTGAGAAACCCTTAGAGCCCCAGGTAGTGGCCAGGCTGACTTTCCACTGAGCTGTGGTCCATTTTCACATTAAATTGTTTCAGGACTGCAGGTTTCGAAGGAAAAACAAGATCACGACAGATGCGGAAGGTCTCGAAGACAATTTTGCATTATGTCGGAAATGCGTCACAATCAGTGAGGGGACCTGGCTGGCTGCACTTTGTACTTTGATGGGTGGAATGTAGGTGTGGCTGCATCTAGTCTCCTAAGAATACATAAGCCAACAGGATATACGCTGTCTTCTTATTTTACTCATCTAAGTTCCACAAGATAATTTAATGTAATATGTGAATAAAAGAACACTTGGGAGCTGGGTTAGGGAGCAAAGGAGGCAGATGTACAGAGTCCTCACCACAGAGGATTTCTAGGTAATGAGTTGTCCACTCCACATACTTTGCCCTGGAATAAGGTTCAGTGTTCTGGCTGCAATGGCCAAGACTAGTGCCCAGAGGCCCCTCTGTGAACCAAGAGCACTTCTTCTTTCAGGCTGTTCTTTAACTAACTACAAACACAGAATCCTGGAATTTTGGTATTTTGACAAGTGGGCCTGTAACCTTTCTGTGACCAAAGGTCCCTGAGAGAATTGTGCTCATAGGACTCAGCACTATTTCCAAGGGAGCCACGGTGAGATTCCAGGCCTGGGAAGAAACTGGTCTATGAAGGACGATTCTAGAATTCCAACATGTTAACCCCGACCACATCAAAGCTACATTCCTACACATTTAAGTTCCATGTTGGAAAGGCATTTCCCAGGCAGGCAGGGCTATGGAAAAGTGGCACATTCACCATTCGACTTTGCTAATCTTAAGTGATACGGATTAAGTACATGTTTTCCTTGGTTCTTGATCAAAATACCAAAGATGCCCAAACGTTTACCTCAAAGCAGGTGAAATGTTAACACGCTGTGATTTACCACATAGGAGCTCTGGAAACACAAATCACCCAAATGTCACCTGGTTCTGAAAGCTTCTCCTCGAGGTTCCTCTCCTCTACAGCTTAAATCAAGTCCCTTTAACATCGACTCTCACAATACCCTTTTCTTCTACAGCTTTAGGTGGTTTCATGTTCACTCCCTTCATTACACTTACAGATTCATAAGGATGTCATCATATCCATTCTGCTGCCCTTTGATACCCCAATACCTAGCACAGCACCAGTCACATAATGAGCACTTACTAAGATTTTGTTGAATGAGTGACTGAGCTCTGTATCTAAAACACTGTAGCTATCTGAAAAAACAAAAAATAGGTTGAATTTTTGCAATTCCACTCTTAGTTTTCTTAAGCCATTTTGTGTTTCTAAGAAAAAGCCATAAGTAAGAGCCCTGACGGGCACAATCCATCCTCTTAGCTTACGGAATTATCATTCCCAATAGCCTAGCCATGGCTGCAATCTATGAATACACATTTGGCACAGCATCAAAAAATAGCTTCATTGAAACTGCTAAAATAAGAGAAGCTGGGGTAAAGTAAGTGCTACATTCACTGTAAGGGCTGAGTATATTCGGGAAAGCAGAGCCAGTGGCTTTGTCCCAGAACTGACATTTAAGAATCAAGGAGGGACTTCCCTGGTGGCGCAGTGGTTAAGAATCCGCCTGCCAATGTAGGGGACACGGGTTCGAGCCCTGGTCCGGGGAGATCCCACATGCCGTGGAGCAACTAAGCCCATGAGCCACAACTACTGAGTCTGCGCTCTAGAGTCCGTGAGCCACAACTACCGAGCCCGTGTGCCACAACTATGAAAGCACGCACGCCTAGAGCCCGCAGTCCGCAACAAGAGAAGCCCAAACACCACAACGAACAGTAGCCCCCACTTGGCACAACTAGAGAAAGCCCGCGTGCAGCAACAAAGACCCAACACAGCCAAAAATTATTAAAATTAAATCTTTAAAAAAACAAACAAACAAAAAAGAACCAAGGAAAGTGAGGTGCAGCTCTGAGGCTGAAGACAGGTAACTGCCAACAATGTGGCCCCAACTGCCCAGAAAGCTAAATAAATGGACAACAGAAGTAAATGAGAATATGTAATGCCATCCAATTAGGAGGTGATATATAATAGTATACATGCAAGAAAGTAACCAGTGATTTATCATTAAATATCTGGAAAAGACAAAAACTATAATTCAAAAAGATACATGCACCCCAATGTTCACTGCAGCACTGTTAACAATAACCAAAACATGGAAGTAACCAAAATGTCCATCGACAGATGAATGGATAAAGAAGATGTGGTACATATATACAATGGAATACTACTCAGCCATAAATGAATGAAATAATGCCATTTGCACAAACATGGATACCACTAGAGATGATAATACTAAGTGAAGTAAGTCAGACAGAGAAAGACATGTCATATTATATCACTTATATGTGGAATCTAAAAAATAATACAAATGTACAAAACAGGAACAGACACACAGACATAGAAAACAAACTTGTGGTTACCAAAGGCGAAAGGAGGTGGGATAAATTAGGAGTTTGGGATTAACAGATACAAACTACTGTACATAAAATAGGTAAACACAAAGGATCTACTGTATAGCACAGAGAACTATACTCGATATTTTGTAACAACCTGTAGTGAAAAAGAATCTGAATATATATAAAACTGAATCACTTTGCTATATACCTGAAACTAACACAGCATTGTAAATCAACTATATTTTATTTTTAAAAAAATATTTGAATTGACAAACAATAGGAAATGAAGAAATGTCATAGCCTCAAGAAAGCCTCTCCTAAAAGGAGGCCCAACCTGACATTGATGTCAGCACCCTTGAGAAAGGGTCTGTAGAGAAATGGGACTTAACAAATGAAGCTGTAACTCAGGAATCAGATTAACAGTGGTAATTAGGACAGAATCTTCCATGAGCGTAATTCTTTATTTTTGATCATGCATTTAAATTGCCCTACTTCATGATGTATTATCACTCACACTAAAGAGAAAGAAATAGAGACTCAGAAAATGAAGTAACTTGCCCAAAATTAACAAGGCTAAAAAGAGGCAGATTTAAACTCAAAATGTTAGCCTCCCTTTTTATATTTAGACTTCTTGTTGTCAATGCAAAATATTAAAGACTCATGAGTATCTCACAGAGAGAAGATCACTTCTCACTCCTACCTCCACATTTCAAGAGGTCCTCACACACAATGTTGCAATGTTACCAAGATGTACACTCTTCCAATCTGTGTGTATCAAAGCTTCTTTTTGCAATTGTTAGACTTTTTCAACACTTTTTTTGAATTGTCTGAAACTAGGGGTGCCATTTTGTTGTTGTTGTTGCCGTTATTGTCTGCATGATAGGAGAGGCTTGGAGAGAGGGGCCACAGGAACAGGTAAAGCCAAGTGAGGCTCTGGGTTGCAGGAAGGGAGACAAGAAGACAGTAAAAAGAAAGGCATGGGCAGGATGCTGAAGCATGAGTCTCTAAAGACAGAGACAGCCTTAGAGGGTGGGGAAATCCCTCAAGACTGAAAAACTATACGATGAGTGTTCTCAAAGGGAGTCTTCAGATAACTCTAAGATACAACAAGAAATGCAAGAAAGGAAGAAAAGAAAACTGCATGTTCAGCTGAAACAGCAACAAAATGAGAAAATCAAGACAGGACATCCACTTGAAACTTCGTGTCCAGTTGGAAATGACAAATAAGAAGCACAATTTCTGGCTACTTTGCACTGGGGATTTCTATTAATGAAAATCGCTTTTGGATTGGAAAAGCAGAACCAATGTTGAGATCATAAAAGAAGGCTGAGCCCACTGAACCCATCTTTCTCCCCAGACGATGTAAGGACAGTTCAGGGAAGATGTGTTAAGGGAACTAAGATGGGTCTGACCCTTGCTGAGCTCAGCCAGTATAAATGAGTTGACTGCTCGGAATCAGACACGCTTCTCTCTAAGTCCTTCTTGAATTTATGTCTCTAACCCTGGTCTCCCCTGCAAGCACTATTCCCAATTCTCCAACTGTCTCCAAAGTGGGCTGTGAGAAGAAACTATTAATAATTTCGATTTAGTAACGAACTTTCCAGGTGAGTCTTACGCACATTGACTTCCAGAAATCCTTATTTAAAGTATGTTAAGCTAGTGGGAAGCAGCTGCATAGCACAGGGAGATCAGCTCGGTGCTCTGTGACCACCTAGAAGGGGTGGGATAGGGAGGGTGGGAGGGAGACGCAAGAGGGAGGAGATATGGGGATATATGTATACATATAGCTGATTCACTTTGTTATACAGCAGAAACTAACACACCATTGTAAAGCAATTATACTCCAATAAAGATGTTAATAAATAAATAAATAAAGTATGTGAAGTCTCCTGAGGTGATGTATCAATGGTTTTATTTTAATTTAATTCAATTTATTTATTGTGATGCACATTAAGAAATCATTGTACTACCATATGATATCACTTATATGTGGAATCTAAAATATGACACAAATGAACTTATCTACAAAACAGAAACAGACTCACAGACATAGAGGACAGATTGGTGGTTGACAAGGGGGAGGGGGGAGGGGGAGAGAAGGATTGGGAGTTTGGGATTAGCAGATGCAAACCAGTATATACAGGATGAATAAATAACAAGGTCCTACTGTATAGCACAGGAAACTATATTCAATATCCTGTAATAAACCATAATGGAAAAGACTATGAAAAAGAATGTACATATATGTATGTATAACTGAATCGCTTTGCTGTACAGCAGAAATTAATGCAACATTGTAAATCAACTGTACTTCAATTAAAAAAAGAAATAATTTTAATCTGGGATTCAGTATGTATACAAACACTGGCATACAGAAACACAGACATGCACACACACCTGAAATAAACCTTTCACGAAACAATAGTTAGGCTTACTATGTGTAAAACACTCTGACATTTTGTATTTTATTCTATTCTACTCTAATTCTTACCTGCCAGACTGATCTCAACAGCCACGAATTGTAACTGGCATACTGAAAAATACTATTCTACCTTTTATATTCAGAAAAGACTTTGGGTTGGTTAACAGACTTTTACCAATAGTGTATTGATTTTATTTAGCCTGGAGAAAAGACCCAAGGGCACTGACAGTTACCTTGTTATATTTTCAAGGCTGTTACCGTGAAGAGAATTAGCTTTGCTCTGTATGGCAAGATGTATTTTGAGTTGTTACAAAAAAATACCTCATAAACAATGAGAGCTGATCAACAGTGACATGAAATACATCAAAAGGTGGGGAGTCCATCTCATTATAAATATTCAAGGTAAGCTAGTGAACCTCTTGGCATCTGGGTTTTAGATGGAACTCAAGCCTTAGAAAATAGTTTGGACTTGTGTTTTAGTGCCCACTCTAACCCTATGATTCTATGGTTCTCTTAATTCTGGATCCTTGCTTCACACTAGCACATTTATGGTCTAATTTTTCTATTTGCACTTTCTCAAAGGGCCTGCATAAAAGAAATGCACCGAAAGCCGAAATGTTTTAAGTTAGAAGTCATGCACTTAGCAGTTAGCACACTGCTGTAATCATTTCCTCTCCTGGTCCCCCCACTCACCTGTAAGGTCCTCATGGACTGAGTCTTTACTCTAAAGGCTTTTTATTCTCAGCACCTATCACAGCAGCTTAAACATAGCTGGCGATTAGTCAGAGTTTGCTAAATGAGTTAAAGACGGAAGGAATGAATATCTTTCATGATAATAAGCACCGATTCCTAAGAAGCAAGAGGATGGTTTAAAAGAAGAATATAATTTGTCTTTATGACATATTAAGCAGGTAGATGACAAATATTGCCAGCATTATTGTAGACGAATGTTATATGCTTATGTGATTGTTCAGCTGGCAGTAGGACAAAAAGACAGCACAAATCAAGTCTTCAAATTCTAGACATGCTCTGCCTGATGGCACTGCTGATGAGAAGTACTCCTCCTGCTAATAATATCTCATGATACCGTGTGCTTTGGGGCTGGAAA
The DNA here is from genome assembly GCF_002837175.3 of Physeter macrocephalus. NCBI lineage: Eukaryota > Metazoa > Chordata > Mammalia > Artiodactyla > Physeteridae > Physeter > Physeter macrocephalus. Next base: position 58,826,076 of record NC_041231.1, read on the forward strand.
ACCAAGGTGGGGAGGGACAGTAGTGAAGTTTTCAGCCAAGCAAACGAACCCTGTCAATTTTACTTCCTCAAGCAAAGATGATGTGTGTTTATCACTGGACCTTGGAAAGTGCCCTGCACATAAAAGAGTGTTAATAACTCACTTGTCTGTGGGAATACATGACTTGCAAGTCCTGATCAACTCATCTCAGCAGCTCTTTTCCCCCAGAGAGTCAAAATAACTTATCCAAGGCAACAGGCTCAGGAACACAGTCTCCTGATTGTGTCACTCTGTTCACTTCACCAGGATCCCTCACATCATGATGTAATAGGGAAATTAATTAATTACAGAGAAACATTTTAAGCAAGTTGAATAAAAGAAGACAGAGCCCTAACTATGTGAGATGATATGAAATATGCTATGCTTAGCTTAGAGTATGGTGCTAATAGTCATATCACCTAACCCCTTTCCACCCAAGGACTCAAAAAAGACAGTCAATACTCAATGTATATATTTGGAAAAACCATTTAAACGAAAGCTCTTCTGCCTTTGCCCTGTCAAGATTTTAAATCGGTTTTTCATTATTTCTATATAATTTTTTCTATATAATTGAAAGACTTAACCATGAGTAACCATGAACCATGAGTGTATAAATATACATTACACAGATAAATATGTTTATCTCTGGCTATGTATCTGTCCTTCCTCCAAAAATCTTCCCTAGCCTGTGTACCTATTACTATACTCATTCAATTTACACTGGAAAATATAGAATGGTAAATAAGATGTAGGCCTACATCTTCTTAAAAAATAATAATAATAAGATGTAGTCCTCATCTATGAGGAGCTTACAATCGAGTTGGAGGGTAGGCCAAAGATTTTTAAATGTAATTATAATACACTGTGTATTCATTCTATGTAAGCACAGGGTGCTCTGTGAGAAATTCAGAAGGCCATCTGGTCTAATCTGAGATGAGTTGGGAAGGGCTTCCTAGAAGAACTGGCATAGACTGATGCCTGAACAGGTGCCTAGGAGTTACCCAGGCAGGAGGAAGGGAGAGTGCTCCAGGCAGAGGTAACAGCAGGTATAAAAGCCTGGAGGGCAGTCTTAGCGACCTGAGGCGAGTTCATTAATGTTGACATAGAGAGCGAAGGTGCCAAGTGGTCAGAAGTGAGGCTGAGACAGGAAATGGGGGCTCCTTGACCTTGAGAAGACTTGATGGCAGGCAAGGGCGGTGGGGATGCTTGAGGGCTCTGGGCTGAGACGGGACCTTATCTGGGTCACCTAATGTGAAGCTGATTCTAGTTGCAATGCAGAGGACAGGCCAAAGGGCCTTTGTTAGGGCCCTTCAGGAAGGCCTTTCCATAAGAGACAGCAGGACCTGGATGAGAGCCATGGTAGGAAGGATGCAGGAGCAAAGGATGAACAAACTCAGGAGAAATCCAGGAGTCAGACGTGGCAGGACCTGGCAACTGACTGCATGTGGAGGTAGAGAAAGACAGAGTCAAGGATGGCTCCCAGATTCTGGGGCTGAGTGACTTAAATTTACCTCTGTGGGAACTCATGCCCTGTGTTTCCCATGCATGGGTCAGCCTGGACGGAGGTGTGACTCCATGTGTGCTCAGTGCCGTCCCATTCACAACACTGTCCATGCAAGGTCCGTCTCAAAAGAGACTTTCTAGGTCCTCTTGTGTGGTGGCGACTTTATCATACCCTAAAGATGATTACCCTCACATGAAAGTTATTTCTATACTTCTCTTTGGGGTGTGTGTGTGTGTGATAAAAACTTAAAAGATTTACGCTGAGCAACTTTCAAACATACAATACAGTGTTATTACCTAAAGTTAAACGCTGTGCACCTTCAGGACATTTTTTTTTTGGTGGATGTATACATTTTATTTTTATTTATTTATTTATTTAACATCTTTATGAGAGTATAATTGCTTTACAATGGTGTGTCAGTTTCTGCTTTACGACAAAGTGAATCAGTTATACATATACATATGTCCTTCCCTCTTGCGTCTCCCTCGCTCCCACCCTCCCTATCCCACCCCACTAGATGGTCACAAAGCACCAAGCTGATCTCCCTGTGCTACGTGGCTGCTTCCCACTAGCTATCTATTTTGGTAGTGTATATATGTCCATGCCACTCTCTCCCGTTGTCCCAGCTTACCCTTCCCCCTCCCCGTATCCTCAAGTCCATTCTGTAGTACGTCAGCATCTTTATTCCAATCTTGCCGCTAGGTTCTTCTGACCATTTTCTTTTTTTTTTTTCAGATTCCATATATATGTGTTAGCATACAGTATTTGTTTTTCTCCTTCTAACTTACTTCACTCCGTATGACAATCTCTAGGTCCATCCACCTCACTACAAATAACTCAATTTCATTCCTTTTTATGGCTGAGTAATATTCCATTGTATATATGTGCCACATCTTCTTTATCCATTCATATGATGATGGACACTTAGGTTGCTTCCATGTCCTGGCTGTTGTAAATAGAGCTACAATGAATACTGTGGTACATGACTCTTTTTGAATTATGGTTTGCTCAGGGTATATGCCCAGTAGTGGGATTGCTGGGTC
>NC_041231.1:58829276-58837664 GCF_002837175.3 Physeter macrocephalus
CTTTTGTCTCCTTAGGTAGGTTTATTCCTAGGTATTTTACTCTTTTTGTTGCAATGGTAAATGGGAGTGTTTCCTTAATTTCTCCTTCAGTGTTTTCATCATTAGTGTACAGGAATGCAAGAGATTTCTGAGCCTTAATTTTGTATCCTGCTACTTGACCACATTAATTGATTAGCTCTAGTAGTTTTCTGGTAGCATCTTTGGGATTCTCTGTGTATAGTATCATGTCATCTGCAAACAGTGACAACTCTACTTCTTCTTTCCCAATTTGGATTCCTTTTATTTCTTTTTCTTCTCTGATTGCTGTGGCTAAAACTTCCAAAACTATGTTGAATAATAGTGGTGAGAGTGGGCAACCTTGTCTTGTTCCTGATCTTAGTGGAAATGGTTTCAGTTTTTCACCACTGAGGACAATGTTGGCTGTGGGTTTGTCATATATGGCCTTTATTATGTTGAGGTAAGTTCCCTCTATGCCTACTTTCTGGAGGGTTTTTATCATAAATGGGTGTTGAATTTTGTCGAAAGCTTTCTCTGCATCTATTGAGATGATCATGTGGTTTTTCTCCTTCAGTTTGTTAATAGGGTGTATCACGTTGACTGATTTGCGTATACTGAAGAATCCTTGCATTTCCGGGATAAACCCCACTTGATCATAATGTATGATCCTTTTAATATGCTGTTGGATTCTGTTTGCTATTATTTTGTTGAGGATTTTTGCATATGTGTTCATCAGTGATATTGGCCTGTACTTTTCTTTCTTTGTGACATCTCTTTCTGGTTTGGTATCAGAGTGATGTTGGCCTCGTAGAATGAGTTTGGGAGTGTTCCTCCCTCTGCTATATTTTAGAAGAGTTTGAGAAGGAGAGGTGTTAGCTCTTCTCTAAATGTTTGACAGAATTCGCCTGTGAAGCCAGCTGGTCCTGGGCTTTTGTTTGTTGGAAGATTATAAATCACAGTTTCAATTTCAATGCTTATGATTGGTCCCTTCAGGACTTATTTATTTTATAACAAGGAGTCTTTTGATGCCCTTCACACTTCGTACCCATATATACTTGTTTAATTCCTGTGCTCACAGGGCAGGCAGATGTCTTTTCATGTATTTCTTATACCACCTTCCATACACAAGCACTTGGTTCTTTAAGTGAACGTATTTATTTAAAGATGTCAAAGTTTAAATTTTTTGAGTTTCTTCAAATACTTACACATGCACACATATTTGAATAATGCCTTGGAAGTATAATATCCATTTTTTTCTATTAGGAAAAGATCTATTACTGTGAAAATGGTCATTACTTTCCTATGAGTCTTAATGAACACATCCTTCCAGTGTGTTCATAATCCCACACAAGATGAATAAAAAGATGCATGTACTGTAGCCAGTGGTACATAGTGTATCAGATACATTGCAGACGGAAGTTCCCCAGAGTGAATTATCATCAATAATACATGCATATCTATATTCTATTCTGAGTTAACCTCATTGCTGCTACTGAAAATCCATTGTGCAGATATTTGCGCTCGGGATGGGTCCTTATGCATTCAATACTTTATTTTTAGTTAATATTGCATTCACTTCTACATTAGAGCAAATTATAGGGGGTATGGAGTGTCTTCTGGAAAACACATGTTTTTACATGTTCTCAGTTTTCTTTTGGAATTAAACACTCTGATAAAAACGAGTGCCTTATTTAAAAATAAAATCTGGGAATTCTCTGGTAGACCAGTGCTTAGGACTCCACACTTCCACTGCAGAGGATACGGGTTCAGGGAACTAAGATCCTGCAAGCCACATGGCACGGCCAAAAATAAATAAATTAATAAATATTAATTATAAAATTTTTAAAAATTTTAAAATCTACTTCACAGAAACAGACTTACAGACATAGAGAATAGACTTGTGGTTGCCAAGGGGGAGAGGGTATGTGGGAGGGAAGGACTGGGAGTTTGGGATTAGCAGATGCAAACCATTATATATATATATGTATGTATAACTGAATCACTTTGTTGTATAGCAGAAATTAACAACATTGTAAATCAACTATACTTCAATAAACTTTTTTTTTTTTTAAATAAAGTTTCATGGAGAAGAACTGCTATCATACTGAACACTCAGAAGAAGGAAAGAGTTCTTTCACAGACTAACAGGCCGTGGACTGGTACTGGTCCGCAGTCTGGGGCTTGGGGAACACTGAGCAGAGAACAGATAAACTACAAGGTCCTACTGTATAGCATAGGGAACTATATTTAATATCCTGGCATAAACCATAATGGAAAAGAATATGAAAAAGAATATACATATATAGGTATAACTGAATCACTCTGCTGTACCGGAGAAATTAACACAACATTGTAAATCAACTAGACTTCAATAAAAGATAAATAAATAAAAAATAAAAGCTACTTGGAATGAAAATTTCCTAATCAGTACTTATAAAACACCCACAGTTTTCTAATTCTACACCCCACCACACACCCAATTTGGATTAAACAAAATGGTGACTATCAGATTAAACAGTAGTGATATATAATACAGTCCATCCTCACTCTTCAAAGATTCAGTATTTGTGAATTTACTTACTCACTAAGATGTATTGGTAACTCCTATACAGTGGTTTCCTGGTCGTTTGTGGAAATGTGCAATGAGGTGAGAAAATGGAGTTTACTGACCCACATGTTCTCAGCTGAAGCTGAACAGGGCCACACTCTGCCTTCTTGCTTCAGCTTATACTGGAAACATGTGTCCTTTTGGCTGTCTGTTTAGTGCACATTTTTCTCACGTTTGTGTCTCTTTTTTCTTCTATTTAAAATGGCCCCCAAGCCTAGTGCTGAAGTGGTCTCTAGTGTTCCTGAGTGCAAGAAGGCTACCACGTGCTGTTAAAATAAAGTGGAGACAGGGATTGAAAATCTTCCAAGCAGACAAAACCATGTAAGCCATGGACACAAGCTAAATCTAGCTTATTTCACGAACGTGAGTGAAACATCACTAAGGTGATTTCTTGGAAATGCCTCTGATAATCATAAAAGACACTTAAGTCATCTTCCTAGAAGTGGTATAAGATCATCACTGTTAACTAACCCCTGCCTCTGGAAACGCTCCTTCATAATAACCCATCATTGTAAAGGTTACACAACATCCTCATTGTGACTTTATAAGCCATCTTATCATGTCAGGCCTCAGAGCTTACTACCAGTTTTGGATTTGAAAGTTCCCAATTCATAACCTGTTCTTACTTGCACAATCAACTCTTCCTAAATACTGTTTCACTGATTGGGTAGTTTTAATTTTGCTATTTCTGGATTTTGACAGTGCCTCAGGGAGAAAATATGTGTTAGGTGAATTTGTTCAGGCCTGAGTTATAGTGCTTTAGCCACCAGTTTAATGCTAATGAGTTAACAATATATATTAAACAGGTTTCTTGAAACACACAAAACAAGGTTATGTATTGATTGGTTGATAAAAATGTTGTAGTCAGAGTTTTGCAGAAACCTAACTCTCTATTAGGAGCAATGGTTCACTGTTTGCTAATTCAGTGTTTACAGTAACTTTATAGAATAACTACTGCAAATAACAATCAACTGTACTTCTGTATCTGTAGAATAAAGAAGGGCTTCTTGTTGTACACGGCAGTCTCCACTGTTTGCTAATTCAGTGTTTACAGTAACTTTATAGAATAACTACTGCAAATAACAAGAATCAACTGTACTTCTGTATCTGTAGAATAAAGAAGGTCTTGCTGTACACGGCAGTCATTTCACTTCTCCATATAATTTAGTGTTGCTGAAATTAAAATGCAGACAAATATGGATAAGGGACCGTTCACCCCTCAGTGTGCTCACCATCTAGTGGGAGAGACGATAGGAAGCAATGAATTACAACACAGGGCAATAAATGTGACAATAACATATAAATAAGGTGAAATAGAGTTACCATATGATCCAGCAATCCCATTCATGGGCATATATCCAGACGAAACTCTAATTCAAAAAGATACATGCACCCCTGCGTTCACAACAGCACTATGCACAGTAGCCAAGACATGGAAACAACCTAAATGTCCATCAACAGAGGAATGGATAAAGAAGATGTGGTACATATATACAATAGAATATTACTCAGCCATAAAAAAGAATGAAATAATACCATTTGCAGAAACAAGGATGCAACTATAGATTATCATACCAAGTGAAATAAGTCGGACAGACAGAGACAAATACCTTATGATATCACTTATATACAGAATCTAAAAAATGACACAAATGAACTTATCTATGAAACAGAAATAGACTCACAGACATAGAGAACAAACTTGCAGTTGCCAAGGGGGTGGAGGGTGATGGAGGGATGGATTGGGAGACTGGGATTAGCAGATACAAACTATTATATATAGGATGGATAAACAACAAGTTCCTACTGTATAGCACAGGGAACTATATTCAATATCCTGTGATAAACCATAAGAGAAAAGAATATGAGGCAGAGGAGCTTTAAGATAGCGGAAGAGTAAGACGCGGAAATCACCTTCCTCCCCACAGATACAGCACAAATACATCTACACGTGGAACAACTCCTACAGAACACCTACTGAACGCTGGCAGAAGGCCCCAGACCTCCCAAAAGGCAAGAAACTCCCCACGTACCTGGGTAGGGCAAAAGAAAAAAGAAAAAACAGAGACAAAAGAATAGGGGCGGGACCTGCACCAGTGGGAGGGAGCTGTGAAGGAGGAAAGGTTTCCACACACTAGAAGCCCCTTCACGGGCAGAGACTGCTGGTGGTGGAGGCGGGAAGTTTTGGAGCCACGGAGGAGAGCGCAGCAACAGGGGTGCGGAGGGCAAAGTGGAGAGATTCCCACACAGAGGATTGGTGCCGACCAGGACTCACCAGCCCGAGAGGCTTGTCCGCTCACCCGCCGGGGTGGGTGGGGGCTGGGAGCTGAGGCTCGGGCTTCGGAGCTTAGATCCCAGGGAGAGGACTGGGGTTGGCGGCATGACACAGCCTAAAGGGGGCTAGTGCACCACAGCTAGCCGGGAGGGAGTCTGGGTTAAAGTCTGGAGCTGCCAAAGAGGCAAGAGACTTTTTCTTGCCTCTTTGTTTCCTGGTGCGCGAGGAGAGGGGATTAAGAGTGCCTCTTAAAGGAGCTCCAGAGACGGGCACAAGCCACGGCTATCAGCGCAGACCCCAGACACAGGCATGAGACACTAAGGCCGCTGCTGCCGCCACAAAGAAGCCTGTGTGCGAGCACAGGACACTCTCCACACCTCCCCTCCTGGGAGCCTGTGCGGCCTGCCACTGCCAGGGTCCTGTGATCCAGGGACAACTTCCAAGGGAGAACACCCGGCATGCCTCAGGCTGGTGCAACGTCACGTCGGCCTCTGCCGCCGCAGGCTCGCCCCGCACTCCGTACCCTCCTTGCCCCCCCGCCTGAGTGAGCCAGAGCCCCCGAGTCAGCTGCTAGTTTAACCCCGTCCTTTCTGAGCAAAGAACAGGCGCCCTCAGGCGACCTACATGCAGAGGCGGGGCCCAATACAAAGCAGAACCCCAGGAGCTGTACGAACAAAGAAGAGAAAGGGAAATCTCTCCCAGCAGCCTCAGAAGCAGCGGATTAAATCTCCACAATCAACTTGATGTACCCTGCATGTGTGGAATACCTGAAGAGACAATGAATCACCCCAAACTGAGGAGGTGGACTTTGGGAGCAACGATATATAAATTTTTTTCCCTTTTTCTCTTTTTGTGAGTGTGTATGTGTATGCTTCTGTGTGATTTTGTCTGTATAGCTTTGCTTTTACCATTTGTCCTAGGATTCTGTCTGTCCGTTTTTTGTTTGTTTGTTTGTTTTTAGTATAGTTTTTAGCACTTGTTATCATTGGTGGATTTGTTTTTTGGTTTCGTTGCTCTCTTTTTTCTTTATTAATTAAAAAAATTTTTTTAATAATTATTTTTAATTTTAATTATTTTATTTTATTTTATCATCTTTTTCTTTCCTTCTTTCTTTTCTCCCTTTTATTCTGAGCCGTGTGGATGACAGGCTGTCGGTGCTCCAGCCAGGCATCAGGGCTGTGCTTCTGAGGTGGGAGAGCCAAGTCCAGGACATTGGTCCACAAGAGACCTCCCAGTTCGACATAATATCAAATGGCGAAAATCTCCAAGAGATCTCCATCTCAACGCCAAGATGCAGCTCTACTCAATGACAAGCAAGCTCCAGTGCTTGACACCCTATGCCAAACAACAAGCAAGACGGGAACACAACCCCACCCATTAGCAGAGAGGCTGCCTAAGATAATAATAAGGCCACAGACACCCCAAAACACACCACCAGACGTGGACCTGCCGAACAGAAAGACAAGATCTAGCCTCAGACACCAGAACACAGGCACTAGTCCCCTCCACCAGGAAGCCTACACAACCCACTGAAACAACCTTACCCACTGGGGGCAGACACCAAAAACAACGGGAACTACAAACCTGCAGCCCACAAAAAGGAGACCCCAAACACACTAAGTTAAGCAAAATCAGAAGACAGAGAAATACACAGTAGGTGAAGGAGCAAGGTAAAAACCCACCAGACCTAACAAATGAAGAGGAAATAGGCAGTCTACCAGAAAAAGAATTCAGAATATAGATAGTAAAGATGATCCAAAATCTTGGAAATAGAATGGAGAAAATACAAGAAACATTTAACAAGGACCTAGAAGAACGAAAGAGCAAACAAACAGTGATGAACAACATAATAAATGAAATTTAAAATTCTCTACAAGGGATCAATTGTGTAATAGGGTCAGAAGAACAGATAAGTGACCTGCAAGATAAAATAGTGGAAATAAATACTGCAGAGCAGAATAAAGAAAAAAAAATGAAAAGAATTGAGGACAGTCTCAGAGATCTCTGGGACAACATTAAACACACCAACATTCAAATTATAGGGATCCCAGAAAAAGAAGAGAAAAAGAAACGGACTGAGAAAATATTTGAAGAGATTATACTTGAAAACTTCCCTAATATGGGAAAGGGAATAGTTAATCAAGTCCAGGAAGCACAGAGAGTCCCATACAGGATAAATCCAAGCAGAAACATGCCAAGACACATAGTAATCAAACTATCAAAAATTAAATACAAAGAAAAAATGTTAAAAGCAGCAAGGGAGGGCTTCCCTGGTGGCGCAGTGGTTGAGAGTCTGCCTGCCGATGCAGGGGACACAGGTTCGTGCCCCGGTCCGGGAGGATCCCACATGCCGCAGAGCGGCTGGGCCCATGAGCCATGGCTGCTGAGCCTGTGCATCCACCTCAAAAAAAAAAAGAAAAAAAAGCAACAAGGGAAAAACAACAAATAACATACAAGAGAATCCTAATAAGGTTAACAGCTGATCTTTCAGCAGAAACTCTGCAAGCCAGAAGGGTGTGGCAGGACATATTTAAAGTGGTGAAGGGGAACCACCTACAACCAAGATTACTCTACCCAGCAAGGATCTCATTCAGATTTGACAGAGAAATTAAAACCTGTACAGAAAAGCAAAAGCTAAGAGAATTCAGCACCACCAAACCAGCTTAACAACAAATGCTAAAGAAACTTCTCTAAGCAGCAAACACAAAAGAAGGAAAAGACCTACAATAACACACCCAAAACAATTAAGAAAATGGTAATAGGAACATACATATCGATAATTACCTTAAATGTAAATGGATTAAATACTCCAACCAAAAGACATAGACTGGCTTAATGGATACAAAAACAACACCCGTATATATTCTGTCTACAAGAGACCACCTTCAGACCTAGGGACACATACAGACTGAAAGTGAGGGGATGGAAAAAGATATTTCATGAAAATGGAAATCAAAAGCAAGCTGGAGTAGCAATTCTCATATCAGACAAAATAGACTTTAAAATAAAGACTATTACAAAAGACAAAGAAGGACACTACATAATCAGCAAGGGATCAATCCAAGAAGAAGATATAACAGTTGTAAATATTTATGCACCCAACATAGGAGCACCTCAATATATAAGGCAAATACTAAGAGCCATATAAGGGGAAATCAACAGTAACACAATCATAAGGGGGCTTTAACACCCCACTTTCACCAATGGACAGATCATCCAAAATGAAAATAAATAAGGAAACACAAGCTTTAAATGATACAATAAAAAAGATGGACTTAAGTGATATTATAGGACATTCCATCCATAAACAACAGAATACACTTTCTTCTCAAGTGCTCATGGAACAATCTCCAGGATAGAGCATATCATGGGTGATAAATCAAAACCTAGTAAATTTAAGAAAACTGAAATCATATAAAGTATGTTTTCTGACCACAATGCTAGGAGACTAGATATCAATTACAGGAAAAAAATCTGTAAAAAATACAAACATATGGAGGCTAAACAA
>NC_041231.1:58837743-58838109 GCF_002837175.3 Physeter macrocephalus
CTAGAAACAAATGACAATGAAAACACGACGACCCAAAACCTATGGGATGCAGCAAAAGCTGTTCTAAGAGGGAAGTTTATAGCAATACAATCCTACCTTAAGAAACAAGAAATATCTCAAATAAACAACCTAACCTTACACATAAAGCAATCAGAGAAAGAAGAACAAAAAAACCCCAAAGTTAGCAGAAGGAAAGAAATCATAAAGATCAGATCAGAGATTAATGAAAAAGAAATGAAGGAAACTATGGCAAAGATCAATAAAACTAAAAGCTGGTTCTTCGAGAAGATAAACAAAATGGATAAATCATTAGCCAGACTCATCAAGAAAAAAAAGGGAGAAGACTCAAATCAATAGAATTAGAAA
>NC_041231.1:58838794-58847696 GCF_002837175.3 Physeter macrocephalus
CTACAGCCAGCATTGTTCTCAATGGTGAAAAACTGAAAGCATTTCCACTAAGATCAGGAACAAGACAAGGTTGCCCACTCTCACCACTCTTATTCAACATAGTTTTGGAAGTTCTAGCCACAGCAATCAGAGAAGAAAAAGAAATAAAAGGAATCCAAATAGGAAAAGAAGAAGTAAAGCTGTCACTGTTTGCAGATGACATGATACTATACATAGAGAATCCTAAGGAGGCTACCAGAAAACTACTAGAGCTAATCAATGAATTTGGTAAAGTAGCAGGATACAAAATTAATGCACAGAAATCTCTGGCATTCTTATACACTAATGATGAAAAATCTGAGAGTGAAATTAAGAAAACACTCCCATTTACCACTGCAACAAAAAGAATAAAATATCTAGGAATAAACCTACCTAAGGAGACAAAAGACCTGTATGCAGAAAATTATAAGACACTGATGAAATAAATTAAAGATGATACATATAGATGGAGAGATATACCATTCTTGGATGGAAGAATCAATATTGTGAAAATGAGTCTACTACCCAAAGCAATCTACAGATTCAATGCAATCCCGATCAAACAACCACTGGGTTTTTTCACAGAACTAGAACAAAAAATTTCACAATTTGTATAGAAACACAAAAGACCCCGAATAGCCGAAGCACTCTTGAGAAAGAAAAACGGAGCTGGAGGAATCAGGCTCGCTGACTTCAGACTATACTACAAAGCTACAGTAATCAAGACACTATGGTACTGGCACAAAAACAGAAATATAGATTAATGGAACAGGATTGAAAGCCCAGAGATAAACCCATGCACATATGGTCACCTTATCTTTGATAAGGAGGCAAGAAAATAGAGTGGAGAAAAGACAGCCTCTTCAATAAGTGGTGCTGGGAAAACTGGACAGCTACATGTAAAAGAATGAAATTAGAACAGTCCCTAACACCATACACAAAAATGAACTCAAAATGGATTGAAGACCTAAATGTAAGGCCACACACTATCAAACTCTTAGAGGAAAAGACAGGCAGCACATTCTATGACATAAATCACAGCAGGGTCCTCTTTGACCCACCTCCTTGAGAAAAGGAAATAAAAACAAAATTAAACAAATGGGACCTAAAGAAAATTAAAAGCTTTTGCATAGCAAAGGAAACCATCAACAAGACCAAAAGACAGCCCTCAGAATGGGAGAAAATATTTGCAAATGAAGCAACTGACAAAGGATTAATCTCCAAAATTTACAAGAAGCTCATGCAGCTCAATAACAAAAAAAAACAAACAACCCAATCCAAAAATGGGCAGAAGATCTAAATAGACATTTCTCCAAAGAAGATATACAGATTACCAACAAACACATGAAATGATGTTCAATATTGCTAATTATCAGAAAAATGCAAATCAAAGCTACAGTGAGGTATCACCTCATACCGATCAGAATGACCATCATTAAGGTGTAGAGAAAAGGGAACCCCCTTGCACTGTTGGTGGGAATGTAAATTGATACAGCCACTATGGAGAACAGTATGGAGGTTCCTTAAAAAACTAAAAAGAGAACTACCATATGGCCCAGCAATCCCCCTACTGGGCATATAACCTGAGAAAACCATAATTCAATAAGAGTCATGTACCGAAATGTTCATTGAAGCTCTATTTACAATAGCCAGGACATGGAAGCAACCTAAGTATCCATCAACAGATGAATGGATAAAGAAGATGTGGCACATGTATATAATGGAATATTACTCAGCCATAAAAAGAAACGAAATTGAGTTATTTGTAGTGAGGAGGATAGACCTAGAGTCTGTCATACAGAGTGAAGTAAGTCAGAAGGAGAAAAACAAATACCGTATACTAACATATATATATGGAATCTGAAAAAAAAAAATGGTCATGAAGAACCTAGGGCCAAGACGGGAATAAACACACAGACCTATTAGAGAATGGACTTGAGGATATGGGGAGGGGCAATGGTAAGCTGGGACAAAGTGAGAGAGTGGCATGGACATATATACACTACAAAACGTAAAATAGATAGCTAGTGGGAAGCAGACGCATAGCACAGGGAGATTAGCTCGGTGCTTTGTGACCATGTACAGGGGTGGAATAGGAAGGGTGGGAGGGAGGGAGACGCAAGAGGGAAGAGATATGGGACATATGTATATGTATAACTGATTCACTTTGTTATAAAGCAGAAACTAACACACCATTGTAAAGCAATTATACTCCAATAAAGATGTTAAAAAAAAAGAATATGAAAAATAATGTATATATATATGTGTGCGTGTGTATATAGATGGGTATATATACGCATGTATATAACTGAATCACTTTGCTGTACAGCAGAAATTAACACATTGTAAATCATCTATACTTCAATTAAAAAAGTAAATAAATGAGATTTTGATTGAATATATACACTAATATGTATAAAATGGATAACTAATAAGCACCTGCTGTATAAAAAAATAAATAAAATTCAAAAATCCAAAGAAAAAAAGTAAACTAATGCAATAAAGTGATAGACGTACTAGTCATATGTCTGGCTCCAGAAAGTGACCAAATATTAGGAATAAAAGACAAGTTTCATAGAAATTATCCCGTGGGTGCTTGTCCTGTGTGGTGGGGTGGGAATCCCAGAAATTAAACACAATGGAGTCTTTGGTCCTCTGTGCCAACATTTTTAGTAATTCCAACCATTGTAGTATACTTCAACTTTCCCTAGGAGAAATCACAGGCGTCCTTTGAAAGATACTGAGAATTACCCAATATCTATGTTCCAATTGTCAGGCTTCATCCTGAACCATTCTGAATAGTTCTCTGAGTTCCAGGGAATCACCATGGAGGGCACAGTGCTCCAAACTGTATAATGGTGTTGGTTAGAGAACAATGGGAAAAGCATCTTACCAGAGTCCTTTCTCTGCACTCTCACTCCAACAATAAAAAAGAGGGATGAGTGCTTTCCAGATATGCTGAGCCCAGCTCAATCAGTTTAAATTCATCAGCAGCTGCAGCAAACTTACAGATGGTGCCAGACTCCAGGAAAGGAACACCTACCGGGAGCCGGAGCCTCCTGAAAAGCTGTCCTTTCTCCCTTCCAAAAGCTTAAGATCAAACTAGTCTCAAGGTCCAGAAGTTCTGGCAGAAAGAGGGAGTTCAAAAGCCCAACTAAGGAATTTTTTTTCCACTTTAGTAACTCAGAGATAATTTAGTAAGATCCTCCTCACCCATGGCTAATGTCACCCTATGCCTTGATCATAGCTGTGTTTCCTGGACCAATTTCTCTTCCCTTTCCTCCTCCTGGAAATTTCCTCTTGACAAGTTTGCTCACTAGGTCCCTTAGTCTTAGCACTTTTCACAAAAATCAGTGCAAAACAGATGCCAGCAGGGCCAAAGGCAGATGCCAGCAGGCTGTCACCTCTTTGCCCCTGGCTAGAGTGGAATGCCAGCAGCTCACGTTGACTCTGCCCTCTCCCTGCCAGCCTCTAGTGAAATCATGCTCTGGCCAGTCCCGCCCACAGAGCCAGGCCTGGCTGCCCAGTGTTCCCTCAGCCTTCAGGAGTCTGTAAGCATCTTCTCCAGCCAGACACCCCAGCTCAGGATCAGGCAGGGGCAAACTGCTGGAGATCCCCCTTGCAAGGGCAAAGCCCATCCTAAGACGAGATGGGAAGGGAGTCAGAAAAAGCCTCCAGGGTTCAGTTGTTAACTGGGTTGGAGGGTATGGCACCAGAGTCAGGGCCCCATGCATGCTGCTCAGATTCACTGCAATAACCAGCTGCTTGTCTGGTCGCTTGTTGCCAAATAGCAATCTTGGCGTCTAGCCATCCATCGAGCTGGCACCGTGATGGAAATGCTGCAGTTCAACGATTTTCGCCAGGCTGTGCCAACCCAGATATAGAGACCTGCCCTGTCTGCAAGCCAGCCCAGTGCTTATCTACTTCCTGGGGAAGCTTTAAGTCTGAGTGTTCCCTAACTAAGTGGAGTAAAAGTATTTCAGAGAAAATGGCTGAAAAGCCAGTGCTACCTACTAAAACTTCTCTTCCAAATGGGTTGAAAGTAAAACATGTGAGATGAGCTAAATTTGGTGTACTGCAAGAGTTGCCATAGTCCCAAGGCTTCTGTTTTAGCAAGCAAGAGAAGCAGGAGGAATTCAAAGAGCTTTCAGTGGAACCCGCATGAATATGTAGATTTCTTCCCATCTATAAACATATTAACAGCAAGATTACACGTATGGGGTTGCTATATATCCAAGAACCTATTAAACTGCCTAACAATTTTTAAACATTTTCAGGCTATGTAAATTTCACACAGAATAATGTACACTCAAGCATATTTTCAAAATTTTGCATGCATTTTAGTGGCTTCTTAGAACCCTAATTAAGAATCCAGCTTTATTTCTTCTGTTCAATATTAAATCCTTGGTTTGAACTTCTTGAAAAGGAGAGTGCCAGTGTACGTTTCTCGCTTTTTCATCCCATATTGACTACCTGTTTTTGTAAACCGTAACCTAGATCCCCTCCAGAAAATCAAGCAAAGGTCAAATAATTTGGTGGGACATCAACGATGATTTTGGCTCAACAGCTGGAACTGTTTCTTCTCTCTGGCTCTCCTAGACTGCTTTCAATTCTCTGCACAACACTTGAAGTTTACTCATCCATTGTGTTACTGACACTGGCTTAAGGGCATTCTACGTGTCAGAAAAACTTAATTGTTCATCATGCTGATACTTGGAACCATAGAGCTCACTTTTTCCAGTTTCTTCAAGAAATCTGAACTTTGAGGTCAATTTTACAGAAATGGTTGATTCTAGATCACAGAGTAAACTCTAGGAGGCTGTCCATCATAAAGGCATGTCCAGGACTCTAAAAACAGGAGGCAGCTGATAAGCCACTGGCCTGTCTCATCTGAGTTTGTTCCCATTGGTACAGATTGCAAGAAAGCAGATCTATGCTTTGTCTGTTTAGGACTAACACACACACACCCCTGAGGGTTACAGTAAATGAGAGATGCAACAGAAAGGGAAATAAGTCAAGATTCAACTAAGAGATACGCTTCCTTTTAGGGAGCTAAATATTGTACACATCACAGTTAAAGGCTATTAGCTCCTTACAAAGGAAAATCCCCGCATTGATCTGAGGCCTCGCCTACATGTATAACTTGACATCCTGTAAACATAACGAACACATCTGGATCCAGAGAACATCTCCTCTGAAAGACTCATGGCCCAATTTGTCCTTGTTTGCACAAAATATCCTTAACACTCATTATGCAATTAATTTTTTTTTCCTTTTTCAGGGTAAACAAAGGGGATTAGAGTCCGGAGAGAAGATGGCGGAAAAGTAAGACACGGAGATCACCTTCCTCCTCACAGATACATCAGAAATACGTCTACACGTAGAACTGCTCCTACAGAACACCCATTGAACGCTGGCAGAAGACCTCAGACCTCCCAAAAGGCAAGAAACTCCCCACGTACCTGGGTAGGGCAAAAGAAAAAAGAATAAACAGAGACAAAAGAATAGGGACGGGACCTGCACCAGTGGGAGGGAGCTGTGAAGGAGGAAAGGTTTCCACACACTAGAAGCCCCTTCGCGGGCAGAGACTGCGGGTGGCGGGGCGGGGGAAGCTTCAGAGCCACGGAAGACAGCGCAGCCACAGGGGTGGAGAGGGCAAAGCGGAGAGATTCCCGCACAGAGGATCGGTGCCGACCGGCACTCACCAGCCCGAGAGGCTTGTTTGCTCACCCGCCGGGACGGGCGGGGCTGGGAGCTGAGGCTCAGGCTTCGGTCGGATCGCAGGGAGAGGACTGGCGGCGTGAACACATCCTGAACGGGTTAGTGCACCACTGCTAGCCGGGAGGGAGTCCAAGAGAAGTCTGGAGCTGCCGAAGAGACAAGAGACTTTTTCTTGCCTCTTTGTTTCCTGGTGCGCAAGGAGACGGGATTAAGCGCGCCGCTTAAAGGAGCTCCAGAGACGGGCGCGAGCCGCGGCTAACAGCACGGACCCCAGAGACGGGCATGAGACGCTAAGGCCTCTGCTGCCGCCACCAAGAAGCCTGTGTGCGAGCACAGGACACTCTCCACACCTCCCCTCCTGGGAGCCTGTGCAGCCTGCCACTGCCAGGGTCCCATGATCCAGGGACAACTTCCCCAGGAGAATGCACGGCGCGCCTCAGGCTGGTGCAACGTCATGCTGGCCTCTGCCGCCGCAGGCTCGCCCTGCATTCGTACCCATCCCTCCCCGCGGCCTGAGTGAGCCACAGCCCCCGAATCAGCTGCTCCTTTAACCCCATCCTGTCTGGGCGAAGAACAGACGCCCTAAGGTGACCTACATGCAGAGGCGGGGCCAAATCCAAAGCTGAATCCCAGGAGCTATGCGAACAAAGAGAAAGGGAAATCTCTCTCAGCAGCCTCAGGAGCAGCGGATTAAAGCTCCACAATCAACTTGATGTACCCTGCATCTGTGGAATACCTGAATAGACAACGAATCATCCCAAATTGAGAAGGTGGACTTTGGGAGCAAGATATATTATTTTTTTCCCTTTTTCTCTTTTTCTGAGTGTGTATGTGTATGCTTCTGCGTGAGATTCTGTCTGTATAGCTTTGCTTTCAACATTTGTCCTAGGGTTCTGACCGTCCAGTTTTGTTTTGTTTTTTTACTTAAAATTTTTTTTCTTCTTAATAATTATTTTTTATTTTAATAACTTTATTTTACTTTATCCTACTTTATTTTATCCTTTCTTTCCTCCTTCCTCCCTCCCTCCCTCCCTCCCTCTCTCTCTCTCTCTCTTTCTTTCTTTCTTTCTATTTTTTCTCCCTTTTATTCTGAGCCATGTGGATTAAAGGCTCGTGGTGCTCCAGCCAGGCGTCAGGGCTGTGCCTCTGAGGTGGGAGAGCCAAGTTCTGGACACTGGTCCACAAGAGACCTCCCAGCTCCACGTAATATCAAGTGGCGAACATCTCCCAGAGATATCCATCTCAACGCCAAGACCCAGCTTCACTCAACGACCAGCAAGCTACAGTGCTGGACACCCTATGCCCAACAACTAACAAGATAGGACTACAGCCCCATCAACTAGCAGAGAGGCTGCCTAAAATCATAATAAGGCTACAGACACCCCAAAACACACCACCAGACATGGACCTACCCACCAGAAAGACAAGATCCAGCCTCATCCACCAGAACACAGGCACTAGTCCCCTCCACCAGGAAACCTACTCAACCCACTGAAACAACCTTAGCCACTGGGGACAGACACCAAAAACAACGGGAACTACGAACCTGCAGCCTGCAAAAAGGAGACCCCAAACACAGTAAGATAAGCAAAATGAAAAGACAGAATCACAGCAGACGAAGGAGCAAGGTAGAAACCCACCAGACCTAACAAATGAAGAGGAAATAGGCAGTCTACCTGAAAAAGAATTCAGAATAATGATAGTAAAGATGATCCAAAATCTTGGAAATAGAATAGACAAAATGCAAGAAACATTTAACAAGGACCTAGAAGAAATAAAGAGGAAGCAAGCAAATCAAACTATCAAAAATTAAATACAAAGAAAACATGTTAAAAGCAGCAAGGGAAAAACAGCAAATAACACACAAGGGACTCTCCATAAGGTTAACAGCTGATCTTTCAGCAGAAACTCTGCAAGCCAGAAGGGAGTGGCAGGACATATTTAAAGTGATGAAGGAGGAAAACCTACAACCAAGATGACTCTACCCAGAAAGGATCTCATTCAGATTTGATGGAGAAATTAAAACCTTTACCGACAAGCAAAAGCTGAGAGAGTTCAGCACCACCAAACCAGCTTTAGTACAAATGGTAAAGGAACTTCTCTAGGCAGGAAACACAAGAGAAGGAAAAGACCTACAAGAATAAACCCAAAATAATTAAGTAAATGGCAATGGGAACATACATATCAATAATAACCTTAAATGTAAATAGATTAAATGCTCCCACCAAAAGACACAGACTGGCTGAATGGATACAAAAAAAAATACCCATATATATGCTGTCTATAAGAGACCCACTTCAGACCCGAGGACACATACAGACTGAAAGTGAGAGGATGGAAACAGATATTCCATGCAAATGGAAATCAGAAAAAAGCTGGAGTAGCACTTCTCCTATCAGACAAAATAGACTTTAAAATAAAGACTATTACAAGAGACAAAGAAGGACACTACGTAATGATCAAGGGATAGATCCATGAGGAAGATATAACAATTGTAAATATTTATGCACCCAAGATAGGAGCACCTCAATACATAAGACAAATACTAACAGCCATAAAAGGGGAAATCGACAGTAACACAATCATAGTAAGGGACTTTAACACCCCACTTTCACCAATGGACAGATCATCCAAAATGAAAATAAATAAGGAAACACAAGTTTTAAATGATACATTAAACAAGATTGACTTAATTGATATTTATAAGACATTCCATGAAAAAAAAACCAGAATATACATTTTTTGTCAAGTGCTCATGGAACATTCTCCAGGATAGATCATATCTTGGGTCACAAATCTAGCCTTGGTAAATTTAAGAAAATTGAAATCGTATCAAGTATCTCATCCGACCACAACGCTATGAGACTAGACATCAATTACAGGAAAAGATGTGTAAAAAAAAACAAACACATGGACGCTAAACAACACACACTACTTAATAACGAAGTGATCACTGAAGAAATCAAAGAGGAAATCACAAAATACTTAGAAACAAATGACAATGGAGACACGACGACCCAAAACCTATGGGATTTTGCAGCAAAAGCAGTACTAAGAGGGAAGTTTATAGCAATACAATCCTACCTTAAGAAACAGGAAACATCTCGAATAAACAACCTAACCTTGCACCTAAAGCAATTAGAGAAAGAAGAACAAAAGACCC
>NC_041231.1:58848248-58849407 GCF_002837175.3 Physeter macrocephalus
AAGTGTACAACCTGGAAGAAATGGACAAATTCTTAGAAATGCACAACCTGCTGAGACTGAACCAGGAAGAAATAGAAAATATGAACAGACCAATGATAAGCACTGAAATTGAAACTGTGATTAAAAATTTTCCAACAAACAAAAGCCCAGGACCAGATGGCTTCACAGGAGAATTCTATCAAACGTTTAGAGAAGAGCTAACACCTGTCCTTCTCAAACTCTTCCAAAAGATAGCAGAGGGAGGAACACTCACAAACTCATTATATGAGGCCACCATCACCCTGATACCAAAACCAGACAAAGATGTCACAAAGAAAGAAAACGACAGACCAATATCACTGATGAACATAGATGCAAATATCCTCAACAAAATACTAGCAAACATAATCCAACAGCACATTAAAAGGATCATACATTATGATCAAGTGGGGTTTATTCCAGGAATGCAAGGATTCTTCAATATACACAAATCAATCAATGTGATACACCATATCAACAAACTTTAGGAGAAAAACCATATGATCATCTCAATAGATGCACAGAAAGCTTTTGACAAAATTTAACACCCATTTATAATAAAAACCCTGCAGAAAGTAGGCATAGAGCGAACTTTCCCCAACATAATAAAGGCCATATGACAAACCCACAGGCAACATCGTCCTCAATGGTGAAAAACTGAAGCCATTTCCACTAAAATTAGGAACAAGACAAGTTTGCCCACTCACCATTCTTATTCAACATAGTTTTGGAAGTTCTAGCCACAGCAATCAGAGAAGAAAAATAAAATATCTAGGAATAAACCTACCTAAGGAGACAAAAGACCTGTATGCAGAAAATTATAGGACACTGCTGAAAGCAATTAAAGATGATACAGATAGATGGAGAGATATATCATGTTCTTGGATTGGAAGAATCAACATTGTGAAAATGACTCTTCTGCCTAAAGCAATCTACAGATTCAATGCAATCCTGATCAAACTACCACTGGCATTTTTCACAGAACTAGAACAAAAAATTTCACAATTTGTTGGAAAAACAAAAGACCCTGAATAGCCAAAGAAATCTTGAGAACGAAAAATGGAGCTGGAGGAATCAAGCTCCCTGACTTCAGACTATACTACAAAGCTACAGTAATCAAGACAGTATGGTAGTGGCACAA
>NC_041231.1:58850548-58856491 GCF_002837175.3 Physeter macrocephalus
ACGTAGGGTGGATAGCTAGTGGGAAGCAGCCACATGGCACAGGGAGATCAGCTAGGTGGTTTGTGACCACCTAGAGGGGTGGGATAGGGAGGGTGGGAGGGAGGGAGATGCAAGAGGGAAGAGATATGGGAACATATGTATATGTATAACTGATTCACTTTGTTTTAAAGCAGAAACTAACACACCATTGTAAAGCAATTACACTCCAATAAAGATGTTAAAAAAAATAAACCACAAAGGGGATTAGCACATGATGCTCTTGCACTTGAATTACACCGTGATTTGTTCACACCATTGTCATATCCTGTGTGACAGCCTGACTGTTTTATGCTTGCAGACTCTCCAGGAGAAACCTTCTGAAAAACAGTTGTGTATGGGACTTCCCTGGTAGCACATTGGTAAGAATCTGCCTGTCAGTACAGGAGACACAGGTTCGACCCCAGGTTTGGGAAGATTCCACGTGCCGTGGAGCAACTAAGCCCATGCGCCACAACTACTGAAGCCCGCACGCCCTAAGGCCCATGTCCCGCAACTACTGAACCTGTGTGCTGCAACTGCTGAAGCCCGCATGCCTAGAGCCTGTGCTCCGCAACAAGAGAAGCCACTGCAATGAGAAGCCCGCACACCACAATGAAGAGTAGCCCCTGCTCGCCGCAACTAGAGAAAGCCTGTGTGCAGCAATGAAGACCCAACAGACCCAAAACAAAAAACAAAAAACAGTTGTGCATTTCCTGTCTAAGCTGCCTAGGAAAGAACAGCCAGGTACCTATCTAGTAGTCCATCTCAAATGAGGCTGTAGATTGGCACGCTGCCAATCACTTTCCATCCAAGGAGGAAAAAGCATGGAAATGCCAGTAACCTTCCTCTTAGAGAATTTTTGTGCAAAACCTGCTCTGTCTGCCTTCTCAGAAAGTGAGGAATCCTGATATCCTTGACTATTTGGAGAAAACAAAACAAAACTCCTCATAAGCTGGGAGCTGAGGCCATTGTGGGTAATATTGAATGTTGTTTCAATACTCAATATGGAGAGAGACTAAAAAGTTGGTGGAGGTGTCCTTTGTCTATTTGTTCTCTTCTGATGTCATGAAATGTTTGCCTTTACTGTCTTTTTGTTTTAAAGAGCCTAGAGAGGGGAGCTGGCACTGATTTTCGAAAGTATCTATGACAACATCCTATAAGAATATTGCTCAGCCATAAAAATGAATGAAATAATGCCATTTGCAGCAACATGTATGGACCTAGAGATTATCATACTAGGTGAAGTAAGACAGAGAAAGACAAATATCATATGAAATCACTTATATGTGAAATCTAATAAAAAATGATACAAATCAACTTATTTACAAAACAGAAACAGACTCACAGATCTTGAAATCAAACTTATGGTTACCAAAGGGGAAACGTGGGGGGGGAGTGATAATTTAGGAGATTGGGATCAACATACACACGCTACTATATATAAAATAGATAGCTAACAAGGACTATATAGCACAGGGAACTCTACTCAATATTCTGTAATAATCTATAGGGGAAAAGAATCTGAAAAAGAATGGATACATATACATATATAATAACTGATTCACTTTGCTGTACACCTAAAACTAACACAACATTGTAAATCAACTATACTCCAATAAAAATAAAAAATAAAAATAAAAAGAATTTCTTTCTTGTTTTACCCTCACCTACACCCTTCCAACTACCTACTCAGTATTTTGCAGGTATAAAAATGTTGGTCCTATAGTTTTAATATCCATAGGGATATTAACAAATATTATTCTGTGAAGTCTGGTTCTGGAGAAAGCCATTTTTTCCCACGCTGCCCTAAGAAGTAAAAATAAGAATTTAAGATGTAAAAGCATTCACAGGACCTAGAAATTAGTCCCCAACAGATAACAGCATTTCATGCCACAAATTGTGACTAGGCCCTGGGAATGTGGCATTCACTGAGCTAAATGTTGGGGATTGGAAAAAGAAACCATTCCTGCTCTCAAGGAAATTATCTCCAAATATAGAAGTGCTCATAAGCGTACAGACACCGTGTGTGTGTGTGTGTGTGTGTGTGTGTGTGTGTGTGTGTGTGTGTGTTATGTGCTGATACGTCCTGGCCATAGTACTTGCTTTGGAAAACCAGCCACAAGTTTCCAATCTGCCCCACTGTGTTTTGGCATACAATTTTTAGTACATGCTTTCCTTATTTGCTCGACATTTGATTTGCTTGTTTGTTTTCTATTTATCACCATGGTTTAGGCTTAGGGCATCTGTGTTCCATCAGGTTGCAAAATGACCTCTATGAACAAGGCTGATTAATGCTTTAGGACATATTGTTCATTAGCAGAAAGCGGGGATCTCGGAGAACTGGAAATCAAACAGCTGTGCGTTTTATAACAGAAGGATTCTGGAAGGTCATACAATTATAGGGGCACCTGAGGCTTAGTGGGTAAAGGGAGTTGCCAGGGCCATGGAGCTCTTTGGCTGCAGAGCTAGGAAGTGACTCGGGTCTCCCAATCCCCAGTCACCACACTAGTGGACAATCCTCGACAACGTTTTCCGGACCCAACCTATGCCTTTCACATCCATCCCCAACTGCTCCTTCCTGGTGAGTTGGGAGCTCTGGGTGGGGGGTAAGCACCCTGAGCTGAGACCACCCCCGCCTGGGGTGTGCTCTGCTAGCCTGTCGCAGCTTCTTCCATTCTTGGTGCTGGCTTGGGGGCTGTGGTTCCTCAGCATCTCTGTTTGCCCAGAGAACTCTCAACTGAGTGAAACAGCATGAAATATGCTGCTCCCATTTCTGTCAACACAGGGATGTAAAACTGGAATTCTACAATGACTGTGGTACAAAAGAGAACTCTGGAGCAGTTGGTGTCATGTTGCACTGGACGCTGACACACTGGTACCCAAAACAAGTGCCTGGGATGCTACAGCACAGTCGAGTTGTTTTTCCAACATAGCACCTATTTTTGTAATATGTTGAGATAAACTTTCTTGTCTTAAACTAAGATGATGGCCCATCTGGTATTAAAATGAAATTTTGAAAACCAAATGTGCTAGTGATAGACAATTTGTGCCACTAGATCTATATGCTTGTAATCATCATTTACCAGTGTTTTATTTAGTATCATTGTTTAATAAATTTAAAAGTTGGTAATACCACATTGCCTGTCTCCCTTTTTTATTATTTGATCACTTTTCTAAATTTGAAAATCTGGGAACTATTATACTACTCTCCTCAGAACATTTAGCAATTCATATAGGTAGTGAATGATAGAAGGAATAAAACTCTATCAAAGGGCATTTATATCACAATAATATCCAGGAAATAGTAACTTCCATTCGAAACACGGTTTGATGTTTTCAGATATTTTATCATAATTTGTCTAAGAGTTCTTCATGCTTTTATAAGAAGGGGAAAAGGACCTTAATGTAAACAAAACACATTTTGCTGAAGTGTTTTTTTCCCCAAAACTAGACACTCAACACTGTTCCTTAAGTAGTTACTATGCAAGGCACTACAGGACTGTACAGTACAGGTGTGTTGTTTTGGCAGAATTTTCCAAGTCATTAATCAATTTTCTATGGTGGCTCAGAAAGTCCTTCCTTCATCCCCATTGACAGGCATTTCTGAGATTGAGTCTGCAATATGGTTTGGTGTCACCAAAGAATGGCATAGAAATAACTGTCTTCCTCTCCCTACACCCACAAGCATTGAAGTACCCAAGTTCTAGGCCAAGTTTTGGTGAAAAGGGTCTGTTTCAGCAACTTATGTGCTTATTCCAATACCTAAACCTAGGTGAAGAATGAGAGTCGGCTCTACTGTCTGGGTTTGAGTTCCCACTCAGCCACTGGTAGGATGTGTCAATGGTTCTAGAACCTTCAAAAAATGACTTTACCTCTCTGGATCTCAGTTCCCTTAGTGGCAAAAGAGAGTAACAGTTGCTCATTGGTAATGGAAGATGTTGGTAAGTAAGTGAAATAATACCTGTTAAGTAGAGTCCACTTTGCCTGGAATCGGGGGGTTCCCAGGATGTGTGTCTTTCATGCTGAAACCTGGAAAGTCTTGACAAGCCAGAAAGAGCTGACCATTCTGATAAAGACCAGGGTTCTTGGCCTTCCCCAATCAATAGAAATTGACTAGAGGCCAGACAAGAAATTCAAGCAAGGCTTTACTGGGGTCCCTGCTGCAGCAGCGGGGAGCGAGAACAAACAACAGGTTCCCTTACTTGCTCGCTCCCTGGGGGGCTGGCAAGCTTGCTCCTTATACGGCGTGAGGGTAGGGGTGTGTCCAGGGGTTGGGCCAGAGGGGTAGCTTAGGTCGTCTGCCCCCCCCCTCTGGTGGTGTTAAGTGCAGGGGGCATATGCGCAGTACCCTGCTTTTGCTCCCAACACCCTGTTTTTGCTCCTGGCTCTTCAGAAGTGGCAGTTGAGTTTTTTGGTCTTTTGTATCTTTTTGTCCATAATTTGCCCCAACTGCACATGCAAGCAATTATTTTTAGTCCCATATAGTTTCTTTGTATTTTGCTGCTGGAGGAGAGGTTTGTCCAGGTGCAAGCATTGCAGCACTACAGCAAAGGGTCCCACGTCCCAGCCTGTCTCAACTCTACCTACAAGGTGCTTGCAGCAGTACCTGGTACACAGCACTCACTGAGATGTCAGTTTCACTGTCATTGTTTTTCATTTCACTGGAATTCTAACATGAAATGAATGTGAACAAATTCACGGTCCACAGGATTAGCGTGAAGTTGTAACCTCATAAATACTACCCTTTTGCTTTAGATTAAAGCAGACCGAGTCACATACAGAGGCAGAGACCCAGGAACTATTTATGTAAAGGCCCACAGCAAATCACTTTCCGCTCAGACAAAATGATCCTGACATGAAAGCACTCCCTGGAAATATGCCTCCTTCCCTCTCTCAGAGGTGTCATTCATTATTAGTGCCAGATGACTCTTTTAAAATTTGAAACTGGTGGGAGCCTTTTACAGTTCTCTGATAACCTCATTTCTAGTTCTTACTTGAACTGCTCATGGCCTTTTTCTGGTTTGTGGTCATGAAAATATCCTAAAGACCCTGTAACCAATAAAGCATACAGGTAATTGTACTGCTCAGGGAGTTCTCTGTGTGATCGTGCCCTGGTTCTGTGTTGAGACAGGCAGATCACCCAGAGATTATGTCTCTCCCTTGCCCTGGGATGTTGAAGCATGAATCAGTGAAACAGGTCAGCTTTTCGTCTTAAAGTTGCTTGCTTTCCCAAGATTCCTGTGCAAGAATCAGCAAGGCTCAATCCTGCAGGTAACAAATCAATGTTAGGCTCAGTGCCTTTGAAAACCCTGGCATGGAGGGCAATAATTACCAACAACCAAGGTCTGTGTCCTGAATAATGAAGGCAATTGTGTTCACAGAGATAAAGGCTGAAAGTGAAGAATCACAGGGCTCCAGAGCTGAAAGGACTTGGGGTAGTATGTTGTCATATGCAGTTTCAATACAGAGCTAGAAATCATACCACTCACTTCACAGGGAATGTTTAGATTTGGAGAAAACTTATTTCAGTTTATATTGGTAAGTGCTTGTAAGCGTAATACCCATACCAGGCCCTATTTTAGTGCTTCTCATGTATGAACTCATTTAATTCTCTTAACAACCCCAAAAGGGAGGTATCACTACTGTGTCCATTTTATAGAAAGAGAAACCGAGGAACAGAGAGGTAGTGTAACTTGTCCAAGAACACAGAGCTGATAAAGTTAGATTGAGACTTGTACCCAGAGTGGTCCTCATAATGATGTAAAGAGAGGGCTTCCCTGGTGGCGCAGTGGTTGAGAATCCGCCTGCCAATGCAGGGGACACGGGTTTGTGCCCCGGTCCGGGAAGATCCCACATGCCGCGGAGCGGCTGGGCCCGTGAGCCATGGCCGCTGAGCCTG
Organism: Physeter macrocephalus; assembly: GCF_002837175.3. Lineage (NCBI taxonomy): Eukaryota > Metazoa > Chordata > Mammalia > Artiodactyla > Physeteridae > Physeter > Physeter macrocephalus. The sequence goes on from NC_041231.1 coordinate 58,856,466, forward strand.
TGCGTCCGGAGCCTGTGCTCCACAAT
>NC_041231.1:58858576-58868585 GCF_002837175.3 Physeter macrocephalus
AAAAAAAAATGTCATGAAGAGCCTAGGGGTAGGACGGGAATAAAACACAGGCCTACTAGAGCATGGACTTGAGGATATGGGGAGGGGGAAGGGTAAGCTGTGACGAAGTGAGAGAGTGGCATGGACATATATACACTACCAAACGTAGGGTGGATAGCTAGTGGGAAGCAGCCGCATGGCACAGGGAGATCAGCTAGGTGGTTTGTGACCACCTAGAGGGGTGGGATAGGGAGGGTGGGAGGGAGGGAGATGCAAGAGGGAAGAGATATGGGAACATATGTATATGTATAACTGATTCACTTTGTTTTAAAGCAGAAACTAACACACCATTGTAAAGCAATTACACTCCAATAAAGATGTTAAAAAAAATAAACCACAAAGGGGATTAGCACATGATGCTCTTGCACTTGAATTACACCGTGATTTGTTCACACCATTGTCATATCCTGTGTGACAGCCTGACTGTTTTATGCTTGCAGACTCTCCAGGAGAAACCTTCTGAAAAACAGTTGTGTATGGGACTTCCCTGGTAGCACATTGGTAAGAATCTGCCTGTCAGTACAGGAGACACAGGTTCGACCCCAGGTTTGGGAAGATTCCACGTGCCGTGGAGCAACTAAGCCCATGCGCCACAACTACTGAAGCCCGCACGCCCTAAGGCCCATGTCCCGCAACTACTGAACCTGTGTGCTGCAACTGCTGAAGCCCGCATGCCTAGAGCCTGTGCTCCGCAACAAGAGAAGCCACTGCAATGAGAAGCCCGCACACCACAATGAAGAGTAGCCCCTGCTCGCCGCAACTAGAGAAAGCCTGTGTGCAGCAATGAAGACCCAACAGACCCAAAACAAAAAACAAAAAACAGTTGTGCATTTCCTGTCTAAGCTGCCTAGGAAAGAACAGCCAGGTACCTATCTAGTAGTCCATCTCAAATGAGGCTGTAGATTGGCACGCTGCCAATCACTTTCCATCCAAGGAGGAAAAAGCATGGAAGTGCCAGTAACCTTCCTCTTAGAGAATTTTTGTGCAAAACCTGCTCTGTCTGCCTTCTCAGAAAGTGAGGAATCCTGATATCCTTGACTATTTGGAGAAAACAAAACAAAACTCCTCATAAGCTGGGAGCTGAGGCCATTGTGGGTAATATTGAATGTTGTTTCAATACTCAATATGGAGAGAGACTAAAAAGTTGGTGGAGGTGTCCTTTGTCTATTTGTTCTCTTCTGATGTCATGAAATGTTTGCCTTTACTGTCTTTTTGTTTTAAAGAGCCTAGAGAGGGGAGCTGGCACTGATTTTCGAAAGTATCTATGACAACATCCTATAAGAATATTGCTCAGCCATAAAAATGAATGAAATAATGCCATTTGCAGCAACATGTATGGACCTAGAGATTATCATACTAGGTGAAGTAAGACAGAGAAAGACAAATATCATATGAAATCACTTATATGTGAAATCTAATAAAAAATGATACAAATCAACTTATTTACAAAACAGAAACAGACTCACAGATCTTGAAATCAAACTTATGGTTACCAAAGGGGAAACGTGGGGGGGGAGTGATAATTTAGGAGATTGGGATCAACATACACACGCTACTATATATAAAATAGATAGCTAACAAGGACTATATAGCACAGGGAACTCTACTCAATATTCTGTAATAATCTATAGGGGAAAAGAATCTGAAAAAGAATGGATACATATACATATATAATAACTGATTCACTTTGCTGTACACCTAAAACTAACACAACATTGTAAATCAACTATACTCCAATAAAAATAAAAAATAAAAATAAAAAGAATTTCTTTCTTGTTTTACCCTCACCTACACCCTTCCAACTACCTACTCAGTATTTTGCAGGTATAAAAATGTTGGTCCTATAGTTTTAATATCCATAGGGATATTAACAAATATTATTCTGTGAAGTCTGGTTCTGGAGAAAGCCATTTTTTCCCACGCTGCCCTAAGAAGTAAAAATAAGAATTTAAGATGTAAAAGCATTCACAGGACCTAGAAATTAGTCCCCAACAGATAACAGCATTTCATGCCACAAATTGTGACTAGGCCCTGGGAATGTGGCATTCACTGAGCTAAATGTTGGGGATTGGAAAAAGAAACCATTCCTGCTCTCAAGGAAATTATCTCCAAATATAGAAGTGCTCATAAGCGTACAGACACCGTGTGTGTGTGTGTGTGTGTGTGTGTGTGTGTGTGTGTGTGTGTGTGTGTTATGTGCTGATACGTCCTGGCCATAGTACTTGCTTTGGAAAACCAGCCACAAGTTTCCAATCTGCCCCACTGTGTTTTGGCATACAATTTTTAGTACATGCTTTCCTTATTTGCTCGACATTTGATTTGCTTGTTTGTTTTCTATTTATCACCATGGTTTAGGCTTAGGGCATCTGTGTTCCATCAGGTTGCAAAATGACCTCTATGAACAAGGCTGATTAATGCTTTAGGACATATTGTTCATTAGCAGAAAGCGGGGATCTCGGAGAACTGGAAATCAAACAGCTGTGCGTTTTATAACAGAAGGATTCTGGAAGGTCATACAATTATAGGGGCACCTGAGGCTTAGTGGGTAAAGGGAGTTGCCAGGGCCATGGAGCTCTTTGGCTGCAGAGCTAGGAAGTGACTCGGGTCTCCCAATCCCCAGTCACCACACTAGTGGACAATCCTCGACAACGTTTTCAGGACCCAACCTATGCCTTTCACATCCATCCCCAACTGCTCCTTCCTGGTGAGTTGGGAGCTCTGGGTGGGGGGTAAGCACCCTGAGCTGAGACCACCCCCGCCTGGGGTGTGCTCTGCTAGCCTGTCGCAGCTTCTTCCATTCTTGGTGCTGGCTTGGGGGCTGTGGTTCCTCAGCATCTCTGTTTGCCCAGAGAACTCTCAACTGAGTGAAACAGCATGAAATATGCTGCTCCCATTTCTGTCAACACAGGGATGTAAAACTGGAATTCTACAATGACTGTGGTACAAAAGAGAACTCTGGAGCAGTTGGTGTCATGTTGCACTGGACGCTGACACACTGGTACCCAAAACAAGTGCCTGGGATGCTACAGCACAGTCGAGTTGTTTTTCCAACATAGCACCTATTTTTGTAATATGTTGAGATAAACTTTCTTGTCTTAAACTAAGATGATGGCCCATCTGGTATTAAAATGAAATTTTGAAAACCAAATGTGCTAGTGATAGACAATTTGTGCCACTAGATCTATATGCTTGTAATCATCATTTACCAGTGTTTTATTTAGTATCATTGTTTAATAAATTTAAAAGTTGGTAATACCACATTGCCTGTCTCCCTTTTTTATTATTTGATCACTTTTCTAAATTTGAAAATCTGGGAACTATTATACTACTCTCCTCAGAACATTTAGCAATTCATATAGGTAGTGAATGATAGAAGGAATAAAACTCTATCAAAGGGCATTTATATCACAATAATATCCAGGAAATAGTAACTTCCATTCGAAACACGGTTTGATGTTTTCAGATATTTTATCATAATTTGTCTAAGAGTTCTTCATGCTTTTATAAGAAGGGGAAAAGGACCTTAATGTAAACAAAACACATTTTGCTGAAGTGTTTTTTTCCCCAAAACTAGACACTCAACACTGTTCCTTAAGTAGTTACTATGCAAGGCACTACAGGACTGTACAGTACAGGTGTGTTGTTTTGGCAGAATTTTCCAAGTCATTAATCAATTTTCTATGGTGGCTCAGAAAGTCCTTCCTTCATCCCCATTGACAGGCATTTCTGAGATTGAGTCTGCAATATGGTTTGGTGTCACCAAAGAATGGCATAGAAATAACTGTCTTCCTCTCCCTACACCCACAAGCATTGAAGTACCCAAGTTCTAGGCCAAGTTTTGGTGAAAAGGGTCTGTTTCAGCAACTTATGTGCTTATTCCAATACCTAAACCTAGGTGAAGAATGAGAGTCGGCTCTACTGTCTGGGTTTGAGTTCCCACTCAGCCACTGGTAGGATGTGTCAATGGTTCTAGAACCTTCAAAAAATGACTTTACCTCTCTGGATCTCAGTTCCCTTAGTGGCAAAAGAGAGTAACAGTTGCTCATTGGTAATGGAAGATGTTGGTAAGTAAGTGAAATAATACCTGTTAAGTAGAGTCCACTTTGCCTGGAATCGGGGGGTTCCCAGGATGTGTGTCTTTCATGCTGAAACCTGGAAAGTCTTGACAAGCCAGAAAGAGCTGACCATTCTGATAAAGACCAGGGTTCTTGGCCTTCCCCAATCAATAGAAATTGACTAGAGGCCAGACAAGAAATTCAAGCAAGGCTTTACTGGGGTCCCTGCTGCAGCAGCGGGGAGCGAGAACAAACAACAGGTTCCCTTACTTGCTCGCTCCCTGGGGGGCTGGCAAGCTTGCTCCTTATACGGCGTGAGGGTAGGGGTGTGTCCAGGGGTTGGGCCAGAGGGGTAGCTTAGGTCGTCTGCCCCCCCCCTCTGGTGGTGTTAAGTGCAGGGGGCATATGCGCAGTACCCTGCTTTTGCTCCCAACACCCTGTTTTTGCTCCTGGCTCTTCAGAAGTGGCAGTTGAGTTTTTTGGTCTTTTGTATCTTTTTGTCCATAATTTGCCCCAACTGCACATGCAAGCAATTATTTTTAGTCCCATATAGTTTCTTTGTATTTTGCTGCTGGAGGAGAGGTTTGTCCAGGTGCAAGCATTGCAGCACTACAGCAAAGGGTCCCACGTCCCAGCCTGTCTCAACTCTACCTACAAGGTGCTTGCAGCAGTACCTGGTACACAGCACTCACTGAGATGTCAGTTTCACTGTCATTGTTTTTCATTTCACTGGAATTCTAACATGAAATGAATGTGAACAAATTCACGGTCCACAGGATTAGCGTGAAGTTGTAACCTCATAAATACTACCCTTTTGCTTTAGATTAAAGCAGACCGAGTCACATACAGAGGCAGAGACCCAGGAACTATTTATGTAAAGGCCCACAGCAAATCACTTTCCGCTCAGACAAAATGATCCTGACATGAAAGCATTCCCTGGAAATATGCCTCCTTCCCTCTCTCAGAGGTGTCATTCATTATTAGTGCCAGATGACTCTTTTAAAATTTGAAACTGGTGGGAGCCTTTTACAGTTCTCTGATAACCTCATTTCTAGTTCTTACTTGAACTGCTCATGGCCTTTTTCTGGTTTGTGGTCATGAAAATATCCTAAAGACCCTGTAACCAATAAAGCATACAGGTAATTGTACTGCTCAGGGAGTTCTCTGTGTGATCGTGCCCTGGTTCTGTGTTGAGACAGGCAGATCACCCAGAGATTATGTCTCTCCCTTGCCCTGGGATGTTGAAGCATGAATCAGTGAAACAGGTCAGCTTTTCGTCTTAAAGTTGCTTGCTTTCCCAAGATTCCTGTGCAAGAATCAGCAAGGCTCAATCCTGCAGGTAACAAATCAATGTTAGGCTCAGTGCCTTTGAAAACCCTGGCATGGAGGGCAATAATTACCAACAACCAAGGTCTGTGTCCTGAATAATGAAGGCAATTGTGTTCACAGAGATAAAGGCTGAAAGTGAAGAATCACAGGGCTCCAGAGCTGAAAGGACTTGGGGTAGTATGTTGTCATATGCAGTTTCAATACAGAGCTAGAAATCATACCACTCACTTCACAGGGAATGTTTAGATTTGGAGAAAACTTATTTCAGTTTATATTGGTAAGTGCTTGTAAGCGTAATACCCATACCAGGCCCTATTTTAGTGCTTCTCATGTATGAACTCATTTAATTCTCTTAACAACCCCAAAAGGGAGGTATCACTACTGTGTCCATTTTATAGAAAGAGAAACCGAGGAACAGAGAGGTAGTGTAACTTGTCCAAGAACACAGAGCTGATAAAGTTAGATTGAGACTTGTACCCAGAGTGGTCCTCATAATGATGTAAAGAGAGGGCTTCCCTGGTGGCGCAGTGGTTGAGAATCCGCCTGCCAATGCAGGGGACACGGGTTTGTGCCCCGGTCCGGGAAGATCCCACATGCCGCGGAGCGGCTGGGCCCGTGAGCCATGGCCGCTGAGCCTGTGCGTCCGGAGCCTGTGCTCCACAATGGGAGAGGCCACAACAGTGAGAGGCCCGTGTACCAAAAAAAAAAAAAAAAAAAAAAAAAAAATGATGTACAGAGAAAAAGGCGACCTGTCACAGGTTCTGGATTTTCCGAGAAAGAACTCAACCTAAATCATATTTGAAATGCATCTGAATTTATATGGTTACAATGACTATTTCAATAATTGATATTATTTAAGATCTGCCTCCCTAATTCTAAATTTAGTGTAATTGTGTCAATAAATAGAAGTTTCTAGTAAACACAAAAGAGCTTTCTATAACATTGTTTAATAGAAGCAGAGGAAACACTTTTTAAATACATACTTTGGAAGAAAATTTAGTTGGTAAGAACTAATTCAAGCTAAAACCAGCTCAACCTATTGATTCAGCAATAAACTCTGAGATCATAATATCATCAATATACACACATTGACTAAGATTATCAAATGTTTTAAACCACTTAATTATATTGAAGAGCTAAGATGCTTGGCATCAATTTGATTCAAAAACTCCCATTTTATTTGTTAAAGCATATCATTATGCCATACTGAAGCACTATGGTGTTTTAAAATTTATTTTGCACTGTTTTAATTTTAATCTTTTAGATCAAGCCTAAATTGTATGTATTTATCCTGATACTGTGACTGTTTATAGCATGACTGTACCACTGAACAACGGATAGCAACAATCATACAAAATACTACAAGTTACTACAAGAATTTATGATTACGTAGAGATAAATAAGACAGGAATAATGCAAAAACCAAAATATGTGCTCTGTTTGAACACAGACACTTAAAATTACAGGTGAGCTCTACTTAATTTAGTACTGTATAAATGACAAAAAAGATTTTTCCATTGCATAAGTGAATAACAATAACTAGAATTTATTTAGGGTTTAATATGTATCAGTCACTAATTTACTCAGATGGGCTACATGACTTTATCAAGCTTACACCACTTCTAAGTGATTAATGAGAACACACAACCGATTAAAAATTCTCTGATACTCTCATGGTCTGATGCCACCCCCTTGCTTTCTTAAGTAGGATGGCTTTATATTGCGAACTTCTTAGCACACTGACTATATTGTTAAGAAGCCTTAGGGATGATGGAAATTTTTTATATCTTGATTACTGTGGTGCCTACATGGGTGCATATATTTGTCAAAACTCATCAAACACTACACTTAAAATGAGTGTATTTAATTTTACTCCTAAATAATTTTGATTTAAAACTAAAACAACAAACATATGTACACAATTTTCAGAGGCATATTTAAACCGTAGAATGAAGTCCTCATTTGTCAAGAGACACCACATTGTTAGAGATATAACGAATATGAAAACAGATAAACACTAAAGCAAAATTGTTTTTTAAATTCTTTTTAAGAATAAATTGTGGGGCTTCCCTGGTGGTGCAGTGGTTGAGAATCCGCCTGCCGATGCAGGGGACATGGGTTTGTGCCCCGGTCCGGGAAGATCCCACATGCTGCGGAGCGGCTGGGCCCGTGAGCCATGGCCGCTGAGCCTGCGCGTCCGGAGCCTGTGCTCCACAACGGGAGAGGCCACAACAGTGAGAGGCGCACGTGCCGCAAAAAAAAAAAAAAAAAAAAAAAAAAAGAATAAATTGTAACCTATCCCCTCTATAACAATCAACAAGTATTAACACATTAACAAAATGAAGGACAAAAATCACATAAACATCTCAATAGGCACAGAAAAAGCCTTTGACAAAATTCAACATCCATTCGTGATGAAAATTCTCATCAAAGTTGGTAAAGAGGGACTATATCTCTACATAATACAGGCAGTTTATGACAAACTCACTGCTAACATCATACTCACGCGCCAAAAAAAAAAAAAAAAAAAAAAAAAAAAGAATAAATTGTAACCTATCCCCTCTATAACAATCAACAAGTATTAACACATTAACAAAATGAAGGACAAAAATCACATAAACATCTCAATAGGCACAGAAAAAGCCTTTGACAAAATTCAACATCCATTCGTGATGAAAATTCTCATCAAAGTTGGTAAAGAGGGACTATATCTCTACATAATACAGGCAGTTTATGACAAACTCACTGCTAACATCATACTCAATGAAGAAAAGCTAAAAGCTTTTCCTCTAAAATCAGGAACAAGACAAGACTCAATATCCAAAAACAAACAACTTGATTAAAAAATGGGCAGAAGACCTGAATAGACATTTTCCAAAGAAGACATAGAGATGGGCCACCGGCACATGAGAAGATGCTCAACATTGATAATCATCATGAAAATGTAAATCAAAACCACAATGAGGGCTTCCCTGGTGGCGCAGTGGTTGACAGTCCACCTGCCGATGCAGGGGACATGGGTACGTGTCCCAGTCCAGGAAGATCCCACATGTAGCGGAGCGGCTGGGCCCGTGAGCCATGGCCACTGGGCCTGTGCGTCCGGAGCCTGTGCTCTGCAACGGGAGAGGCCACAACAGTGAGAGGCCCACGCACCGCAAAAACAAAACAAAACAAAACAAAACAAAACAAAAACACAATGAGGTATCACCTCACACCTGTCAGAATGGCTATTGTCGAAAACACCACAAATAACAAATGCTAGAGATGGTGTGAAGAAAAGGGAACCCTGGTACACTGCTGGCAGGAATGTAAATTGGTGCAGCCACTGTGGAAAACAGTATGGAGGTTCCTCAGAAAACTAAAAGTAGAACTACCAATTAACCAGCAATTTCACTCCTGGGTATATATCAAAAGAAAACAAAAACACTAATTTGGAAAGACACATGCACCACAATGTTCATAAGATAATTATTTGCAATAGCCAAGATATGGAAGCAACTAAGTGTCCATCGACAGATGAATGGATAAGGAAGATGTAATATATACACAATGGAATATTACTCAGCCATAAAAAAAGAATGAAATTTTGCCATTTTTAACAACAGGAATGGACTGGGAGAATATTAGGCTGAGTGAGATAAGACAGAGAAAGACAAATACTCTGTTTTCTCACTTACATGTGAAATCTAAAAAACAAAATGAATGAATATAACAAGACAGAAACAGACTCACAAGTATAGAGAACAATCTAGTGGTTAGCAGTGGACAGAGGGATGGAGGGAGGGGCAAAGGGTTAAGAGGTACAAACTACTATGTATAAAATAAGTAATATACAAGGATATATTGTACAGCAGGGGAATATAGCCAATATTTTATAATAACTTTAAATTTAGTATACTCTTCAAAAATAATGAATCATTATGTTGTACGCTTGAAATTAATATAATATTGTAAATCAACTATAATTTAATAAAAAAGAATAAATTTTAACTATAACATTCACAATCGTGATTAAATAATGTATACAAATCATACTCTTGCCAATTTTCAGATTAAAAGCTGTGATATTTAACATGGCAAATACACAGATTTGCCTTGTGTGTTTTTTTTCATCAATAGTCTGTAATATGGTAGCCTCAGAAGTCACTGGTTGCAAAGATCAATCTGTAGAAAAATTCCAGAGCCAAAAATTTTCAGCAAACACCATTCTATGAGCGCAAATTACTTTTCATTAGCTATGGAATTAGCAGTCGGTTGGCACACTGTGATCTGTTTGACAGCTGAGACCTGATAGTTCAGGCCAGAATAAATGGTTATTTCCTGTCTCAGTAGCAATACTGAGTGAGTAATCAAAGTATCGATCCTTATTTGGTTACTTCCATACATGTGCCTCAGGTTACCCTGAGGCTTCCCTCTAGAAATCTCCTTGGGATCTACAGTGTAAAAAAACATATCCTGTGAGGTGGATGGACCTAGAGTCTGTCATACAGAGTGAAGTAAGTCAGAAAGAGAAAAACAAATACCGTATGCTAACACATATATATGGAATCTAAGAAAAAAAAAAAAACGTCATGAAGTACCTAGGG
>NC_041231.1:58868726-58871482 GCF_002837175.3 Physeter macrocephalus
CAAGAGGGAATAGATATGGGAACATATGTATATGTATAACTGAGTCACTTTGTTATAAAGCAGAAACTAACACACCATTGTAAAGCGATTATACTCCAATAAAGATGTTAAAATAAACAAAAAAAATCATCATATCCAAAACGTTTCTTCTTTCATTACAGTAGTACAACTTTTTTTTTAAACATCTTTATTGGAGTATAATTGCTTTACAATGCTCTGTTAGTTGCTGCTGTATAACAAAGCAAATCAGCTATATGTATACATATATTCCCATATATCCTCCCTCTTGTCGCTCCCACGCACCCTCCCTATCCCGCCCCACTAGGTGGACACAGAGCACTGACCTGATCTCCCCGTGCCATGCAGCAGCTTCCCACAAGCTATCTATTTTACATTTGGTAGTGTATATATGTCCATGCCACTCTCTCACTTTGTCCCAGCTTACCCTTCGCCCTCCCCGTGTCCTCAGTTCCATTCTCTATGTCTTCATCTTATTCCTGTCCTGCCCCTAGGTTCTTCAGAACCATTGGATTCTTTTTTTTTTTAGATTCCATATATATGTGTTAGCATATGGTATGTTTTTCTCTTTCTGACGTACTTTGCTCTGTATGATAGTCTCTTGGTCCATCCACCTCACTACAAATAACTCAATTTCGTTTCTTTTTATGGCTGAGTAATATTCCATTGTATGTATGTGCCACATCTTCTTTATCCATTCATCTGTGATGGACACTTAAGTTGCTTCCATGTCCTGGCTATTGTAAAGAGTACTTCAATGAACATTGTGGTACATGACTCTTATTGAATCATGGTTTTCTCAGGTTATATGCTCAGTAGTGGGATTGCTGGGTCATATGGTAATTCTATTTTTAGTTTTTTAAAGAGCCTCCATACTGTTCTCCATAGTGCCTGTATCAATTTACATTCCCACCAACAGTGCAAGAGGGTTCCCTTTTCTCCACACACTCTCCAGCATTTATTGTTTGTAGATTTTTTGATGATAGCCATTCTGACTGGTGTGAGGTGATACCTCATTGTAGTTTTGATTTGCATTTCTCTAATGATTAATGATGTTGAGCATTCTTTCATGTGTTTGTTGGCAATCTGTATATCTTCTTTGGAGAAATGTCTATTTAGGTCTTCTGCCCATTTTTGGATTGGGTTATTTGTTTTTTGGATATTGGGCTGCATGAGCTGCTTGTAAATTTTGGAGATTAATCCTTTGTCAGTTGCTTCATTTGCAACTATTTCCTCCCATTCTGAGGGTTGTCTTTTCGTCTTGTTTATGGTTTCCTTTGCTGTGCAAAAGCTTTTAAGTTTCATGAGGTCCCATTGGTTTATTTTTATTTCCATTGCTCTAGGAGGTGGGTCAAAAAGGATCTTGGTGTGATGTATGTCATACAGTGTTCTGCCTATGTTTTCCTCTAAGAGTTTTATAGTGTCTGGCCTCACATTTAGGTCTTTACTCCATTTTGAGTTTATTTTTGTGTATGGTGCCTGAATCCTCCAGGTCAGTTTTTTTACCTCAAGATTGCTTTGGCTATTCAGGGTCTTTTGTGTCTCCATAAAAATTTTAAGATTTTTGGTTCTAGTTCTGTAAAATATGTCACTGGTAATTTGATAGGGATTTCACTGAATCTGTAGGTTGCTTTGGGTAGAATGGTAATTTTCACAATACTCATCCTTCAAATCCAAGAATATGGTATATCTCTCCATCTGTTTGTGTCATCTTTGATTTCTCTCATCAGTGTCTTACAGTTTTCTGAGTACAGGTATTTTACCTCCATAGGTAGGTTTATTCCTAGGTATTTTAATCTTTTTGTTGCAACGGTGAATGGGATTGTTTCCTTAACTTCTATTTCTGATCTTTCATTGTTAGTGTATAGGATGCAGAAGACTTCTGGCATTAATTGTGTATCCTGCAACTTTACCAGATTCATTGATTAGCTCTAGTAGTTTGCTGGTGGCATCTTTAGGATACTTTATGTACAGTATCATGTCATCTGCAAACAGTGACAGCTTTACTGCTTCTTTTCCAATTTGGATTCCTTTTATTTCTTTTTCTTCTCTGATTGCTGTGGCTAAAACTCCCAAAACTATGTTGTAATAGTGGTGAGAGTAAGCAACCTTGTCTTCTTCCTTATGTTAGTGGAAAAGTTTTCAGATTTTCACCATTGAGAATGATGTTGACTGTGGATTTGTCATATATGGCCTTTAATATGTTGAGGTAAGTTCCTCTATGCCTACTTTCTGGAGAGTTTTTATCAGAAATGGCTGTTGAACTTTGTTGAAAGCTTTTTCTGCACCTACTGAGATTATCATATGGTTTTTATCCTTCAATTTGTTAATACGGTGTATCACATTGATTGATCTGCATATATAGAAAATCCTTGCATTCCTGGGATAAACCCCACTTGATCCCATGATCAAGTATGATCCTTTTAATATGCTGTTGGATTCTGTTTGCTAGTACTTTGTTGAGGATTTTTGCTTCTATGTTCATCAGTGATATTAGCCTGTAGTGCTCTTTTCTTGTGATATCTTTGTCTGGTCTTGGTATAAGGGTGATGTTTGCCTTGTAGAATGAGTTTGGGAATGTTCCTCCCTCTGCTATATATTGGAAGAGTTTGGGAAGGAAGGGTGTTAACTCTTCTCTAAATGTTTGATAGAATTCGCCTGTGAAGGCATCTGGTCCTGGGCTTTTGTTTGTTGGAAGATTTTTTTTTTTTTTTTTTTTTTTTGCAGTATGCGGGCCT
>NC_041231.1:58871605-58872041 GCF_002837175.3 Physeter macrocephalus
GCTCCGGATGCTCAGGCTCAGCGGCCATGGCTCACGGGCCTAGCTGCTCCGCGGCATGTGGGATCTTCCCGGACGGGGGCGTGAACCCGTGGTCCCTGCATGGGCAGGCGGACTCTCAACCACTGTGCCACCAGGGAAGCCCTGTTGGAAGATTTTTAATCACAGTTTCAATTTCAGTGCTTGTCATTGTTCTGTTTATATTTTCTATTTCTTCCTGGTTCAGGCTCCAAAGGTTGTGCACTTCTAAGAATTTGTCCATTTCTTCCAGGTTGTCCATTTTTTTGGCATAGAGTTGCTTGTATTAATCTCTCATGATCTTTTGTATTTCTGCAGTGTCAGTTGTTACTGCTCCTTTTTCATTTCTAATTCTATTGATTTGAGTCTTCTCCCTTTTTTTCTTGATCAGTCTGGCTAATGGTTTATCAATTTTGCTTAT
>NC_041231.1:58872134-58914107 GCF_002837175.3 Physeter macrocephalus
CTTGTTTCTTAAGGTAGGATTGTATTGCTATAAACTTCCCTCTTAGAACTGCTTTTGCTGCACCCCATAGGTTTTGGTTCATCGTGTTTTCACTGTCATTTCTTTCTAGGTATTTTGTGATTCTCTCTTTGATTTCCTCAGTGATCTCTTGGTTATTTAGTAGTGTATTGTTTAGCCTCCATGTGTTTGTATTTTTTACAGATTTTTTCCTGTAATTGGTATCTAGTCTCATCGCATTGTGGTCAGAAGAGATACCTGATACAATTTCAATTTTCTTAAATTCACTTTGGATGATCTGTCCACTGGTGAAAGTGGGGTGTTAAAGTCCCCTACTATTATTGTGTTACTGTTGATTTCCCCTTTTATGGCTCTTAGCATTTGCCTGATGTATTGAGGTGCTCCTATGTTGGGTACATAAATAATTACAATTGTTATATCTTCTTCTTGGATTGATCCATTGATCATTATGTAGTGTCCTTCTTGGTCTCTTGTAATACTCTTAATGTTAAAGTTTATTTTGTCTGATATGAGAATTGCTACACCGGCTTTATTCTGATTTCCTTTTGCATGGAATATCTTTTTCCATCCCCTCACTTTCAGTCTATGTGTGTCCCTAGGTCTGATGTGGGTCTCTTGTAGACAGCGTGTATACAGGTCTTGTTTTTGTATCCATTCAGCCAATCTATGTCTTTTGGTTGGAGCATTTAATCCATTTACATTTAAGGTAATTATTGATATGTATGTTCCTATTACCATTTTCTTAATTGTTTTGGGTTTGTTATTGTAGGTGTTTTTTTCTCTTATGTTTGCTGCTTAGAGAAGTTTCTTTAGCATTTGTTGTAAAGCTGGTTTTGTGGCGCTGAATTCTCTTAGCTTTTGATTGTCTGTACAGGTTTCAATTTCTCCGTTGACTCTAAATGAGATCCTTGCTGGGTAGAGTCATCTTGGTTGAAGGTTTTTCCCTTTCATCATTTTAAATATGTCCTGCCACTCCCTTCTGGCTTGCAGAGTTTTTGCTGAAAGATCAGCTGTTAACCTTATGGGGAGTCCCTTTTTGTTATTTGTTGCTTTTCCCTTGCTGGTTTTAATATTTTTTCTTTGTATTTAATTTTTGATAGTTTGATTAATATGTGTCTTGGCGTGTTTCTCCTTGGATTTATACTGTATGGGACTTTCTGTGCTTCCTGCACTTGATTGACTATTTCCTTTCCCATATTAGGGAAGTTTTCAACTATTATCTCTTCAAATAATTTCTCAGTCCCTTTCTTTTTCTCTTCTTTTTCTGGGACCCCTATAATTTGAATGTTGGTGCATTTAATGTTGTCCCAGAGGTCTCTGAGATGTCCCCAATTCTTTTCATTCTTTTTTTTAGAATTCTGCTCTGCAGTAGTTATTTCCCCTATTTTATCTTCCGGGTTACTTATCCATTCTTCTTCCTCAGTTATTCTGCTATTGATTCCTTCTAGAGAATTTTTAATTTCATTTATTGTGTTGTTCATCATTGTTTGTTTGCTCTGTGTTCTGCTGGATGAGACTGGATCTTGTCTTTCTGGTGGGCAAGACCATGTCCGGTGGTGTGTTTTGGGGTGTCTGTGAACTTATGATTTTAGGCTGCTTCTCTGCTAATGGGTGGGGTTGTGTTCCTGTGTTGCTAGTTGTTTGGCATAGGGTGTGCCACAGTGTAGCTTGCTGGTTTTTGAGTGGAGCTGGGTCTTAGTGTTGAGATGGAGATCTCTGGTAGAGTTTTCGCCATTTGATATTATGTGGGGCCAGGAGGTCTCTGGTGGACCAATGTCCAGAACTCGCCTCTCTCACCTCAGAGGCTCAGGCCTGACACCCAGCCGGAGCACCAAGACCCTGTCAGCCACATAGCTTTTCTTGTTCCTTGATCTATGTAAATTCGGTCAGATATGAAGCCCCAATCAATTAACTGAAGCCAGGTACTTCCTTGTTTCCTGCTTCCAGTAGTTCAACTTTAAATGCAGTGGCTAAGAAAAAACCCTACTTCCTGTATCTCGCATTATAAACTCAAAGTCTACCCTGAAACAAGTTTTATGATTAAATGCAATAAAATCATTTTTATATCACTGATGCATTAAGGCTTTATTCAATCAATAAATATTTATTAGTTACCACTTAAATACTGGAAACTGTACTATGCACCAGGAGTGAAAAAACGAGCAAGATAAATCTACTGACATCAAAGGCTTATAGTGAAAGAAGGTAAGGGGAAAATGAGAAAGAGTTACAGAGACAGAAATAGAGATAGAGATAAAGAAAGATAAAGAGAGAATAACCAGAAGATCAGTGGAGAAAATGACTATCTAGGTATAGTTCAAGCACAAAGGAGAGAGAGGCATTTTCACTTGGAAGCACTGTCAAGTGATGACCCTAAAGAAAGGCCCACCAAATGGCTTTCAGCTTTTACCCCATAAAAAGATAGCCCTGGTCAAGCTTGCCAATGACCTTGGCAATGCCAAAACCAAATGTAACTTCTCTATTTCTCTTTCTTCTACATTTCTTAACTTTTCAACAGTATTCCACACCCGCAATCATTCTGGCTTCTTGAGATACTGTCTTTTCCAAGCTTCTATAATATCAGTCTCTTGCTTTCCTGATTTCCTCTATCTCATTGGTTCCTTTATAAACTCCTTTCTTGGCTTCTCCTCCTCTCAGAATGTTGAGTTTATGACCACTTTTCTTTTCATGCTTTGTGCACACCCTATGTATGAATCATGGTTAAGAGAGGGCATTCAAACCACACTCCTTATTTTAAATCCTGGACTTGCCAATTACCACCTGTAATTTCCCCACCTTGGGAAAGTCACTTAACTTCTTTGTGTCATTTTTTGTTACCTCTAAAATAGGGGTTATCATGAAGTATAAACGAATTAACACAGGTGATATGAAGTACTTAACATGTAAAATACTTAGAATAATATCTAACACGTATTAGGCATGATAGTATTATCAGTACAATGTGTTTAAATGCTATTTATAATGCTTAGGACTTGCATTCTGTATCTTTTACTCTAACCTCTGCTTTGAAAACTAGTCATATATTAAGCTATGAACTTGTATCTCATTTTAGATGTCTAATAGCATCTGAAAAATAACAAAACTAAGAAGAACACTTGATTTCTCTCCACTCAAAATTGTTCCTTCCACAATCCTCCCCATTGTATTAAGTGACTCTATACCTGGATGCTAAAGCCAAAACCTAAGAATTATCCCTAATTTCTCTTTCCCTTAGCCCTCCTGCCAGATCCAATTCATCAGTAACTTCTATCAAAACTCTCTCCAAAATATACTGTGAAGCCATTCCATCTAACCTCCTCCACCACTATGATCCTAATCCAAGCCATCACCATCTCCTTCCTGGAATCCACAATGGCATCTTTGCTCATTTACTTGCTTCTTCTCTCACACTCCCTAAAACCCATTCTTTACAGAGTAGTCAAAATAACTTTTCTAAAAAAAGTAAATTTGGATAAAATCCAATCTCCATGCTCCGACTTAGAAAACTCTATTGATTTGGCCCTGGTATACTTTCTTTTACTTCATCTTTTACCACCCCCAACTCCCCTAGTCACTATTCTTTTGCAATTCCACCCTTCTTTATGTTACTTGAAAACACAGAGCTCATTTCCACCTTTGGGATTTTGTACAAGCTCCCACATTTATCTGTAATGCCATTCTTTTTGTTTGGTCTGGTGGGTTTTTACCTTGCTCCTTCATCTGCTGTGTATTTCTCTGTCTTCTCATTTTGCTTAACTTACAGTGTTTGGGGTCTCCTTTTCGCAGGCTACAGGTTTGTAGTTCCCCTTGTTTTTGGTGTCTGCCCCCAGTGGGTAAGGTTGGTTCAGTGGGTTGTGTAGGCTTCCTGGTGGAGGGGACTGGTGCCTGTGTTCTGCTGGATGAGACTGGATCTTGTCTTTCTGGTGGGCAAGACCATGTCCGGTGGTGTGTTTTGGGGTGTCTGTGAACTTATGATTTTAGGCAGCTTCTCTGCTAATGGGTGGGGTTGTGTTCCTGTGTTGCTAGTTGTTTGGCATAGGGTGTGCCACAGTGTAGCTTGCTGGTTTTTGAGTGGAGCTGGGTCTTAGTGTTGAGATGGAGATCTCTGGTAGAGTTTTCGCCATTTGATATTATGTGGGGCCAGGAGGTCTCTGGTGGACCAATGTCCAGAACTCGCCTCTCTCACCTCAGAGGCTCAGGCCTGACACCCAGCCGGAGCACCAAGACCCTGTCAGCCACATAGCTTTTCTTGTTCCTTGATCTATGTAAATTCGGTCAGATATGAAGCCCCAATCAATTAACTGAAGCCAGGTACTTCCTTGTTTCCTGCTTCCAGTAGTTCAACTTTAAATGCAGTGGCTAAGAAAAAACCCTACTTCCTGTATCTCGCATTATAAACTCAAAGTCTACCCTGAAACAAGTTTTATGATTAAATGCAATAAAATCATTTTTATATCACTGATGCATTAAGGCTTTATTCAATCAATAAATATTTATTAGTTACCACTTAAATACTGGAAACTGTACTATGCACCAGGAGTGAAAAAACGAGCAAGATAAATCTACTGACATCAAAGGCTTATAGTGAAAGAAGGTAAGGGGAAAATGAGAAAGAGTTACAGAGACAGAAATAGAGATAGAGATAAAGAAAGATAAAGAGAGAATAACCAGAAGATCAGTGGAGAAAATGACTATCTAGGTATAGTTCAAGCACAAAGGAGAGAGAGGCATTTTCACTTGGAAGCACTGTCAAGTGATGACCCTAAAGAAAGGCCCACCAAATGGCTTTCAGCTTTTACCCCATAAAAAGATAGCCCTGGTCAAGCTTGCCAATGACCTTGGCAATGCCAAAACCAAATGTAACTTCTCTATTTCTCTTTCTTCTACATTTCTTAACTTTTCAACAGTATTCCACACCCGCAATCATTCTGGCTTCTTGAGATACTGTCTTTTCCAAGCTTCTATAATATCAGTCTCTTGCTTTCCTGATTTCCTCTATCTCATTGGTTCCTTTATAAACTCCTTTCTTGGCTTCTCCTCCTCTCAGAATGTTGAGTTTATGACCACTTTTCTTTTCATGCTTTGTGCACACCCTATGTATGAATCATGGTTAAGAGAGGGCATTCAAACCACACTCCTTATTTTAAATCCTGGACTTGCCAATTACCACCTGTAATTTCCCCACCTTGGGAAAGTCACTTAACTTCTTTGTGTCATTTTTTGTTACCTCTAAAATAGGGGTTATCATGAAGTATAAACGAATTAACACAGGTGATATGAAGTACTTAACATGTAAAATACTTAGAATAATATCTAACACGTATTAGGCATGATAGTATTATCAGTACAATGTGTTTAAATGCTATTTATAATGCTTAGGACTTGCATTCTGTATCTTTTACTCTAACCTCTGCTTTGAAAACTAGTCATATATTAAGCTATGAACTTGTATCTCATTTTAGATGTCTAATAGCATCTGAAAAATAACAAAACTAAGAAGAACACTTGATTTCTCTCCACTCAAAATTGTTCCTTCCACAATCCTCCCCATTGTATTAAGTGACTCTATACCTGGATGCTAAAGCCAAAACCTAAGAATTATCCCTAATTTCTCTTTCCCTTAGCCCTCCTGCCAGATCCAATTCATCAGTAACTTCTATCAAAACTCTCTCCAAAATATACTGTGAAGCCATTCCATCTAACCTCCTCCACCACTATGATCCTAATCCAAGCCATCACCATCTCCTTCCTGGAATCCACAATGGCATCTTTGCTCATTTACTTGCTTCTTCTCTCACACTCCCTAAAACCCATTCTTTACAGAGTAGTCAAAATAACTTTTCTAAAAAAAGTAAATTTGGATAAAATCCAATCTCCATGCTCCGACTTAGAAAACTCTATTGATTTGGCCCTGGTATACTTTCTTTTACTTCATCTTTTACCACCCCCAACTCCCCTAGTCACTATTCTTTTGCAATTCCACCCTTCTTTATGTTACTTGAAAACACAGAGCTCATTTCCACCTTTGGGATTTTGTACAAGCTCCCACATTTATCTGTAATGCCATTCTTCCTGAATATCATACGTCTGGTTGCTTCTTGAAATTGACATCTCACCTCAAAGAGGTTCCTCAGTTCCTAGTAACCTGCCTGTCATTACTTACAACCTTCTTTTCATGGTTTTTCAACCTCCTTTCCATGGCATATTCTGATGTTTTCGTCTTTATTCATTCATTCTTGTATTATCTCTTTGTATTAGAATGCAAGTTCTATGCAAAGACCTACCAGGTCTTCAGGTATCTGCAATGCTTGGCACATAGATGACATTCCATAAATACTTTGGAATTAAGAAGTAAATAAACTATGACCGTAGTGAAACAAAAGAGACCAGCAGTTGAAATCTATTTGCCTTGGAAACTATTTCTAGGTTGGTGAAAGGAGTGATCCTAAGATTATTTATTTGCATGACCAGATGGGTGATGCCGTCATTCAGAGAGGAGAACGTTGAAGAAGGGAAAAGTCTAGGAACAATCCTTTTTGGACAATGACTTTAATAGCTCTTGGGATACAAATTTGGAATTGTACAAGGAATAATGAGATACGGATCTAGGCCAAAAAAAAGTATACCTCCATGGGCTGGACATATAAATTTAATAATCATCAGAATAGCTGACATTTAAGTAGAGGAGAGCAGAGTTTATGGAGTGAGAAGAGAGGAGGTCTAAACTTTTAAATCATCAAAGTATTCAAGAGGCAGATAGTGGAGAAGCTGGAAGACAAAATCCTAGGAGGAGACCCAGGAAGGAGGAGTATGCCAGCCAAGGAGACTATAAGTTTCTAGGATAAAGGTGAAGTCAACAGGATCAAGTAACAGAGAGATCAAATAAAATAAGTACTAAAAACAGTCAGCTGTATTTAGCAATTAGAAGGTCATGAGCAAATTGAAAACCAAGATGCCATCTGAACTTGCCAGAGTCCTGCCCTTGAATTCCAAGTCCCTCAAATTTTCAAGCACTATCAAAATATCTGTCTGGAATTTCACCTCTCCCAGACCTCTAAGACTTGATTTGGCACCTCCAACATTTTTGTGCTGCCACCAACATAGTAACCTAAGTTAACTGGTGCTTTCAATGGTTTAATCATTGTTTTTTCTCTTCTCTATCTGTAGAATAAATAAGAAGAAAGTATTATCAGCTATCTGCAATTTAAATAAATATATTTTCAAATAAATCTCAAAAATTCAGCAGAATCTTCTTCATCCAAAGTAATTAAAACAATAGTGAATGGATAGTCAATGAATCAGTGGGACAATAATTTCCAGGATGCCCCCAAAATGCTGGAAAATGCTGATTTCTTTTTAAGATTCAGTAGACTTACGTTTAGCAGACTATGGGGCAGCAAGAAAAAGTAAATATATATAGAAGTTTAATAACGCGAGTCAAAAATAGGAAGAATTTATTGCTTAATTATCAATTAAATGCAAACATTATTAAAAGCTGAAATGCTGAAGAAATGTTTGACTTATGAAAATTATGTGAAGGAGAGTATATTCTTTAAAGCACTTTTAGGTACCTATTCCAGACCTTGAATTTTCATGTGCCTAATTTAAAATTCCCATTTTGTCATCAAAATCCAACTAATCCTCCAATTACCTTAATAGAATTTTTTATATAAATTTATTTATATTTTATTTATTTATTTTTGGCTGCATTGGGTCTTCGTTGCTGTGCATGGGCTTTCTCTAGTTGCTGCAAGCAGGGGCTACTCTTTGTTGCGGCACGCGTGCTTCTCATCCCAGTGACTTCTCTCATTGCAAAGCACGGGCTCTAGGTGTGCGGGCTTCTGTAGTTGTGGCACACGGGCTCAGTAGTTGTGGCTCATGGGCTCTAGAGCGCAGGCTCAGTAGTTGTGGCGCACAGGCTTAGTTGTTCCGCAGCATGTGGGATCTTCCTCACCCAGGGATCAAACCCGTGTCCCCTGCATTGGCAGGCGGATTCTTAACCACTGCGCCACCAGGGAAGTCCCTAGAATTTATTTTTAAGTCTCTTGGTTTAACTGAAAGTAAATTGGTAGGTCCTATGAAATTTCTAGATCCTCCAAAAGTCAGAGTAAGGAAGTTAAAACAGAGGATTCACTTATGTTTTGCGGTTAGTGTGGCATTATTTACTCCAATGATTCTCAAGCTTTGTTACATATAGAATTGCCTAAGCAGGCTTTTAAAAATCTTAGTGTCTAAGTTGACCCCATACTAGATAAATCAGAATCCCTGGGGGGTGAGACCCAGGCATCAGTATTTTTTAAACCTCTTCAAGGATTCTCCTGGACAGCCATGGATTTGAGAACTCAGGACTTATGCTACCCTTCTCATTAAATGAATGTTTTAGTGGTTATGAATAAGGGCTTTGAAGTCAGAGCTGGATTTGGAATCCTGGTGGCTGTACAGACTTGGACAAACCCCTTAATATGTTTGAGACTCAGTTTACTCAACTATTACTCAGTAATTTTTGTTCCCACTCTGTAGGGTTGTTTTGAGCATTAAATAAGGTAATATAAAAACTCAGCAGAGCACATGGTATATAATGCACAATAAATGTTAATAATCTATATAAATATAACTGTGTTATTAATGATAATTATTTATGAATTACAAACCAAATACTCTGTGTGGTTTCTAATACATACTTCGCAAATATAACTGTACTTAAACCTGAATTATTATATGTAACAAAGTATCACATCTATGCTGACTCACTGAATTCAGGCAACCAATTTGGGCTTAGAAGCACTCTCTCATCTAAATGACACAAAGGCAGAGTTCAAAGAGCCTCAAATTCACCTCCTCCTCATACCTGCCACCACACGGATATACATGATACCTCCAAAGCAGCTGCATCATTTGAGCCTGACTTGCAGGTGAAAACTACTCAAAAATTTCCTCAGGTTTTATTAGAGGGAATTTTTAAATCTTCGTTGACATGGGAAGAAAGAACTCAAAAATAATTCCAGTCACATTTTTTTCTTATTTATTCTGTTCCTCTGGAGTGTGTGACGACTTGTTTTCCTTTAGTTGTATCTGAACAGTTTGACATATTACTGTGACAAGGTTACTTTTTAAATTGATAAAAGGTTTGCTTGTGTCAGTGCATTTGTCAAAACTGTCTGACACCATGTATAATGGACTCTGCACTCAGAGCCCGGATGGCACTTGAGTCTCCTCTTACTATTCTGCGTTCAGCCCACAACTAACCAGACATCCAGCAGGGTTGGGTCAAAGTCGGGGAGATGAGCGTGGGTACAAACACTCCTACTTTGTTCCCCTGGCTTTTCACTGTGGGAGCTTCTCCTCTCTCCTTAAATGTTAAAGTGACATTTACAGCTTCCTTTTAAAGGAAGTGATGCTAGGATGTCAGGGCCTGAGCCAGGAAAACATTTACCCAGAAAAATGAAGCCTGGGGCAACTGACTTCCTGGTCTTCCGGTGATGATTGGAAGTATGTGTGCACCTACCCTAGGGTTCCCCTGTTTTTCCTTTATTCTCCTTAAAGCGGCCTTGTCAGCAGCGCATTCACTTTATAACAGAACAATTCACTCTGTACCTGCATGGTGCTGGCCTTAATTCCAGATTAATCACTTGGAAGTGAGGGCAATCTGGCCGGGGCTTTCTGAAAGCATTATATTAATTAAAATGTATAAGTTATGAGAATGGTTAGATAAAAGGTAGATTGTAGAAAACATAAACACATTAATGATTTTATTTTCCATTAAAAATTCTGTCCATTATGTTAAATACGTGCCTTTACTTTCCAAGACTAATCTCAATGTGTTTCAAGGGGATGTTTAGAATCACATAATAGAGGTTATCAATTTCTCTGAGGTAGGAAACAGAGCTTAATATGTGAAAAATCATTACACCACCAAAATTTTATTTGGTCCAAAGAAGTTGCAATGCTCTCTCTCTCTCTCTTTGTTAAGCCAAATTTATCTTCCCTCACTTCCATATCCCCCTTTTGAGATATGCATAAATGGTGCATAACTCAAGTATTCCACCCAGAGTCTCCAACTGATAACCCATTTTATGGATATAATTGTATAATCAATTGGATTTTCAGTTTTCACTATATTAGCCTTGCATGTTTTAAATACTGCAGCCACTAAATATTTAACAGTATATTGATGACCCATTCATGACAGGGTAAGAAAAAGAAATTAACTAAAAATAACTAATTTGGGTCCTCTTTTGTGCTACTTTGTTGTCTCTTTTGGAGTTCGTTTGGTTAATTGTCTCTAACGTCCTTGTTTTTTAATAGAAAAACAAATGCGTATGAAAAAAGACATCTTTCACCACACATAATTGTTCCCCCACCACAAATATTAATTCTCACACCCTCTTCTCTGACCATTAGTTATTCTGCTTCCGGCTCGCTCTTCAACTGTCCTGCTCTGTTCCTTGATCTTGTAAGGTCTTTTCTACTTGGCAGTCGGAATTATCTTTCTGAAACAAAAATCTGGCTCTGTCACCTTCCCGTTTGTTACAATTCAATGATTTCCTTCATTGAAACAAAGCTCCTAACGTGACATACAAAGGGATCACCATACCCCCTCCATGTTTCCAGGTCATGTTGCCCCAGGCTCCACCCCCTCTCTCTGCTATAACAACTTGACCCTTCCTCAGCCCCTTGTCTTTGCCATGTTCCCTCCAGCCATTGGTTCTGCACACATGGAGTTACTTTCTGCCTAGAATGCTCTTCCCTTCCTTCCTCATTTAGTTAAACCTACTCCTACTCCTTCTGATCTTAGCTCAGAGATTCCTTTGCCCATTGCCTTAACAAGGTCTCATCCCATGTTACAAATCCTCTTATTTTCATGCTCCTCTCTTTTTTTTTGCATTTGTAGTTGCAATTTTATATCGAATCACACGATCATTTCATTGATTTCCATTTTCCCTATCAAAATATAATCTGGGCTTCCCTGGTGGCGCAGTGGTTGAGAGTCCGCCTGCCGATGCAGGGGACACGGGTTCGTGCCCCGGTCCGGGAGGATCCCACATGCCGCGGAGCGGCTGGGCCCGTAAGCCATGGCCTCTGAGCCTGCGCGTCCGGAGCCTGTGCTCCGCAACGGGAGAGGCCACAACAGTGAGAGGCCCGCGTAACGCAAAAAAAAAAAAAAAAAAAAAAAAAAAAAAAAATATATATATATATATATATATAAAATCTCTGCTAAAGCAAGACCTTTATCTAAATGTACTCACCACTGAATCTTTAGCACACTATCTGGCATGCAACATAGATGCTCTGTGAAAATTTCTTGAATGAGAACACAAAGTTCCTTGAAATTTTTCAAGATAAAGACATTACAAGGTCTTGTTTGCAGGGCAGAAATAGAGACACAGATGTAGAGAACAAATGTATGGACACCAAGGCGGGAAAGTGGCGGGGGGAGGTGGTGGTGGTGGTATAAATTGGGAGACTGGGATTGACATATATCACTAATATGTATAAAATGGATAACTAATAAGAACCTGCTGCATAAAAAAATAAATAAAATAAAATTTAAAAAAAGACATTACAAGGTCTTTAACACTAGTATTTCCTACAAGACACACAATGCCATGTATTCATCCAAAACATAGGTATAACTAGAGAGATTTTCCATAGAGTAAAATCATTCTTCATGTCTATTCTTTAGTCTTGCCTTCTTTCCTTGACTTTACTTGTGATCCAACCATAGGAGCTTTGATGATAAATGTGAATGGAATCCCTTAATAAGAATTTGCTTTCAGATAATACATTGAGAAATAATGCAATTTCTTTCCTTTAATATCATTTTCTTGCTGTTCATTAGTATTCACATGGATATTGTATTCTAATGCCAGATAATTTGCTATGTCTGTGCCTTTTTAATATATCTCTGTTTTCTATTATTTTATTACTATGGATATTAGCAAATATTGCATTTCTTATAATATAAGGGAATAGTAACTCTGAAAGTTCTTATAATTTCACAGGAATAACCATGGAAAATTGATCCTGATGGCAAGATAATTGAAACCTACAAATATTATCTGTTTTGTAGGTAACATTATTTTAAAGTGTTGGATGAGTCATAGGAATGCAAGATGATTTGAATCTTTAGAAGAATGCTAATTTAAAAGAGCAAGGAGCCCTCTAAGACATCACCACTACAAGAGAGGAAACCAGGATTTTACAAAGGACTTACAATGGTCTCTAACAAAGGCGTCCCTAGCTCTCAGGTCATATTCATGCAGCTGAGTCAGCTCAGGCAGTGGCCCTGCCAACACTGTAAAAGGGGATTGGTGAAAGGTGACCAGAGTAGGTTTTACTGCTAAATAGTGAGGGCCTCAATGAACTATCAGACTTTTAAAGTAAAAAATATTTAAAAGATTATCAAGTATAAACAAATTATTTTATACATGGGGAAAACCAAAATTAAGAGGGGACAAGTCACTTGTCTAGCGCCACATACCCAGTTGATGGCACAGCCAGGAGTGAAACCCCAAACTCTCAGCGCATGGCTATTTCCTCTACATTATGCTGCCCGGTCACATAGTTCTCTCAGTCTCCTGGAAAGCAAATCTCAGCAATAAACCTCAGGTCCAGACCACTTCAATAACTGAAGAACCCACAAACATTTTTACAATAACAATAACATGGGCCAGATCTTATTAGCCAGCAAAAATTAATATGAACAAGTAACCACTACCCTCTGTGCCCTTGGCATTCTTTAAATTTCTCAAATAAACACAAACAAAACATTTTTTTCCCTCAAACATAATGTTCTTGTGCCACTAAATCTCTTTCCTGAGTTAAAAATGCCAATGCAGACTTTAGGTAACCCTTTCCATTTATAAATTTCTGGCAATATTCTTTGCAGAAATGGACACTGATACAGAAATTCATAGTATAATGCTACATCAGTGGTATGTTCATAAACCAGCTCTCAAAAAACAAAACTACATAGAATTTTAAAAGCCCTCATTTATAGGGCTTGCTGATTCCTGTGATATAAATACTCCCACCATGGCCGATTTCAAGATACTGAGTCTGTAACCAATCACTCAAGAATTCCTGAATATTTAACCATTGGCTCTGGTGCCTCAGTCAGAGGCAGCTGCAGTACACCACTGGTACTACAGGAAACCTAGAAATAATCAAACCCAGACCACTCTTTTATACCAGGAGACGGAGGCTCAAATGATTTGCCGCAAGATCACACGGTGGCCAAGCAGGTTATAACACACCACCTCAAATACCTTCACATATTTAGTGAGACTTTCTGCGTTAGGAATAGTCAGTGGACTTTATATTAATGTAGAGATATGTGGATGAAAAAGGTCACCTGCTACATCAGTAAACAAAGGAGGTTGCGGACACCAAGCCATCAGCCACTGAAGCCACCCTGTGCATCCTGAGGAGATTCAGGATGAAGAAAAGCAGGATACTGGCCCTAGATAGTTAAGGTGCATCTCCAAGGGATGATTTCAATGAGTCCAGACTCTTGAATCTGCCCATACACAGAAAAACATTAAATTCCTTAACTTGAGATGCCTGGTTTTCCTAATTAACAGTAATCTTTTGATGTTTCAACTACCTGGTCTTTGTTGCAAAAACTCCTGTATCTCCTGGTTCCTCCTTTACCTCTTCAGAACTGTCCCTCAGAGCTGTCTGAGAAGCTGCCTCCCAGGCTTAAGCCCTCAGCAAGTCTGCCCAATAAAACATAATTCTCAACTTTTAGGTTGTGCCTTTTTTATTTTTTTTTAAAGAAGTATTTCTCAAAAAACCAGCAGCATCATGACACCACCAGGGAACCTGCTGAAATTTACATTCTCCGGCTCCACCCCAGACCTAGTGAATTCGCAATCTCAGGGGCCCAGAAATCTGTGTTTCAAAAAGCTCTCTGAGTAGTAGAGAGCAGTGGGAAAGAATCTTCCCTTAAAACCCACCAATATTTATGAATAAGATTCACACACAAAGATAATAGCTGGCCTTCTTTTTCACATCAGTATCCATTACAGGAGATTATTCATCTGAAGCTTCTAACATAAAGTCCGTCATCTTTCACATTTTCAAAGCCCTTACAGTGTTAGAATTTCCTAACACTAGCAAAAAAATTTAAAAATGTTGAGTGATTTACCTTCCAGTTCTCAACCTCAACATTTTATAGACCAAAACCTAACATATTTGTATATCTTAGCCCTGGCACCTTTCTTTCTTTTTTTTAAACTGCTCTCAAATAAATATTTCTTTTTCAATGTTCTGTCTTACCTCTTTCACAAATCAAGGCAGTTGATATGAGCAGGGTGCCCCTACCCTAGTCTATATACTGCCTTGTCAACTGATTATATAGTTATGTATTTGTGTTTTGTTTAATCTGCTACTTCCTGTTGTTTTGATATTTGTTCCCAATCTTCAAAACCAGAACAAAGGCAAATAAATACTATCTGCCTTGTTTTCCTCTTCCAATATTTTAGAGGTTGGAAAATTTACAAAATAAATATCCTCTCAACCTTCTTATAAAAGCACTGCAAAACAGCAAAAGAAAAACTGAGTAATAGTTTCCCCCAACTTAAAAATACCCAACTAATGCACAGTCAAGTGACAAATAGCTGCACTGATACTACTTTGAAAATAATCAGACAGCAATCTAAAAATCCAGGCCTATGGTTCTTAATTTGTTATCCACTATTCATTTAATTTGGAGGGTAAACTTAAATATGTTTAATTGATTTGCACAGAAATAAAGAGAGTTAATAACATAAGTGTTGGTAGATAGTAGATGAATGAAAACATTTTGGCAGGGCATTTAATCACTACCCTATTTCCTGGGAAATATAAAACTAGGTGAGTGCAGTTCTTGGCTTTGGTGGGAATAGCTTCACTGGACTTGGAAATAGATGTTTTCAAGGGAACAAAAGGATTAGCCTTCTAATTTTCCAATTACCTGGCACCGGCTGAACATACATTTACCAAGCAAGAGCTGACCAGAAGAGCTTTGCAACACAGCAGGTGACCATCCTGAAATCTACCACTTCTGAGTTTTTGCGCTCCCCATCACTAATACCTCTCCAAAAAAAGAGCACAGTTTCTTTCATGAGATTCATCATTGATTCCACCAACCACAGGTGTGAGAACCTACCAGCCACAAGGTGTGAGAACCTACCAACCACAGGTGTGAGAACCCACCAACCACAGGTGTGAGAACCTACCAGCCACAAGGTGTGGGAACCCACCAGCCACAAGGTGTGAGGACCCAACTCCATGACTGCTCTTCATCTTCCTGGTCAATACATGCACATCAGCCAGCATCCCTATGTCTCTCTGTTCAAGAACCTTCTCTTTCAAAGCAAAAGGCAAACAAACTCCATTCCCAAAATAAGCTGGACTCAGATCTTAAATTTAAGTCCCATTTCTAAAGCAGAGTCTTCCTCACTGGGTACATTGGGTGCAAAACCCACAACCCAATATGGACGAGCCCACGTGGGCAAGGATGAGGTTGGAAACGGCGCAGAGGGCGGGGGGCACTTACGGTTGGCACAGCTTGATTAGGTCCTGGTCAGTGGTGCCTGGCGGGAGGCCTCGAATGTACAGGTTGGTTTTACTCAACTGTTCCCCGCTGCTGTTGCTGCTGCTGTGGTTGCTGCTGCTGTTTGTGCTGGGGCTGGGAGGAGCCATGGGGTGGGGAGCTGGTGCATAGGACTGCTGGAAACAGAAAAGGCTGTTACTGGAAAAACAAAGCCAGCAACCTATTCCCAGGCCAGCAGAGCAACTCGAAAGCAATGCAAGTTTCTCAGCCTCTCCAATCCACACATGCACACTCGTGTTCCTGTCCCTACTCTGGGGTACTTCTGAGAACATCACTTGCTCTCCCCCCATCTGGCCCTGCATTTGGATCAGCCTAGCACAGTTCTCTCCTGGGTGCACTGAAGCTCTGGCCCAGCTCACCTGTGACAGCCAAGCATCTTTGCCTTGCCTCTACTCCGTCCTCCCTCCTTTTCTCCAAAGAAACTTCCTCATATTGCTTTCCTCACCATTACTCTCCAGTGTGATCACTCTATAAATAGCGATGCTATGAATGAACCAATGAGTGCATGACTCCATCTTATCGCGTTCTCCCATTCCCAAATCTGCTCCTTCATGGTGAATGCCCTTTATCTGCAAACTGAGCTACTATTCTCTCCTCTTTGAATCACTCTGATTGAAAGTCTCAGCTGAGGCACTACTGACATACCAGACAGGATAATTCTTTGTCGCCGGGGCTATTCTGTTCATTGTAGGCTGGTGGCAGCATCCTTGGCCTATACCCACCAGATTCTAGTAGCACCCACCCTCCAGTTGTGGGACTAAAAATGTGTCCACACACTGCCAAGTGTCCCCTAGGGTGGGGAACTCTCTCCCAGTAAAGAACCATTGGTCTAACCTGTCACACTGTGTTATTACAAAATGTAAATGATAAGATGACCCCCAGTGACTTGGAGTATGCAATGTGAGGATCTTTATAATTATACATGCCAGAATTAGGAGATATATTACACTTTATCCTTTATTTCCTTTTCATACAGGCATATCTTCAAAAGTTCTAAAATTACACTGACTGTCTGGGTTTGAGTGCGTGATGTGTTTATTATTGGCTGTGTGATCTTTGGGGTGCCTGAACCTCTCTGAGATGCAGCATTCTCATTAATATGAGGAGGATAAAATTAGTACTCCCCTACATCAAAGGGTCTTTACAAAAACTCAATGAGTTAATGCAAACAAAATGGCTCCTGGACATAAGTAAGCGCACAATAAGAGTTAGCAATAACAAAAACACAAGAAATAATGATGATAATGGGAATTCCCTGGCGGTCCAGTGGTTAAGACTCCGTACTTCCACTGCAGGGGGCGTGGGTTCAATCCCTGGTTGGGGAACTAGGATCCTGCATACCATGCGGCACGGCCAAGAAATAATAATAATAATAATGATAATATTTGTGATTAATATCTGTCTTGCAAGTGATAGTAGTCTTTAAATCTATGCCAGGTTTTCTCAACTATAATCTAGAATGTTACGTAAATACACAGTGAATGCATCAATCATGATTCCAGTGGGGACACTGTGGCCGAGTTCTAACCTGAAGATTCATTAGCTGTTTTATCAGGGGTAGGAGGTAAGTACTTATCCAATAGCAAGTGGTTGCTTCGTAAACACTCAAGCTACATCCCACACAATAAAAACTGAGTGATCACAGCAGTTAGCTCATAAAGACAGGAGGCTGGGTCCAGTTTTGTTTCTTGCTATAATAATCCTTATTATACCATCCAGGATTTCAGATTTGCCCCAGTCCATATTCCCAACTGGCTATAATACAAGGCCTCTTGGATGCAATATGTGAAAATGTAACTCATCCCCTCTGGTCTCTTCTCTCCCATTCCCCACACAGCCACCCACCCATCACAAAGACCCATTGCTTTCCGTCTCACTGTCATTCTTGCAGCCTCCATGCTAGAAACTTTGGCGTTAGCTGCATTCAACCACTTATTCAGTATTACTTAATCTATGACCAACATTTTGAACGTACAATTTGAAAATGAATTACACGGGAGAATACCTTCCATTCTCAATACTTGAATAAAATAACGGGTATTCATTGCCTTTTGGAATGTCATATCTGCATAAAGCTGAATAAAGTTTCTTGGCTGAGATTTAAAAATATTCTTTCTTGACCTACAAATTCTACTTCGCTCCTCCGACACCCCAGAACACTTAAGCTCTACCTCTTTACAAGTCCTGCACTTAGTAGGTGTTCAATACGACCTTGCTGAAGCAGTGTCCTGGTCTGTGTATCTCACAACAGAACAGATGGGATTTATCTTTGACTTCCCTCCTGTGTGTTATTCTTTTAAATTTCCCAGGGCTTTTTTCAAGCTGTTTCTTACCACTTTCACCTCCCCTCTCTCCAAATTCTTTGAATTCCACTCTGTACTCAGGCTTCTTTTAAAATGAGGCTTTGTTTAAAGCAGTTTTTCCCACTGCATAGCCTTTAAAACCACCAGGGAGCCAGAAAAATGTCTAGCTTTATGTGTCACAGATCAGATGGACCAGTTCAGACCAAGTGAGTCCTTGACTGATCAAATAAGAAAACACCAACTACAGTATGATCAATCTGTGTTGACTTAATTCTTTTTTTGCCCCAGGGGTCTTTGCAAGCATTTCCATAACCGGACACCATTTAGTAAATTGCATGGTGCCTAAAACAATAAATGTGCCCTCCAAAGGGCCCAGTGGGAAAAATTAAAACAAAACGGTCAAAGCGAATCGAAGCTAGGATGAGTATAGGGAACTTGTATGCATGGAAATGACGTATATAATTTAAAAATAGTAGTGGAAGCACCAGATTCTTGTAGAGAAGGATGTATTTCAAAAGCCCTTTGAAAAATACATACAATGAAAAATGGTTTTCTATGCCCTATTCTTGTTTGTGAGTTCTAGAAATTCTACTGAAAGATGTAGACTTTCTCAGTCTTATTGAACCAATCACTTCACAGGTTTTAAGAGTCAGTGCCAACACTCTTGCTAATCCTTAATATTTTCATTTATCTGTTGATGATACACTGAACAATTCAGGTAGCAGTATACATTGTAAATCATTCTTTTGTTTTAAGAATTATAAATTCCTTCCTTTCTACTCATTTTCAAAATAAACATTCTTTAATCAACAAAACGTTGGCAAAAGGTTCCTAGAATGTCTGACAAATGCATAGGCTTGAATTAATACGTGAAAAGCAAAAGCAGTTTTGCATACTCTGGCTGCCAAAGACAAATGACCAAACTATGGGATCTCTAAAAAAAAAAAAAAAGGAGCGACAATAACCTTTAGGGGTCAGTGGGTCACAGCAGCCACTTTCCTGATTAAAAGTGGCTCTGATTCCTTTCTCACTTCTTTGTTTTTAGATGGATTTGCAATTTTATCATTGATTAACGTTTAAATCATTTTGAGGTACTAAGAAAGACATTTTAAAATGTTAGTTAAAAATATTATTTCCCTCAGATAACATTGGCTTTGCTATATTGATCAAAGTCACACTTTAGAAACCCTATTTAGGAGAGGTGAGGACTTAAGAGTCTGGGGATACAGAACATTGTAATGCTGAACTGTACCAGGGCAGGGCATTGCTATGAATTTGCAGTGTCAGCTTGTTAAAACCAGTAGGAACAGCAGACTTTCAGAAGAGGGTCTTCAGATGGTACTGGAT
This sequence comes from Physeter macrocephalus, assembly GCF_002837175.3. Lineage (NCBI taxonomy): Eukaryota > Metazoa > Chordata > Mammalia > Artiodactyla > Physeteridae > Physeter > Physeter macrocephalus. The sequence continues at coordinate 58,891,401 of NC_041231.1, forward strand.
TGAGGAGGGGGATAGAGGGCTTGTCTTGAAGCTGCATATGCCTGGCAAGTATGCAGATTTTTCTTAGATGTTTATTCATGGTGGCAATGCTGGGAGGGTCTGTTAGGGATTCTTACATGGGGGCTAAAGCCCTCTTAGCCACATGTCGGTGCTGCTAAAATCAGCCAGTCAGTACCAGTGTCCTCTTTAGGAAATTAAATAAAATGACTTAGCATCCATTTTGGAAGATGCTATATTTAAAATAACTATTCAAATAATTAGAGGTAACATTTGCCATCTGCTTGCTAAGCATGTTATATGTTATCTTCACAACAGCCCGATGAGGCAAGTCATTTTCTTCTGGGTTTACAAATGAGAAAACTGAGGCACAGAAAGGGCAAATGACCTTTTCAAGGTCACACAGCTGGAGCCCCAGTTTGAACCTAGGGAATCTGACCCCAGAAGCCACACAGCCCCACACAACACTACATACATAACCTCTCCTCTTCATGATATGGGCACCAATAAACACAAAAGGCTTCCTTGCAATGAACTCTGCAGGATGACACCCTGCCGGGAGCTCTGGTCCATCCAAGTATAAAGGGGGAGGAAAAGAATGGAGATGATAAACAGCATACAGTCACAAGGAAGGTTAACAAGCCCTTTCCCTCTATCAGAATTTAAATGAAGTCCATCTTAAATTTAATTTCAAAGGGGAAGTCACCATCAGAAGCGAGTGTGTTATGAGTTTTTCAAATAATGTCAAAAAAGGGGGTTCATTTGTCAAGATTCATGGTTTGTTATTTAATAACAGAAAAATGAAGTGGCTTGTAGATCATCCTAAGCAGCTGATTCATTTAGTGTGCTTTGTTAATATGCCTCATTTTTCAAGTTTGAAAAGGGAATCAACCAGGTCCTCCTACATTCTTGGAAAATGTGTGGTTTGGAGGGTGGCCCGTTTGTGTTTTTAACCCTTAGGTACTTTGGAGATAAACTGGAGAGGGATGTGAGTTGTGTTTTTGTTTGTTTTCCTGTTTATTTTTTTAAACAGAAACCATTTGGTACATCAAATAAATGTTCACACATCAGTAAAATAAATCATTAAAAATCGTCTTTTATACAATGTTAGGCTACATTGGATGAACACCTGTCTGAAGGCCATGTTGTTATGCACAGACATTAACCAGGTCCTTTTAAACCAGGGTCGCCCCTCCTTGGCCCTACCGACATTTAGGACAGGGTACTTCTTTGTTGTGGAGGGCTGTCTTGTGTAGGATATTTAACAGTACCCCTGTCTTCTACCCCTAGATGCCAGTTGTGCTACGCTCCCCTCAAGCTGTGACAACCCAAAATGTCCCAGATATTGTCAAATGTGCCCTGGGGTTATGACATCGTCCCTGGTTGGGAGCCACTGCTTTATAGAGATTCATCCCCTCTCCTTGAAAGGCCAATACAGTCCCCGTTGTGGAATAATGACAATAACTCAACAGCCTAAAACTATTCATTGAAACACCCCTCGCCTAACCAAAGTTCAACTTCTTACCCCAGTACCTTCACCCTTTGTAACTAACCCTCTGCCACATTTCCTTTGCAGCAGACTAGGTCTGAAACATACTTCTCCCTGTGATTGAAAACATAACTCTTTTACAAAGAGAATTTTAAATATTTTCTGCATGCAATTCCTCTTGTCTGGGAATCACAGGGCCTTGATGCCAAACTGCAGTCAATTCTCTTCCCAGTGTCTGGTTGCTGGCAGGATCCTGAAGCAGTTGGTCTGGTGGTTTTGGGTAGCCTTGGACTCCATCATGCAGCAGTCTGCTCTGCTGATGGTCTCCCCAATTTGTTTTTATTCATCTCCAGTGCAAGAGAATTTGTACTCTTTAATCCACTCAAGGGTAAAGCCCTGGATAAAGTCTCCCGTGAGACTGACATGGCAACCCTTTTACTCTCCAAAAATGAATACAGACCACATTCCTGTCTTGCATCATACATTATTTAGCCTGCACGTACGCATGCAATCCTTTGCTCGGTGGATGCTGCTGTGGCAGGCTGTGGGATTCCTCTCCCAGGCAGGGTAATTTCCATGTAACCTGGTTTCTGCAGACCTGTTCTCTGAAAAAGTGGATGTGACAGGAATCATGGCAATCACTGTAGTGTCTGTAATAGCCTCAAATGAGGGTGAAGAAGAATATTGTCCATGCAAGCAATAAGAAATGCGGCTAAATTAATATCTAAGGCAAGCCATGAGACTGTAGCCAGAGTTTCATGAATCACATACAGGATGGCTTTGCAATTTTATGCTAGGCAATTGCCTCTCCATTCTGGAGACTATGACTGTAGAAAACAATCGTTTCAGTTATGCCTTTTATAACAGAGTATGGTGAAAACCTGCCCCACTTCACTTTGCCTATCCAGATCTCAGATGTGGAAATGAGTACTAAAGGACAAAATTCCCCACAAAAGGCATTCATTTGCACATTCTGGCCACTGGCCTACGTAATAGCTGCTGTCAACAATGGTAACAGGATGCTTAAGAGCTCCAGATTGCCCACTGAGAATTCACGCCACCACTAACTAGTCATGAGAAAAAAAGACGGATTATCTTACCTCAGAGGTCAGTTGTGAGGCCTTACTTTATAAATTGCACATAAAATATTTAACACAGTGCCTGGCACAGAGTCAAGAATAAATAAATTATTTTTTGTTCTTAACATTTACATCATCATCATGAGGCAGATCCTTAAAATGAACACGGATTTCTCAGTCCCCGTTGGAGTAATTTACCTTTAAGGGGGAGGTACAAGAGTCAATCTTTTTTTTTTAGGTATGGCAGCCACTATTCTTGAGATGAAACTATGTCATTAGAACTTGGGTTTGCCGTTTTTATCAGGAACCAAAAAGCACTAAGCACTGATGAAACAATCATTGTGGATGGAATGGATGATTAATTTCAAGGTATTTACACATCACTACTGTGGTTTGATTAAAATTCTGTTAGGATGAGGTTCACTTTTGCACTAAATATTAGTATTTGAAAACCCCAGCAGTTGCATCATCACACATTGCTCTGTGCTATTTACAAATAGGCTTAATCTGAAGTCACTGAACTCCATTCAGAGGTTTCAATATTAAATGACATTTTAAAATTCACGGTACTTGGAAACACAAGTAAAATAGTTATTGTTCATTTCAAGCAGCTATAACCCAGTTTCATTAATAAATTTACAAGCTTGAGAAGAGTGACTACTATAAATGATGGAATGACTTTTTGTAAAGATTGCTCAATTCTCCAAGTGTCAATGACATCTGGTCTCTGCCCAAAACCTTCTTTTAATGTGGCCAACTCTTGATCTTTTTAAGGAAAAATAAACAAAATTCAGACAGACTTTTTGAAATCTGAGGTGCTTACTTAGTTTAAAAAGTCAAGTCTACACTTTGCAAATAACCTAAACAGCTCGTGATTCCTATATTGATAATGATTGGTTCCTCCTGCAAAAATTGAGCCATGACTGGTTCCCCAGGTGGAGATTACAAATTCCATTACAGTAGAACAATAATTGTTAGAATTCCCCAGAAATCCTGAGAGCAACTAATTCCTCTATGGTACCTCTGTTCTGTCTGGGGAATACTTCAGAGATAAACTCAAATGTCTGCTTTCATGATGGGCTAGAATCACTGGGAGAAGAGTGAAAATCCAAAACAGGTCCCCATCAGCTATTGATGGAGACCTCCAGGAGAGCCAATGGTCAGCACCTTGATTCAGAATGCCATCAGAGATGAAGAGTAAGGAAGAGACTTGGGGAGAGTCAAACAATTACAGTTGAGTCACACTCTTGTACCTTATATGTTTACTTAAATTTTTGGTTTAGTTCTCCCCCCATAATCTCTAATTTTGAAGCTTTTCCTCATTTTTTTACAATATTCTATGTTTCACAGTTTAATACACTGTCTCCCTAAAATCACAATTAGCAATATTGCCAACAATTAACTCTCTAGCTTTCTAATATATGCTGCCCTAAATAGAATAGAGACCAACAGACGTAGCTTAAAGAACACCCACCGTAAGTTATGTCAACCTGGTACTTTATTGCAACTCAGTAAGCACTTTCAAAGTTTTCAGTCATGAAAACAGATAGAATGAGGCAGCTAATCAGCGATAAAAAGAAAGCAGTTTGTTTCAAACTTTGGTTTTGTGTAACAAAAATTGCTATCGTTAACAGAAGGCCAATCAGAACATCAAATAACGTTAAGGCTTTTTTGACACACCAAATTATTTTGTCCAATTAAATCAGAATTTAGTTTTTCTGAAAGTAGATCTATGATGACTTGGGAGCAATGTAATAACAGCATAAATACCACATAAAATAACATCTACTTTCCTTGTCCAAGCTCCCATCCCACCTTTACAATGTCCCTCCAGCCCACACCTTCATAGTCACATGTGCATATGCATCTTTTTCCCTCCACTTGGAATAACTGGGCTGCATGCCTCTGTCTTACTCCAGGGTGACTCTAAAAATGTACCTTACAACATCTTTGGGATACTTTTGAGAACAAAAGAGTAGATATTAATAATTAAACCAGGACACAAGGTATAAACTGAAACCATCCAAAGCACATTGGAATATATAGACACTCTATAATTACTTTCTCTACATGTCCATCTCACATATTCCTCCAGTATAACCTAAAATTCTATCCCATGTCATGGACTTTTTTGTTTATCACTTTAGACCTATTTCCCTTCTATCTCTTTTCCAGTTTCTACATTCTTAAAATCTACAAAAGGTCACAAAATAATGAAAAAGAATAGCACAGGCTAATGTTTGTTGAGCATATATTTTATGCCAGGCACAGTTCACAGAGCTTTATACTCACTGCTTTATTTCATGATATCAGAACTTTTAGAGGTAGATGCTATTATTATGCCCACCTTGGAGCTGGGAATACTGAGGCTTGGTCAGGTTACAGGGTTTTCCAAGGCTGTTTAGCTACCCTGCAGCATGTCCAGGACCTGAAGCTGGGTGGTCTTCATTCCAGTTAATCCCAGATTTAACCTTAGATATGTGCAGTCCAAGACAGTAGCCACTAGTCACATGTAGCTATTTAAATGTAAAGATAATTAATTCAAATAAAGTGAAAGAAAGAATTCAATCCCTCAGTCACACTAGCCACATTTCAATGTTCAAGACCACTGGCTACTAAGTGCTATGTTGAACAGGTGGGCACAGAACATGGTGATCTTGGCAGGAAGTTCTACTGCACGTGCTGATGGAGATCATTCTGGCAATTCCAAGGCCCTGCCTCCCACAATACCCTACGCATATGTAGCACCTCAACGCACTGAGCAGAATAGTTGTCGCAATGTCTATGCTGCTCCTCATACATTTTTAAGTGCAGCTGATCTCCTTTCAGTAGAGACCACACTTCAGTTTTTTCTCCCTCCTGAGTGGGTCTAGATTTTGGTGTCTAAAATCCCTCTCTCAACTGATACCTCCCCTGACCCAAAGTAGTCATCATTAAAAGAGATTTCCAGGGGGCTTCCCTGGTGGCGCAGTGGTTGAGAGTCGGCCTGCCGATGCAGGGGACACGGGTTCATGCCCCGGTCGGGGAAGATCCCATGTGCCGCGGAGCGGCTGGGCCCGTGAGCCATGGCCGCTGAGCCTGCGCGTCTGGAGCCTGTGCTCCGCAAGGGGAGAGGCCACAACAGTGAGAGGCCCGCGTACCGCACAAAAAAAAAGAAAAAAAAAAAAAAAAAAGAGATTTCCAGGAAGTCAAATATAATCTGTGGGAAGGACAAGATGTATTTTATCTGTTTTTAACTAATAACCAAAGTTTCATCTGTATTGCAAAATTGTTAAATACAAAGAAAAGAAAGCAACTGAGGTAAACTGACGGTACAGAATAAATGTCTCTGTTTTTGGCAGACAAGCTTCATGTCTGAGAAGGAAGCTTCGCATTTTCAATACGACATCATCTACTTCACCTGCACATCCCCCAAAAAGAACACCCCGACCCCATGTTGTCTGCTATTCTACGAACCTTATTTCTCTCTAAACTAGACCAAGGAGAAAAACAAGAATGCTTTCGTATACTGAACTACTGGGGCAATTCAGCAAATTCATAAACAATAACCCATATTCCATGACATAAAATAATTGTGTTATTTTATTAGCCAATTCATTCATATTTTATTGTTGCAGCAAAGTTAAATGGGAACAGAACCAACACTTTGAAAGTCCTAAATCTGAGAAATTTAGACTATAAAACACCAATAATTTCCTCAAGAAGACAAAGAGCACAGATCACTTAATTGTGACAGCAATTAATACCTACAAAGTAATTGCTTCATTATAAAAAATGGAAGGAACACTTGTGGATAATTTTCTATGAATATATTTTCAACATTTATGGTATTTTGGGCCGAGATGGTAACTATGAGAATAAATTAATGCTCAAGTTCAAGAAAAAAAAGATCTGATAATAAAATGCATATTACACATTTATATTGTTATCAAATTTAGGATAATTTTAAAATCAGAAACATATGAGATATTTACACATTCAAACTTCTATTTCTCATGATCATAAACCTCTAAATGCACTCCTTTTCCCAGTATATTTTCAGTCAATCCACCTTGTGCTTTAGAGAGTTTCTGAAACCAAATCCAATTTTTGATGCATGTTCTTTTTTGTATGATTATTGGAGATTTTTTTTGCACAGGGATATTCTCCATAATCAACAGAATGAACTATCCCCAATAATAAGACAGTCCTGCTTTTCCTTCTCCAAATTACTCTTATCCTTTTAAAATAAGTGATTAAGGCTTCAGAGACTGGCAAAAAAAGGGTATTTGACCTTAATTGGGAGACTCTCCAAAGACTCAAGATGAAGAAGGAAGTGTTATTGTCACTGTACAGCCACTAAGACCCTACATCCTGAAGCCACACCAGCCAGGTTTCAATCCTGCTGTACCACTCATTGTCTGTATGACCTTGGGCAAATTACCTAGCTGCTCTTTTTTTGTGTGTGTGGTATGCGGGCCTCTCACTGTTGGGGCCTCTCCCGTTGCGGAGCACAGGCTCCGGACGCGCAGGCTCAGCGGCCATGGCTCACGGGCCCCGGCGCTCCGCGGCACGTGGGATCTTCCCGGACCGGGGCACGAACCCGTGTCCCCTGCATTGGCAGGCGGATTCTCAACCACTGCACCACCAGGGAAGCCCCTGCCTAACTGTTTTTGCCTCAGTCTCCTCATCTGAAAATGGGATAATAACTACCTTAGAAGATTGTAAACATTTCAAATGAGTAATTATGTGGAAAGTACTGAGACTAAAACCTGGAACACAGTAAGCCTTCTACAGGGGCTAGCTACTATTATTACATCAATCTTAAAGCATTTTTACAATACTCATTGTTATTATAAACAATCATGATCTGTTGAGTAAGACGTGTACTGGTTGGTCTCTAGAATGGTTCAGTGAACTTGGGTTTGCCTGGTTTAAAATCTTCCAATGCAAAGTAAACAATCCATTGATGCTTGCCAAACTGAAATTCTCTCCATTAGAAACCAAGAAATGTCATTCTTCAATGAGAAATTAGGTTCAGTTAGTACTATTTCAGCTACTGATACTAATTGCCTTCAGAAAAACTGATGACAAGACCCTCAAAAGAATTTTTAAGATAAACATAAACTTTCACAAGGGAAGTCATTTTCAGAATATACAAATTTTGAGAAAATATCTACAAATTGTGAAAGTGCTCATTAAAATAAGATCTATCTTATCTCCTGTGGCAAAACGCTTATGGGTTAAATAACACACTAACTACTAAATGTCTGTCCTCTTACAAGGAATTTTATATACAGAAAATAAACTGTACCAATTTCATAGCTTCCAACTCTAAATATAATTAGGTTTTTTAAAATTGTTGCCCTACAAGAAGACTTTGTGGGTAAACAATTGCTTAAACTGCTTATTTCTGTTTAATTATCTCCTTCATTTCTAACAAGTATGATATGTGCCCTAGGGTAACTCTAGCAAATAGTTTATTGTACACAAATGGGATAGTCATACATATTTACGTTCCGAAGTACTTACTACACATATCCAATATTCCAGAGAATGATTTTATTTTGTTTTGTTTTGCTTTGGTTTGGAGAATCCTATGTGTTACTTGGCAAACAGAGATACGAGCCTTTTTCTAAAGGATAACCACTAAAAGAGTTTTTGAAGAATGACCATTGCTTTGCTTCTCCAAAAGAAGCCACAGTTCTTGCTCTATTCCGTAGAAGGCAACTTTGCCAGAGTGAGGATCAAATCAGAAAACTAACTCAGAATTAGTACTATGCTGGTATTCCAGGTCTCTAAGGAAAAAAACAAAAACAAAAAACAAAACCGAAAAAGCCCTGATGTATAGGTTTGCTGATTTTTGTCATATACGCAGTTTTACTGGGCTGATTTTAACCTACTAACAGTTCAACAACTGGCTGACAAAATTTCTGAAAACTTAGCCATCAGCTTTCACAAATGGTACCAGCCAACGCCAGGGCCCCACTGCATCACAAACAGATGTGACCACAGATGAAACGCCCAACATCCTAGAAGACATAAACAAAGGGAAGGGTTTGTATGCATATAAAGAAGGAGCTAGAATGTCCTGGGAAGACAGAATAACAATTTCTTGGTGGTTTTGTTTCAGCTTCTAGGACTAGAGGGCACCCTGAGAGGGTGCGAGGGCAGAATGTGCAGATGGATTTAGTGAATCTCCATGATCTAATGATGTAACAGTACAGGAAACATAAGAATCCCTTGAAGAATGATGGACTCAAAGAAAACATGCCTCTCTTTAGCCAACAGAGAACTCCTTGAAAAGAAAATATTTTTATGTCATCACCCCTTGATGTACAAACACTCGAGACCCACTTAAACTCTTTAAGAGCAGACCGTTAACTCCATGAATCTGATCACATCTTAAGCAGAATCAAAACAGAGACAACCAAATGTAAGAAGCTAAACTATGACAATATCCATCACCAAAGCAAAAAGTATAGTACTAACTATTGCATTAGTGATAAAAGCTGCCTCCTTGAAATCATAATATCTGTAATTTTATAAGGATTCTGTAATTCAGTAAATGGGTCTAATGAACAGTGTGTAGACTTAAACATTTTAATAAGCCAGCTTTACATATTAAGTTATGTATGTAACATAAAACACATATGTATCACAGCACCCCTTCTGCTTATAACCAACATCATTCAGAACCCAACACTATGGCAGATAATGGGTAAGCAACTTATTCAAGTTTATAAGACATGGACAGGAAAGCAGCCTAGAATTACACTTCCTTATAGTTTTGCAAATAAACTATTTCTTTCCTATACATAGAATTCCTGAAGTTGCTAGCTTTAAAATTTCTGTCCAGGGCTTCCCTGGTGGCGCAGTGGTTGCACGTCCGCCTGCCGATGCAGGGGAACCGGCTTCGCGCCCCGGTCCGGGAGGATGCCACATGCCGCGGAGCGGCTGGGCCCGTGAGCCATGGCCGCTGAGCCTGCGCGTCCGGAGCCTGTGCTCCGCAACGGGAGGGGCCACAGCAGAGAGAGGCCCGCGTACCGCAAAATAAATAAATAAATAAATAAAATAAAAATAAAAACATAAGCATTGAAAGTGTTGAAATAACAATGTTAACTCCCTGACACACTTCAAAAATAATTCTCCTTTTTTTTAGTCTGCATACTCCTTCTCTCATCATATGACAGTAATTTCATAATATTTTCTGTAGAGACAATAAAAAAGTAATTCTGTCTGTCCTCTAGTGGCTGATAGAGACGGTTTTTTTAGGAATAGATTTTATTTTTATTTTATGTTTTATTTTTTATTGGAGTATAGTTGATTTACAATGTTGTATTAGTTTCATGCGTACAGCAAAGTGAATGAGTTATACATATTTTTAATCGATAGTTTAGAGTATTTTTTTCTTCAGCCTCACAACTCATTAATGGTAATGGCTTATAAATGGTTGGGATGACAAATTTGGGGACAAAAAATTGAGAAGACTTTTGCATAGACTTACCTTTTGGCTTCAGATCTTACAAATAAATCTTTTTCTCCTCCTTCCCATATACTTGCAGTGTTAGGGGCCAGAGGCAACACACCTAACACACTAGGATCTCGTGGCCATGTATGACTGCCACAATGCCCAGAAGATCACACAGTGGGCAGTTTGAGATTCTTGGAAACCATTCTTACCACAGGACAGCTAGTGTTAACACAAACATGCATGTATCCAGACTAAGTTCATCTCTACCAGCCTCCCCTCAGCAGAATTCCAAAATACCACCACCACTTGGGAAAAGTGAGGATGGGGCAGCTGACATGGAAAAGGACAGGGTCTTAACCAGCTGTTATCAAAATATCTTTTGCAAATTTTCCAAGCCCATATGACCATGTGAACACACTTCTAGGCAATGGAAGAATGTGGCTTTTGTGGGGCTGAAGTTTATGTGTCCAATTTGGATGGTCATTGGACTTTTTAAGAAGAAGAATACAGAATGAAGATATAAGGTTAGATATAGGACTATTGAAAAGGGTGGAGAAGAGGAGGGACCCTAAAGCTTAAATTTCATCAGCTTCTAAGCAAACCTGCTGCCATCTCTTCTCCACCAGCCTCCCCAGCCTTCCCTCCACCCCTCCGCATACCAATCAGGGATTTCCACTTTCAGATGTGAGTCCTCTGTGGTCATTTGCACCCATGCTTTCCCACATGCTGTTTTTTTCCGCCCACAGCCTGCTTTCAGCCTGCATCCCCTGGTGCCCTTTTCCGGATGCCTGCAGTGCTTCCGGGCATCTCCACGAGTTGCCCCAAATCACGGCAGCAACGTTTCATAACACATTATGTCTTGAATGTTCAACTGTAACTTAGCAGCCATTTTTCACAGATCAACTGTGCTTTGGTGACTTAACATCTGGATACATCTGTTTTTGATCTTCATGGTTCTGTCTCATCCGGGCAACCAAGTCCTGCTTATGCTTCCTTCGCTGTGCCTCTCACATCTGTCTTTTTCCATTCACTCCTTTGCCTCTACTCTTGTCTGGGAGCACTTCACTTCACATATGGATCAATGTTCCTGTCTCCAAATTGTGTTTCCTGTTCCCAAGCTCCAGGTATTGATACTGTAATCTGCCCTGCACACAACCTTAAGCTTTATCTTCCTAAAGTAAAACTTAATTTTCACACTTTATCCAAATGTTAAAAAAAAAAAGAAAGAAAATCATGAAATGCTAAAGAGTATCTTCCTTCAACTGATATTCAAGGGCTCTGGAGCTTTTTTTTTTTCAGAGCTCAGCTTTTTATTGAACGTGTTACTAAAGAGGCTTAGTCAAAAAGACCAAAGCCCATGCCACCATCAGACTCTTCAGATTCTTGTTTCTTTGCTTCTAGTGGCAGAGGGGGCAGGACCTCTTGCTGGGCAGGTCCACCAGCCCCCACATTGCAGATGAGGCTCGTGATGTTGAAATTGGCCAAAGCCTTTGCAAACAAACGTGGCCAGAAAGGTTCAACATTTATACTGGCTGCTTTAATGAGGGCATTGATTTTATCCTCAGTGTCCATCACCTCATGGTGGTGGAGGATGAGTAGATGCAGGCAAACTCCAAGACGGAGGCCATGGTGCAGGCGAGTGTTAGGCGGGGGCTGCCGGACTCAGTGCTAGTCGCGGGATGAAGCGAGGGCCTTACCCCAAGGACCAAGCACCTTAGCTGCAGCTGAGGAAAGCTGGACCATCTTCACACAGTCTCTGTGATCATTAGCATATAAAAAAAATTCTTATTTCCAAATGTTCATAAATTTTACTCTCTTCTGTCTGCAAGTCATTCTCATTTTTTTTTCAAATTTAGAATAATGCAATGCCTTTGCTAAAAAAAAGAAATGATTGCTTTTTGATGCACGTCTGAGGACCTATGACTCAATAAAGGATGTCATTTCCAGACTGCCAGTTTCTATGGTTTGTTGGTTTTCCACCAAAAAATCCAACACAACCAGGCACTTACGAGGGCTCCATTGAGTGATATCATCTCAAAGGGCAGAGCGTATTTGCATATTTCACATTTACAAAGATATGAGTCATACAGATCTTCTTTAAGCAGGGAGACTGCTCCGTTGTGATGGCTCCCATAGAAATGACCTGGGATTGTCCTGCACAGCATTCATCAGGCATGTCCCCATTTTATTCTATTAGGAGAGAAGAGAGAGCAATGCCAGGCTGATCGATGTACTGGTGAGTCTTACGGCTGTATGTTAGCATGACCTATATTACAGGAGTTAGGCAAACGTAAGAGAATTTACTACTCACAGGGTAATGGTTCACTGCGGTCTAAGGGTGTCCCAAACACGGCCTGCTCTTGCTTTACTTGCTCCCCAGTGCTTGACTGATAGTCTTTTTCCTATTTTGCCTTACTTTTGAAAGCATGGATTCTCTTGCCTTACTGATCTCTTTATACCCTTATCATTTTCCCCTGAGTTACTTGGCGCGATGGCAGCAGTGCGACGCCGAGGCTGATTTAACGTCATCCCCCAAGTATGCAGCCCTGAGCTCAGAGTCGAATATTTTAAGACTTAAACATGTAACACATCTGTCAGGCAATGATACAAATACAGTCCCCTGTCAGAATGAATGAATGAGGTAATCCAGAGTATGGATAAATTGCAGGGAGATGGAAGATGCTAGAAACTGCGTTTTGCCAAAAAGCATTTCTGAGTAATTAAGTTATTTGAGAGAGAATGATATTCCTTTGTTTGGGGTTTGAACTCATTTTTTTTAAACCAACAGACCCTGGTGGTAATTCCTAAAGAATTAAAGTGAGGTGAGAAACAGATTCAGCTATACACACATAATGGAAAAAGTGTGTGGTCCTTTTCTGGGCTATATCATGAGAAGGATATTTTTTTTCTGTAATATTTTGTAAAATTTGCTTAACCAGGTAGTTCCTCTTTATGTGATTACTGTCCCATTTTTGTATGTATTTATTTTTTTTGTATGTATTTATTTTTGTATGTATTTATTACAAAAACAAGACATGAAACCCAGAAACCACTAAAAATGCTTCAACATTGATAGAAATGGACCTCAACATAAAACCTGAAAAAATTCTCAACAAAGAGAAAATAATATCCCCAAGTCGGTTGTTTATACTGAAGGTATATAAGCTCCTTCCCACAGGGGAAGGGTGTGAAAGGATAGATATGTCAGATACGTGATTAGAAACAAGAGGACAAGTAAGTCAGGCAGAGAAAGACAAACACCATATGACATTGCTTACATGTGGAATCTAAAAAAATGGTACAAGTGAAAACAGAAGTAGAGTCACAGATGTAGAAAACAAACTTATGGTTACTGGGGGAAAGGCAGGGTGGATAAATTGGTAGATTGTGATTGACATATACACAGTACAATATATAAAATAGATAACTAGTAACAACCTACTGTATAGCAAAGGGAACTCTAGTCAATACTCTGTAAGGACCTATATGAGAAAAGAATATTAAAAAGAGTGGATATATGTATATGTATAACTGATTCACTTTGTTGTACAACTGAAACTAACACAACAGTGTGAATCAACTATACTCCAATAAAAATTAATTTAAAGAAGAAAGAAATGAGAGGACAGAGTGCAGCCTGTACGGGGAAGGTTAAGTGAAAGGAAGGAGGAGACCAGGAGGACTACGTCCCTGGTTCCTCATTGATCATTCAACTGGGAAGGAAGTTCCCAACTTTACACACGATTGGCTCAGTTATTTATAACTTGGGGTGTGCCATTTGAAGCAGCAATTCAGTTCTGTGAATGGTCCACGCACACTCAATTCTCTTCATCTGGAAACAGAGGTGAAAATATCACACTGAAGATCTAAGATAACAATGACCTGGCAGTGCCATGTGAGTAGAAGTTATCACTAATCTCATTTAACCCTGCACAAACCTAGAATCCTAGTATCCTGATACCATCTTCAGTAATATCTCAATGTGACTCTTACATACAACTAGAACTATATTTATAAGTACGTGAGTTATTAGATCTTTATTAGGATAGGACTGTACAGCATAGTCTAGTATCTTCTCGAGACTATACTGGATTGTTCCTTATTTTTCAGCTGCAACTTCAAAGAGGAGAGAAATGATGTCAATGTTCAAACAGGCCACTTATCCTTTTTTGTGCCATCTCACCTAATCGTGGTGTTTGAGAGTTTGGCAAAGTGGAATCTACTGCCTCCAGATCAGTGCTCTTGTTCTATGTGGGATGCCCTCCTCCTGGCTCCCACTGGTAGGAGAAAACCTACATATCCTGACTCAAATTCCACCTCCTCTGAGAAACCTGTTTATCTCCTCCCTGCTTAAGGCTCTATCTAGGGGCCCTTTTCCTCCTGCCTCTGCTGGTGATAAATATTTTGTGCAGTATTTCATCCTTTAGTAGCTATCCCTGACTTGGCACACTGGAGAGTTGAGGACAGGGCGTGGGGCCCTGACCCTCAACACTTATGTATACACAGTAAGTCCCCTACATACGAACCTTCAATTTGTGACCTTTCAAAGAGGCGAATGTGCAGCTGGTTCCGGCAAGGAACCAGAACCTGTGCCATCAACGTCAGGCGTGAGTGAAATTGCAGCTTGCCCTCCGTCTCCTGTAGCTGACGATCCTTCAGCTTTACCATCTCCCACCTCCTCTTCCTCCTCCAGTCAGTAACTCTTCTTGCCTGTTCACTCAGTGCCAGGCCCTGTATGCCAGCTGTTGTACTGTACTACTGTGCTTTTCAAGGTACTATACTGTAGGATTAAAAATGTTTTCTTTTTTGTTTGTTTTTTATGTATTGTGTGAACTTAAACAGCTGATTGTGTTAGTTGGGTACTCAGGCTAACTTTCTTGGACTTACAAACCAATTGGACTTAATGCACTCTCTGAACGGAACTCGTTCGTATGTAGGAGACTTACTGTACTGAGGACCAGTCTTTCAGTTGGTACTTAGTCATTTGCTAGATGTTGAATTTTACCATAAAAATCTTGTCAATAGTGATTGTTCTTGGTAGATCCAGGGATAATCCAGAAACCTAACCCCCGATTATATTCTTAGTTTTATGAGATAAATGTATGCTGTGCTATATGGTTGTGAAAACATGGCATCTTGAGGAGAGGCTGTGCCTGCCTTTCTACTGATGGGGGCCTGTGTGAAGAACAGAAAAAAGGAGATATGGAAAATAGATCTCCTCCTTTCTTCTTCTGCAGCTCTCTGCCAAACACCTGCTAGCCTGCTGCTTATAGACAAGAGTTATAGCAGCTGGGCTGAGCCAAGAGAAGTTATGGAAATATATTTACTCATCACTGGCCAAGAATACACTCATCTTTTCAAACATAGGACAGTCACACATGTCTGTCAAAACTGTGAGGGAAGTGAACTCCATATTCTAGGTCTCACTATATATGTATCAACTAAATTTTGCCTGTTACAAAAATACAGAGATAGAGAGAGCTCATAAGATCTTTGTAAATATCAATACATGTAAATAAAGGTATATTCCCTTATAAACTGAACTTGTGTATACTTGAATTAAAAATTCATTTGCCTATCAACACTGAGACGTGATTTTTAAATTTTGATTTTAATAAGGATATTGAAATAATTGTTACAATGTATTTTTCCAAATAGTTTGGTAAATAACTTCTTTCTTCATATCACATCCTCTGATGGCTATGCGACATGAACATAAATTTCTTTCTGCTTCATATCAGATTTGCGTGTGTGTTTAAAACAATAAAAACTCAATTCAGTGGCTATTTGTGAGTGATGATGGAAAAGATCCATTCTTCGCTGGAAAAGAAATATATTTGTCACAAATAGCCACCAACTTCAGTGGAGAAAATTATTTGCACACTGAACAGGGAAACTGCCAAAGTGAAGAACAGAGCATCTGCTGTGGACAAGGGTATAATTATCTTGCTCATCCAAACACTGTTGGGCGTAAAAGTTTTACTCTCTCTCTGGCAAGATGCTCTGCTCAGACTTTTTTTTTTTTTTTTCTGCTCAGACTTTTAACACAACATTATTAGCAAATAATAAGTAGTTTGGTAGTCCTGTCAATAACAACAGTCCGTTTTTTGGACCATTTCCTGAAAAATGGAAAGCAGACTCTAAATCTGATGAAATTAACCATTTAGGTGCCAAAATGATCAAAAGCATCAGTCCTGTCTCATTGTAAACCTTTCATATACCTGCATACATCGTTTGACGTAGAATTGTGAATTTTTCAAAAAGAGGAAACATTTTATCTTTCTGGTTCTAGATTATAATTTACTGTACATTTCTATGAACTATTTTCTGATCCTTAATGTTTTCTTTCCCAGCTTGGTGAGGCCAACATTACTTTTATGCCACTCTACCTTCATTTAGAAAGAAACATGAGTGGACCATTCTGGTAGACCAGATGTATGAAAGAAGTTTGTTTATAATGAACAGATATCAATGATCATAGTTATAGGTGCTTTTCTGAATCTGCTGTTGCCAATTCTAACTTTTCTGTAATTGTTGTCTTTTTTAAAAAAGAAGAAAGAGGGGATAGGAATCATGAGGCCATTTCCAATCAATGCCTTTAATAGGCAGGCCTGTTGAAATAATGTCATGCCACTGTTTTTCCCCAAAACTTCCAACCTCTATCAGCAACAGCTGACAAGTTCCAGCTAATTTGAAATTGTGTGTTCTCTCCTGTGAAGATCAGACCACACACACAGTATTGGAAAACACCCAGTAATACCATGATTTCCCAAACAGAGGGCTCATCATGTTCCTTCTTCTGTGCATAAAATAATAATGTGTCCTTTTTATTTAGAATAGAAAACTTTCCCATCCATTTAAATTTTATTCTTTAGTAGCAGGGGGAAGAGGAGATCAAATATTAAAGTCTATAAAAAAAAAAGTAGAAGTGACAATTTCCTCCAAGGTTGGTGATTCCCGACACTGGCACAAATTCATCCAACTGGGTGTCTCAAGAACATATTCCCGGGCTTCCCTGGTGGTGCAGTGGTTGCGCGTCCGCCTGCCGATGCAGGGGAGCCGGGTTCGCGCCCCGGTCTGGGAGGATCCCGCATGCCGCGGAGCGGCTGGGCCCATGAGCTGTGGCCCACAAAAAAAAAAAAAAAAAAAAAAAAAAAGGAACATATTCCCACATGAGGATCCAAAAGGGAAAGTGTCACAGAACTGACAGATGGGCTTCCCTTGCCTAGATCAGCCTAATGGAGCTTTTAGGCAATTTGCATACTAGCTGTCAGTGACAAGGTGTGTGTCAAGGACTTGAGAGTGGCCAAGAGAAGCCTCATGGAAGACATGTCTTCATGACTGATGTGTGTGCGTGCTGATGGGAAAAATTTGTTAGGAGGCTGCCAGTTTAATGGAAGCACTTTTTTTTTTTTCCTTTTTGAGTTATTGGCTGCAGCAGTTCACTATAGGGTCAAGGCCAGAATAATCTTCATCCCAAATAAAAGACACACTGAAGTCTCATTCTTTCTTTTGGTAAATCACACCCAAAGTTTTGTTCTCATGCCTTCACTTTTTTATTACATATGCATTGGAAGTATTTTTTCTAGTCTTATGGTTGAATATTTAAATGTTGAAATATTGACAGCTGCCTGGTTTATCGAATCTCACTATCTGAAATAAAGAAACAGTGGCTAACAAATTGGACAAACTACAGGAAGTAAATAAATTTGTAGAAACATACAACCTGCTAAGACTGAATCAAGAAGAAATAGACAATTTGAATAGACCAATCACTAACAGTGAAATTGAATTTGTAATAAAAAAACCTCCAAGCAAACAAAGGTCCAGGACTGGATGGATTCACAAGTGAATTCTACCAAACATATAAAGAAGAGCTAATACCCACCCTTCTCAAACTGCTTTTAAAAAACTGAAGATGACAGAACACTCCCAAGTTCATTCTAAAAGGCCACCATTACCATGATACCAAACCCAGACAAAGACACTACAAAAAAACAAAATTACAGGCCAATATCTTTAATTTTGTATAGATGCAAAAATCCTCAACAAAATATTAGCAAATCAAATCCAACAACATATAAAAAGGATCATACACCATGACCAAGTTGGAATTATTCCAGGAATGCAAGGATGGTTCAATATTCTCAAATCAATCCATGGGATACAACACATTAACAAAAGGAAGGATAAAAATCACATGATCATCTCAATAGATCCAGAAAAAGCATTGGACAAAATTCAATATCCATACATGATTAAAAAAAAACTCTCATCATACTGAATATAGAGAGAACTTATCTCAGTATAACAAAAGCCATTTATGAAAAAACCCACAGCTAATATCATACTCCATGGTGAAAAGCTGAAATTCTTTCCTCTAAATTCAGGAAAAAGACAAGGATGCCCACTCTTGCCACTTTTACTTAACATAGTATTGGAAGTCCTAGCCACAGCAATCAGACAGAAAAAATAAATAAAAGGCATCCAACTTAAAAGGGAAAAAGTAAAACTGTCACTATCTACAGATGACATGACGCATTATATAGAAAACCCTAAAGTCTCCATCAGAAAAAACTATTAGAACAAATAAATGAATTTAGCAAAGTTTCAGGATACAAGATGAAGTATACAGAAATCTTTTGCTTTTCTATACACTAATAATGAATTATCAGAAAGAGAATGTTTAAAAAAATCCCATTTAAAATCACATCAAAAAGAATAAAATACCTGGGAATGAACTTAGCTAAGGAGGTGAAAGACCTATACTCTGAAAACTATAAAACACTGATGAAGGAAATTGAAGATGATACAAAGAAATGGAGAGATGCCCCATGGTCTTGGCCTGGAAGAATTAATACTGATAAAATGTCCATGCTACCCAAAGCAATCTATAGATTTAATGCAATCACTATCAAAATACCCATGAATTTTCTTCACAGAACTAGAACAAAAATCTCCTAAAATTCATGTGTAACCACAAAAGACTCTGAATTGCCAAGCAATCTTAAAAAAAAGCAAAGAGCTGGTATTATCACCCGCCCAAACTTCAGACTATACTACAAAGCTACAGTAATCAAAACAGTATAGTACTGGCACAAAAACAGACAAATAAATCAATGGAACAGAACAGAGAGCCCATAATTAAACCCACACAGCTACAATAATTAATCTTTGACGAAGGAAGCAAGAATATACAATGGGGAAAACACAGTCTCTTCAATACATGATGTTGGGAAAACTGGACAACTACATGTAAAACAATGAGATAAGAACATATCCTCACACTATATATAAAATAAACTCAAAATGGATTAAAAACCTAAGTGTTAAGACCCAAAATCATAAAACTCCTAGAAGAGAATATAGGCAGAACACTCTTTGCTGTAAATTGTAGCAATATTTTCTTGAATCATCCTCCTATGGCAAAAGAAAAGCAAAAATAAGCAAATGGGACTTAAAAGCTTTTTCACAGCTAAAAAAAAAAAAAATCAACAAAACAAAAAGACAAACTACTGAATGGGAGGAAAATATTTGCAAATGATATGTCCAACAAGGGGTTAATATCCACAATATATAAACAGTTCACACAACTCAATACCAAAAAAATGAACAATCTAATCAAAAATGGGCAGAAGACCTGAATAGACATTTTTCCAAAGAAGACATATAGATGGCTAACAGGTATGTGAAAAAATGTACAACATTAGTAATTACTAGAGAAATGCAAATCAAAACCACAATGAGATATCACCTCACACCTGTCAAAATGGCCATCATCAAAAAGTCTACAAATAACAAATGCTGTTGAGGATGTGGAGAAAAGGGAACCCTCCTATGCTGTTGGTGGAAATGTAAATTGGTGCAGTCACTATGGAAAACAGTATGGAGATTCCTCAAAAAACTAAAAATAGAACTACCATATGATTGATCCAGCAATTCCACCCGTGGGTATATATCTGGAAGAAAATGAAAACACTAATTTGAAAAGATACATGCACCCCGATGTTCACAGCAGCATTATTCACAATAGTCAAGATTTGGAAGCAACCCACATGCCCATCAACAGATGAATGGGTAAAGGAGATGTGGTACATATATACAATGGAATATTACGCAGCCATAAAAATTAATGAAATTCTGCCATTTGCAGCAGTGTGGATGGACTTAGAGAATATTATGCTCAGTGAAAGAAGTCAGAGAAAGACAAATACTGTATATCATTTATATGTGTAATCTAAGAAACTAAAACAATTGGATGTATATAGCAAAACAGAAACAGACTCATGGATATAGAGAACAAACTAGTGGCTACCAGAGGGGCGAGGGAAGGGAGGAGGGGCAAGATACAGGTATGGGATTAAGAGATACAGATTACTATATATAAAATAGATAGGCAGCAAGGATATGTTGCATAGCACAGGGAAATACAGCCATTATCTGGTAATAACTTTTAATGGAGTATAATCTATAAAAATACTGAACCACTATGCTAGACACCTGAAACTAATATAATACTGTAAATCAACTATACTTCAATAAAAAAAGAAACAGTAGCTGCCAAAGCCAATATGAATATTCCTGTGGCTTATCATATTCTGGAAAGTTTCATCCTAATCCTACAGTCTACTGTAGGATTGTTTCAGTGAAGCAATGCAAAAAATTAATTAGAGAAGCATCAGTTCTATGTGTTAATATATTGTGTTCTCACAACTTTCTCTTTTGACTTTGACCACATAAATTATCTGCCACCATGGTTGGAAGGCACATGGGTAGCTCCAAATGAACACATCTTCCATAATTTACACTCTATTATAACGCCGTCTCATATTATGCTGGTCTGGACCATAATACTTTTCTTTCACCAATGGTTATCTGCAAGTTTGACACAAGTCGTTTTGATAACCACTTATACGTTGGGATTTATTCTCTTGAGATGCATTGTCTTGTAACACAGCCACCACCCTGTTCGGAAATTATTCCAACAGCATAATTTCTTTTTTTTTTTCTTTCTTTTTTTTTTTTTTTTTTTTTTTTTTTGTGGTACGCGGGCCTCTCACTGTTGTGGCCCCTCCCATTGCAGAGCACAGGCTCCGGACGCACAGGCTCAGCGGCCATGGCTCACGGGCCCAGCCGCTCCGCGGCATGTGGGATCTTCCCGGACCGGGGCACGAACCCGTGTCCCCTGCATCGGCAGGCAGATTCTCAACCACTGTGCCACCAGGGAAGCCCCCAACAGCATAATTTCTTGAAATGGGTTTTTACAGATAAGCTTTAAAGACAATAATGTGTAGTCATTGAAAGGAAGACTATGTTAAGAGTTAAGGCTAAAACATGTGCCATTTCAGTCACAGAATATTCTGCAGGAGAGAGAGGCTCCATGGAGATTCCCTGGAGGCCAGGACAGCATATGGAGAAAGAGGCCATGGAAAGGAGAACTGAGGTGCCCCAACTGAGGGTTCTCCACAGAGCTCTCTGATAAACAGATCTGTGTAAGTGACCCTAAGGTGGCACCACATGGAGCAGAAAGCCTACCAGATCAATGCAGAGAATCACAACCTTATTCAAAAAAATCAACAATTTAATAAGCAATATATCATACTTGTTTTTAGCCACTTTGTTATCTATTGCTAATTTTTATGCAGAAACAGATAACTGAAATAACCACTTAAAAATGCAACTTTTTTCTGAGATCCTGATGGACAGCTAACTAACTTGCTAGGTGACATTTAATCTGCCAGAGGCTGTTTTCTCATCTATAATATGAGCAAGTTGAACTAGGTGACCTCAAGGTTCCTTCCAGCTCTGAGAGTCTATTTCATTCTGCACTGGGATTAGAATAAAGGTTGTTAGCCATCTGACTGCAACAGCAAACTAATTATGCAACATTGCAACCTTCAAGGGAAGAGGCTTTAGTTGGCAATCCTGGTCCAATATAAATCCACCAGATAACAAAACATCCTTTGTGAAAAGGGCTGCAATCTCAGCCTCATCACAGCTGAGCATTTTTGATGTAGATTCTTCAGCTCTGTATTATATATATTCTGAAGAAAACAATTGTTTTGTGTTAGTGATTACACAATATGAGATGTGTGCTTTTCAAAAGAGCTAGGATCTGCTGCTGCTGTAAGTTCATTCCACTATTTAGAAAGAAAAGGAATAAAAATATAATGTATATGATGACATTAGAGAGTCAGAAATCTGTACCTATTTACACATATAATTTCCCTAAGGGTAATTTAAACACCATTATCAAATGGTTTACTCTGTACCAATTTAGTACCGAGATTATGATTGCTTTTTAAACTTGAGGACTTTTTTCCCCTTAATCATCATTTTTATAGTGTTTGTGGTGTGTCATACATTGTTCCAAACATTATACAGATGAGGAAACTGAAGCATAGAAACATTAGGTACACAGTTGACATGTTAGAGCTGGTCTTATATCCCGGGAAGTCTGGCTCCAGATTCTGTAACCTTACACATAAATGTACTGTTTCGACCCATATGAGAAGTAAACCCAAGATCATGTTGTTATTTAAACCAAATTCTGACCGAGTGAGCTAATTAACGTGACAGTTATATTTAAAACATTGAAGGGGCTTCCCTGGTGGCGCAGTGGTTGGGAGTCCGCCTGCCGATGCAGGAGACACGGGTTCGTGCCCTGGTCCGGGGGGGTCCCACGTGCC